>NC_041381.1:374946933-375011027 GCF_002162155.2 Triticum dicoccoides | reverse complement strand
GGCTTCAGTTAGCAGCAGTAGCGAAGGAATCGCTCCAACGGGTTCAGTTAACAGCCATCGGTCGATCCCTCGGGTGCAGTAACGCATAGCCTGCAGTGCAATCGCTCGGGTTCAGTTAGAGCCCAACGCCTCGCTCGGCTTTAGTTAGAGCCAATGCCTAGCACACACGCGCGTAAGTACGAGAGAAACGTGCATCGCTCCGCCCCCGACCTCCCACGGTAACCGGCAACTCCCCGAAATTTTCCTCCCCCTCGCTTCTACCACGGTTTTTTCCGTCATGGACGGCCCAAAGAATGTCATGCAGCTGCGTCTCCGGCCCGCCCAGGACGGAAAGCCCATTTTCTGTCATGATTTTTTGTCATAGAAGTAGGAGCCCACCACATCTATGATGATACCGGGTTTTGTCACAATTATCGTCATAGAAGTGTCATATGTATGACAGGAAAAAATTCGTTCAGCCCAAAATGTCACGGATGTGTCTTTTTTTGTAGTGCCTGTGGTAGGTGGCTGAGGGAGTTCCTCCCAAGGTTGCGCCGTGCTTGACAGTGACGGCGCCGCTGATGGCTTGAAGAGCCGCTCCTCGAAAACACCAGGCTCCTAGGGCAGCCGCCTGGATGCCCTCCTGGTGATGTCATCAGCCTCTTGGTTGGTGCCACGGGGCACATGCTGCAACTCCAGCCCCCAAAACTTCTTTTCCATCCTGCGCACCTCCACAAGTTACGCCTCCATGTGCTCGTCCTTCGGCTCGTACACCTTGTTAGAGAAGTTGACGAGAAGCTGTGAATCACCCTTGATGATGAAGCGCTTCACCCCCAGAGTTGTTGCGGCCTTCAAGCCTGCTATGAGGCCCTCGTATTCTGCTATGTTGTTGGAGACCTTCTCGCCATGCTGGAAATAGAGCTGCACAACATCATAGAGCTTGTCCTGAGTGGGGGATATAAGCACTGCACCAGCCCCCACGCCATGTCGCGAGAATGCTCAATCGAAGTACATGACCCAGCCATCTGGTGCCTCACTTCCTGGGGAAAGCGACCGATCTTCGCCTGCTTCGAGCACTGGCGCCTCTGTCCATTCTGCCACAAAATCTGCAAGCACGACCCCTTTGACGACCCTGGTTGTGCTGAATTCCAACTGAAATGCTTGTAACTCGATGTTCCATTTGGCAACCCTTCCAGCAGAATTGGGGCTCCTGATTACCCTTTCCAATGGGTAGGCCAAGACGACCTTGATGGGGTGACCTTGAAAGTAATGTCGCAGCTTACGCGAGGCCACCAGCTGTGCAAGCAAGAGCTTCTGAGGCATGGGGTATCGTGCCCTTGCATCCCGCAACACCGTGCTGACAAAGTACACCTGATGCTCGATGAGGGTGGGTGTACTGACGAGTTCTGTGCCCTCCGGTGGGTTAGGTGCCTCCTGAGACGACGTAGCCCCCATCACCTGGCTGCCTGGTGAGGCCCCTTCAGCCCTGGGGGCATCTTCCTGTTCAGACTGGTCTCCATCTGCCGAGGCCTTGGTCTTTGCGAGGCCTTCTTGGTCTTGCGCTGCCGCGGCCGTGGCCGTGGTCGGTCATGACGCAGCCTTGATCTGGCGCTCTTCCTGAACCGCCACTAGAGCTGTGCTAGCGGAGTAAGGTGTGGCAGCGAGGTAGAGCACCAGGGCTCGAGAGGGCGCGGTGCCACCATCATAGGAGGGCTGGTCAGGTACTTCTTGAGGTCTTGAAATTCTCAGTCGGCCTCCTGTGTCCATTCGAACGGGCCCTTCTTCTTCATCAGCTTGAAGAAAGGCAAGGCGCGCTCCCCCAGCTTGGAGATGAAGCGTCCCAGCGTCGTCACGCGTCCGGCGAGCTTTTGCATTTCTCTGAGGGTTTGCGGTGGAGTCATGTATTTAATTTCCTTGACCTTCTATGGGTTGGCCTCGATCCCTTTGTGGGACATGAGGAAGCCGAGAAGCTTGCCCGAAGGAACGCCGAACACACACTTCTCTGGGTTGAGCCGCAGGTCCACTTCGCGGAGGCTCACGAAGGTCTCTTCTAGGTCTTGGATCAAGGTCTTCGCCTCCCAAGACTTCACCACAATGTCGTCGACGTAAGCCTCGGCATTCTTCCCGAGCTGCCGGCCCAAGGCGATGTGCATCAGCCGCTGGAAGGTTGCGCCCGCAATTTGCAACCCGAACGGCATGCATGTGTAGCAGTATACCCCACACGGGGTCAAGAAGGTCGTCTTCTCCACATCTTCTACTGCCATCTTGATTTGGCAATAGCCCGAAAATGCATCCAGGAAACACAACAGGTCGCACTCGATGGTGGAGTCAACAATTTGGTCGATGCGAGGGAGTGGGAACGGATCTTGAGGGCAGGCCTTGTTGAGGTTGGTGAAGTCGACACACATGCGCTCCTTTCCTCCTTTTTTCGGCACAACAACAGGGTTTGCCAGCCATTCGGGGTAGCGAACCTCGTGAATAACACATGCTGCCTCCAGCTTGCGGGTTTCTTGGACGATGAAGGCCTGCTTCTCGGTGGACTGCCGCCTTGCTTTCTGCTTCACGGGGCGTACATCGGGGCACACATTTAGGTGATGCTCAATCACCTGCCTTGGGACCCCCGCTAGTTGCTTGGGTTCCCACGTGAACACCTCCTTGTTCGAGGGTAGGAAATTTCACCAGTGCCTCCTCTTGGTCGGGGTCGAGATTGGCGCCTATGGTGAAGGTGGCGCCGGAGGATCCGTCCTCATCAACTGGTACCTGCTTGGTCTCCGCTTTGTCCTGGGTGAGTAGCTGCTTCTTCCTGGTTGGCGCAGCCCCCTTGGCATTAGAGGTGTCTGCGCCAGCAGGCTGCGCTATTGCAGCTATCTTGAGGGCGAGCTTGAGCGCTAGCAGAGCATCCTTGGTATCCCCAGCTACGGTGAGGATGCCGCTTCTCCCGGGCATCTTCATGAGGTTGTAGGCCGGATGGGTCACTGCCATGAACTGAGCCAAGCCGGGGTACCCAAGGATGGCGTTGTACGGGAGGCTGATGTGGGCGATGTCAAAGTCGACCAGCTCCGTGCGGAAGTTGTCGTGGGTGCCGAAGGTCACAGATAGGCAGATCTGCCCCAGGGAGCTGGAGGAACTACCTCCGATGCCCGAAAAGGGCTTGCTGGGTCGGAGCCGTTCCAGCAGTACATGGAGGAGGCTGAAGGCCTCCACTGAGAGCACGTTGAGGCCGGCGCTGCCGTCGATGAGGGTCCTGGTGACGGCCACCTGGCAGATGGTGGGCGTGCAAAGCCTCGGGAGTGCACCCGAGCAGGCGGTGTTGACGGGGTGGTCGTCTGAGTTGAAGGTCAGGTCGGCCTTGGGTGCCGCCCAACTCGGAGTAGCTCCCTGACGTGAGTGCGGTGCCGATCTGGCGGACGAACGACTTGATGTGGCGGCCCGAGGGTGGGGCCCGCGAGCCGCCCAGGAGAGCTTTGACGACTGAGGGCGCCGGCGCAGCGTAGTGGGTGAGGAAGAGGTTGCGCAGCTCCTCCCAGGAGGCCACAGAAGATGTTGGCAGGTGGAGTAGCCAAACGCGCGGGACACCGGTGAGGGCCATGGGAAACTAGTTGGCCATGACCTTGTCATTGCCTCCGGCCTTAAGGACAGCCTCCTTGTATGCCAGCAGGAAAGCCAGCGGGTCCGCCGCGTCATTGTAGCACGGCGGCATCTCTGGCTTGAACTTGTGCGGCCACTGCACCTGCCGCAAGGTGGGGGCCACGGCTCGGAGCCCTTTGGCCCCAGCGCTAGCGTCGGCCGTCGGAGCCGGTGGCACGTTGTCCGCCATGAGGGTGAAGCACGGTGTTGGTGGAGGGCGAGCCGGTGGAAGGGAGAGCTCCGGCGCACCCCTACCTGGCGCGCCAAATGTCGGATATAGGGTTCCGGCAAAACCCTTAAGGTTCGAACTCTGGGGTGTGCATAAAGATCTTCTCCCTACCAAAACACGCCCACAACCTCGCTGCGAATCTAAGCTAGCACGATGAACAACACAAGGGACACGGGATTTATACAGGTTCATGCCACTGTTGTGGTGTAATACCCTACTCCTGTGTGTGGTGTGGTGGATTGCCTCTTGGGCTGATGATGAACAGTACAGGGGAAGAACAGCCATGTGAGGGGAGTTCTTGTGGTGGTGGATGAACTAGGTTCTTGCGGATGAACTAGGTTCGGATCAGCTCCCCTTCTACTGTGGTGGCTATCTCTATTTATAGAGGCCCTGGTATCGCTATCAAAACCAGCGGATCTCGGGTAGGGGGTCCCAAGCTGTGCGTCTTAGGATCGATGGTAACATGAACACGGGATTTTACCCAGCTTTGGGCTCTCTTGATGAGATAATACCCTACATGCTGCTTGATTGACTTTAATGAGTATAGGGGTTACAAGAGTTGATCTACCCAGAGATCATATGTTGTGGTCTAAACCCTAGAGGTATGATGAGTAATGTCATAATCATCTATCGACTAGCCTGGCCTAGGTTTATATAATGTACCAGAGGCCTAGGATAACAAGAGTCCTAGCCGAATACGCCGGTGGGGGAGGAGTCCTTGTCTTGATCACCAAGTCTTGTGGAATCTTCCTTGTATGCGGCAGCTGTCCGAACTGGCCCATGAGTATACGGCCATGGGGGTCCTCGGCCCAATCTAACTGATCGGGAGACGACGCGGTGAGTACCCCCTAGTCCAGGACACCATCAGTAGCCCCGTGAGCCGGTCTTCAAGTTGGGGACGCTCCTCGATTCTTCCAAACTGTTCTTCATCTTCGGTCGTTGGTCTTGAAAACTGGTTCCAACAAATCTTCTCATCTTCGATCTTGAGGATCGCCAAAGTGCATCCGAAGAGTTTACACGTTGGGTATCCGAGGAGCCCCTTTAAGTTTACGAACTTTATCAATGCCTTGTTATTTTTACGACACACCTCGGGTTTGAAGTTGTTCCCGGGAGGCAGTGTCCTCTTGCGTCCGAGCTCCAACGCCGGACTGCATTCAAGGTATCTTTTGCAGCCGAGCACCAACGTCAGACTGCTTCCGAGCTCCAACGCCGAAATGTATCCGAGCTCCAACACCGAAATGTATCTGAGCTCCAACACCGGACTGTATCTGAGATGTTATAGATCATATTTGTTCAAAAAAGTTGAAGGAGTTTAGCCGAGCTTAATGCCGGAAATGCCCTCTATGGAGCCAGCAACTGGTGCCCAAGCTTTATGCCGGACTGCTTCCGAGGTGGTGCACCACCCCTAACCGCGGGCTGATTTTTTTATTGGTGCAATTTATTCTCTGCCGAGATATATAGCCAGTAGCCCTCAAGGCATGTGTGTCGGTCTAAAACCCGAGATGCACCTGAAGGAAAACATGAAACCGCTAATCCTAGTAGCCCCTGAGACTCAGGCCGATGCGCGAAAGCGGCCTGAGGATCAACTCCTAGCTCGGCAGCATACATAGGAATAGAAACGCGGTGTAATATATTAGAGATAATAGTGATCGGCGAACGGGCCCTTGGGAGAAGGTCTTGAGAAGTTGTCGTAATATACCAGCTTGATGCCGGAAAGGTCCATATGGTACCTTTTGTTGTCCAAGATGCGTTTGCGTATAGTTCAGTCAAGCCGAACACTGAGCACTTTGAATTTTCTGCATTGAATAGACAATGCAATAGCCCCCGAGACACTGGTCAGGTGGCAACACCAGATCAGGGGATCGATGTGCCCCTTTAATATTTGTAAATAATAAGCCCGAAGCCCAGTAGCCCCCGAGCCTTAATGCGGGCACGGGTGGCCGAATTAAGGATCGATATCCATAGTATAATCACAAATTATGTGTAATGACTCTATGTATCCAAGTACTTTACATCATTAATGCTTGGATCCGCATTGTACAAAACTTTGTTGACCGACCATCGGCTTCAACCTCTTCGGCCAGTAGCTGAGGAGTATTTTCCTACTTTATGAAGCCATTATAAGGGCAAAGATTTATGGAAAACAAGGCAATCCGGCCATACGGTTTTATAAGCAAAGGTACACGGAGAGATATGTTATATTACGTAATGTAAGAAACATCTTCCAAGGAAAATAGTCCCGCTATCGGTTCCTTTCTTTGGGTCGTCATGCTTATCATGATCATGAAACCTCACCTCCGGTCAATATGGGAGGAAAATATTGAGGATTTAGTTCGGGGAAAGTTCCCGAACTCTATGTTATTAATGAACCAAAATTTTCACTTCCATCGTTTCCGACCAATGTGATCCTTTAAGATTGCTAGCTTTCGGCTTCACCCAGTCTGAGGTACTTACTCGGATGACCTGGTAGTAACAATCACAGAAGTGCTCCCTTTACCACCTAGCCGAACAATCAGGAACGTAGGGGTAAGCACAGGAGCCAGGCAACCCAGCTGGGCCAAAATCCTAAGTCAAATTGATGCATATTTATGGCTTTATAACAATGATTATGGAAGGCGGCGCTTGTATATTAAATACAAATGCCGATGATATGTTTATTTTGACTCTGTTGCGACCGTTTATTAGTTGAAAGTGGCCCATCGTTGGCTTCTACCCCTTTGTAGATACTATGCAGGGTGTTTCCTCAATAACAAGACAACCCTTAGCCGACGTCTCGGTGCCCGAAGGCGGTTGTGTTAGCGGGAACGAGGCAATCAGATATGCGGGCTTTATAACTTTCACTTAGTCATAGGAGCTGTAAACAGGGGAGGCTAGCTACGAGCCCCTGGTTAGTGTTCGGCGACAACCGAGGTCAAGTCGTAAACACTTCGGCCAATGTTATGAATGGCCCATCATTTATCATAGTCATCAAGTCGCTGACCGGTTTACACTTATTGTGACAGTCAATTTTTGGCTTTCTCCACTGAGGTGCTTAACCATGCGAGCTGGAAGCACAATCGCAGTGGTTATCCCTTTGCACACCTAGCCGAACAAAGCGGAACATAGGAGGCAAGTACAGGAGCCGGGCAACCCAACTATTGACCGAAGACACAATTTGAAACCGATGCATATATAGCAATATCCGAGAATGTTTTTGCCGAATCCCTGAAGGTGTCCGGCGTTGCACCGCGAGACTTGTGCTCGAAACACACAAATAGTCTAAAAGTGCCATAAGCTTTGGAAAACCAAAAAATGTCAGTAAAAACATGACGTCCGAACAAGATCAAGTGTTCGGTGCCAATCCGAAAATTGGAAAAAAGATTCTGCTTCTGTCGACCAAGAAGAAAACACATTTATAGCTCATATATAAATTTTAAGAGCCCCCAAGTGACTTGGGCAAAAGAATTTTATAATGATTGTATGTACCGAAGTACATATATCATATATGTGTTCACCCGAACTTTATACGTGTCTTAACCGACCGTCGGCTTCTCCCTCTTTGGTCAAGGACTGAAAAGTGTTATGTACTCCCCCTGTCGAGAATATCGACGGTATTTCCGATAACCAGGCAATCAGGCCATAAGGCTGTAACAGACAAAGCGCGCTCAGGGAACTTAGCTATATTACCGAAGTGTAAGAAGCATCTTCGAAGAAAACAGTACCCCCACCGATACCTTTCTTCGGTTGCTCATTATTACTATGAGACTTGTGCAATAGATTTTTCGTACTCATGAGTTCCGTTGTGTGCCGACCATTATTGAAAACAGTAAGAGCGCTAGCTTTCGGCTTCACCCAGTCTGAGGTCCGGCTCGGATGACCCAATCGTGACAATCGCAGAGGTGGTCCCTTTACTCCCTAGGCGAACAATTGGGAACGTAGGGGTAAACACAAGAGCAAGGCAACCCAGCTTGCAAATCGCTTAGGTTAATATGGTGCATATTGTGGCGTAATACACGAACAAGGAACGAAGCCATACAAGTATAATCATATGCAAGAGGAAAAGCTCCATCAAGGGAGCCCCCAAACAAACGGGGTATCTGAATATGTGCATCACAAACAAAGTTTTGACAAGGAACTTTGTCACAAACAACTTTGTGCTGAAAAGTATAATGCTTGGTCGAACCGAACAAAATTTAAAACGGAAAGTTTTTGAGCATGATAGCAACTTAGCTGGTTAATGTGTTCGGTGATGATGATGCAATTCGGTCTTGTGGCGGGACGAACACGCCCATTGAACCGACAAGGTTCGCAGTCCTCGGCATGGCCGAGGTCCCAGCCCCCAGGCCCGAGGTGTCCGAACAAGGAGTTCGACATTCCGGAGTAGTGACCACGTAACACGGTCAAAATTGATTACCTGCATAGATAAAACAGTGTGGTCCAGGAAATAATAATAATAATATATAATCCTTGAAAATTGCTTTACGCAAGAATAATTTATTTAAAGAGATGTGGCGTGACGCAGTGCAGGGTGGTCTGAGTTTTGGATGCGGCGTTCACCGAACTATGTACGGAAACTGACCAAACCACCATGCGACCGTTTCTAATGTGGCAGCCATTTGATAGATCTGTGTACAGATGATGCAACAAACCAGAGTAATAATACTTTAAGAAAAATAAGCCCAACAAGCAAAAGTTGTTAGGATTAATAGCACCTGGTTTATTTGTTGTAGTAGTCCGAAAAAAAGCGACGCCCAAAATTGGGAATTGATCCGCACACCCATTGCCTGATGGGAGAAAAATCGACGGCATGGCGATGCTGGCAAAGGTTTGCTTGCCGAGGCAAAGCCCCCGGTCCATCTAACGTGAAGAAGCTGGTCGGCTGGTGACGCCGAAGTCACCGGAGTATGTTGATGAAGAAATAGCCAAGTCCCCTGTCTAGCCGAGGTGACAAAGCAGGCCGGTGAGGAGTTGTTGCAGCTGCCATGTCAGCCGAGGTGTTGAAGTAGTTCGGCGTGACGGACATTTGCTCGAAGAGGCAACAGTGCCGCCATGCCGACCCAGGTCGTAACTTGTGACGTGGTCAATGTTGCCTTGATGAAGAGACCGTGCGGCGATGCCGGTGTGCCTGCTCCGTGTAATCCGTGTAGCGGCGATGTTGGTGAAGATTTATTCTTCGCGATGACAAACTATTGTTTGGCTAGCTGAGATGATGATCCGAAGAAGTTGAGCTCGGCTTAACAAAGCGACGATGTGTCTAGTGCAGGTCGGCCGCCGTGGAGTGATGTTGTCGAGCCGGTTTGACACCGGTGCGATGGTGAAGATCGTATTGTAAAAGGACTTTTAATATTAATGGGATGTGTTTGAGAATAAAGCACAATACGCCATACAAAAACTTCCTTCAAAAAGGATGTCCGAAATCCCGTTCATAAAGAAGATGAACTCGGGTCGGATTCGTTCTCGCGCAGAAAACAGATCCAAAAAGTGATGCACTAATCGGAAGGTTCCCGAAGTTTGGATGGTCGGATCGAGCTGAATGTTTGACAGGTGGTAGATATAGGAATTCCGCATCCGATCAACGGTTGGATCTTCCAAAGGAGATCCGAGCTAGATGTTGGACACCACGCTCCAAACTCGTCCGGATTCTCGTCCAGATTCAACAGGGCTCCGGTATATCGGAGATTGCCGGAGATTCCTCCATCGGAACTCGACGAAATTTTACAAGGTTGTTGTAGACTTAACTCCGCATAATTCCACCGAAGATATCATTTAAGCGACACTCGGGGAGGCGATGGCGGCGGATACGAGTTTATTGTCTAGAAAAACAGCACGGTCGCCCGAGGGCAATGTTGACGTTGAGCCCCCGAGCTCCATAGATGATTCCTCCATGATCTTGATAGAGATCGGAGTTGGTGTTGATGAAGGCCCTCGTCCGAACATGACGATCGGAGGCAGGGCACAGTCCTCAGTCAAGCCAAGGTGACCAGTCAAGCTGATGGCGAAGAAGCCGACGTCGTAGTTGATCTGCAGTCGAGCCATTGACCCTTTTTGCCGATCACACACTCTCAATGAAAGCACCAATGTCGGTGTCAAAACCGGTGGATCTCAGGTAGGGGGTCCCAAGTAGTGCGTCTTAGGATCGATGGTAACATGAACACGGGATTTTACCCAGCTTCGGGCTCTCTTGATAGATAATACCCTACAGGCTGCTTGATTGACTTTAATGAGTATAGGGGCTACAAGAGTTGATCTACCCCGAGATCATATGTTGTGGTCTAAACCCTAGAGGTATGATGAGTAATGTCATAATCATCTATCGACTAGCCTGGCCTTGGTTTATATAATGTACCAGAGGCCTAGGATAACAAGAGTCCTAGCCGAATACGCCGGTGGGGGAGGAGTCCTTGTCTTGATCACCAAGTCTTGTGGAATCTTCCTTGTATGTGGCAGCTATCCGAACTGGCCCATGAGTATACGGCCATGGGGGTCCTCAGCCCAATCTAACTGATTGGGAGACGACATGGTGAGTACCCCCTAGTCTAGGACACCGTCAAAGGCACTGGTGTTCATGGTGGTGGTATGCGGATGAACTAGGTTCGGATCAGCTCCCCTTCTACTGTGGTGGCTATCTCTATTTATAGAGGCCCTGGTCCTCTTCCCAAATATTGAGCGAGAAGGGAGCCAACAACGGCCATTTTGAAAGGGGACATCTAGTACAAGCTATCCTGACTAAAGGTGGTCTTCGACTGCCAAAGGCACTGGTGATGACGTCGTCTTGGGCTCCACGGTGACCTCCGTCCTGCCGTCTTGCTGGTCTTGGTCTCATTGCACTGATATGGAAACCTTTGCTTGATGCGTCTGTACTCCGCGCCTGCGCTTACCCCCTTTGCACCAAATAGGAAATGAGGACACTGCGCTGGCTGGCACTCGCCTGGCGCCCGCTTGGTCTTGATCGTCATGGCTTGCATCATGAGCACCTCGCGAGGTACCCCTTGCCTTGATCTCTCTGCTTCCTCGCGAGCTTGCCTGGTGAGGCCGCCCCTGAGGAGGCCTTGTGTCATCCGCCCCGCGAGGCTTGGCCCCTCGCGAGGGTCTTGAACTTGGGTTGAGGAATACGGGCCGTACTGGGCCACTGCCGAGCCACGCCGCAGGCCACAGGCAGGCAAGTCTGGGGACCCCCGTTCCCAGAACACTGACAATATTCTTTTGTGGAGACCGGCGTCAGTGTAAAACAAACACATGCTCACATCGGCATGGCCAGTGTGGTTGGCGTCTCGTATCAACTGGACGCCGAGGATGTTGGGATCTACGATAGGGTGCGTCGACTGCAAATTAAAATTTTCCTATGCGCAGAACAACAAAAACATGCTACGGGAGATGGATCACATACCACTAGACGCGCAGTGCTGTGCAGCGGAAGTAGAGTTGAGGCAGCAGGTCAGCGTGGATTGTCTCCTCCTTGTCCGATCTCCCTCGAACAGCCAGTCGTCCGATTCCACGTACAAGTTCACTGGAACGGCGCAAGTGCACCGCCTCTAATGGTATCCGCGCATGCAGGAGGAACACCGTGCAGCGGACTGCTAGGTCCGATCACACAGTCGGCGGTGAGTGGAGGTGGCTATTCTCAACACATGCAAACCCTAGTGACAGCGCCGAAGCGATCAACTGCATGAGTGTGCCGCACCTCCACTTTATATAGGCGTCCGTCGCGGGCTCAATACTTGGGCCTCGCACGTACCCTGAAGCCCAAAATCTGTTCGGCCGGGATCCGAGTTTGAGTAGGATGATATGTGACTCGTGGAGTCCGATCCGGCCTCATAGGTTCCTTCCCTTAAGCGCGCGACCCCTTAGGTTCAAGTCGGCTTGGTCGCAGGTCAGATCACCTCCGACCTGCTCGGCTGGTAGCGGCCTCTAGCAAGGCCTACCGACCAGCAAGTAGACTATGAAGCTAGTTAGGCGAAATTGTACAACATGTCACACTTCTGTTCCCTTTGCCACACGATATATGTTGTCGGGCTCAAGGCAAGATTGTCATCCTTGTGCTATCCCGACCTCTTTCTCATTCCAGTGATGCCGACCACTATCCAGATTATCTCATAATCCTTGTCGCATGGCCATGCTTATCCTAGTCGGATCATACGAGGGGCCCAGAGTATATATCTCCTGATCGGAGGGGTAAATTGCATCTTGCTCGACCATGTCTCGCAGCATGGGACTGGACAAACCCGAAACCTACCTTTGTAACTACCAGTCATGGAGCAGCATTTGGTCGGCCCAAAGCAAGTATGTCACCATCCCGAGTACATGCGTCAGCTCAGGTCTTAGGACATACAACGTATGTTCTACTAGAGACTCAAAGATGACATATCGCTGCGTCTCATAGTTGGGACTGTCCGACTCGGACCTTATCTCGACTCGGATCCGACTACGTCGAATCTGACTAGACCTTTCCAAGTCCATATTATTCGGTTAGCATCCAATGCTCCATGGCTAGTGAGACCGAGCCATCGACCGTGTCATATACTAGTCTAGTCGGCTGCGCGTCCACATAGCCCTTTCGACTAGCGACCTTTTAGGACAGTCATCATACAATGCATAGTCCCACAAACAAGTCACATACTTGTTGATACACATGATTGATAATTTCCAAGGACTATCTTTATTCATAAACACATAGGAAATATCATCATACATGATTGCCTCTAGGTCATATCTCCAACAGAGGTTACGGCAGTCTGCGAAGACAAAGACTCCGCCTCATGAGGCCGTGAAAGGTAACATCTTATAGGGGCGTGGTGGATGCCTCGTATTGGCTAGATGCCATATTCGGTGGTCTGCGAAAACAAGGATTACACTGTGGGGCCAAATAAAGTTAACACCATGGAGGGGCGTGGTTGATGCCCCATCTTAACTAGACGCCGTATTCGGTGGTCTGCTAAGACAAGGATCACACCACCCATACGACAAACGAAACCTGATGCAATGAAGGGTGTACCTCGTATCGTCTGGACGCCGTATTCGGTGGTCCACCAAGACAAGGGCAAAGCATTGCGGTGCTGAAGAAAGGTTACATCATGGAAGGGCGTGGTTGCTGCCCCGTCCAAGCTAGATGCCGTATTCGGTGGTCTACTAAGACAAAGAGCACATTGACTATACGCCGAGACATGTACGCCATGAAGATTGCACCTCGTCTCATGTGAAGAGAACGCCGAGGGCTGCATGTGAAGGGCAACCCCGGCGCACCATCGTCGGTGGTGAGTCTGGTGTGATGGGGTCGACGTGGGCTGCACACGAATGGCAACCCCGACACCATCGTCTTGAAAGAATAGTGCCTCGTGGGTTGTGCGTGAGCGA
This sequence comes from Triticum dicoccoides, assembly GCF_002162155.2. NCBI lineage: Eukaryota > Viridiplantae > Streptophyta > Magnoliopsida > Poales > Poaceae > Triticum > Triticum dicoccoides. The sequence continues at coordinate 374,997,862 of NC_041381.1, read as the reverse complement.
CGCCCCGACACATTGTTGGCGTCCTTGCAGTGAGAGGGGATGATCGGCATGGTGTCCATCACCACCACCGGCTTGCGACGTGTGTAGGCAGGTGCACAAGAGATGACCTCCGATGGGAATCGTCCGGCTACGTACAGGAGTCTCGGCTGCCTGCACAAGCTCTCTCGTATGGACGTGTGTGTGAGGTCGGGAGCTTGGCCTCCTCCCAATGCCTCCTTCTTCTGCTACTAATGTGTGCTCCTTGATGCATGCACGGCCCTCACTGGACAGTTCTGGGCCGCGTACATGGTGGCGCGCGAGAGCACCGCTGCCATGGGCACGCCCTCTCCTGTGGCTCCTTCGTCCGTGATCTCTCTTGGGTGCCTTGAAGTACGGTATCTGATAGATGGAAGATCGAGAGAAGAAAAGACCATAGGCTGATACACATACCATGGAAGAAGAGAAGCGTCGTACTTGTCCATCAACATGGACATCGACGTGTGATGCACGACTGTGAGCACGAACACCGATAGCCTGGACGAGGCATGGAACGGCCACGTGCACCGCGGGGTATCTCCAAGATCGGACGCGGTCAGCGCCGTGCTGCTGTCTTCTTCAATAGGGCCGCGCTTTGCCGCAGCTGCTAGTGCCGCCACACCGGCGCTGGCGCATTTTGTTCTTCAGATGGGATCTCCTCGACGCAGTCGGGCCAGGCAAGTCTCCTCCTGGCTGGCCTCACCGTGTTCTGGATGCCGCCGCCACGGCACATCTCCTCTGGGTGCTTGCTCCTCGCTGGCTCTCGTGTGTGCTGCGTCAGTCACCGTCACCGGCGGGGATGCAGTCAGCACCACATCTGGCATGGCGCCGCCGTGAGCGCGTCCTCCCGATCTTGTCGACGCTGCCACCCGATGGGCACACCTCCTCCGGATTGGCTCCTGAAGATGGCCATGCACATGTATGTGCATGGACCTTACGTGCGCCTGATGAGCAAGCTTCAGGCACACATATGCATGCCGAGCAGCTCCTCTGTAACGGACATACATCGGTGTGTATGTTATCTTGGCCTTGGATGCAGACTTGGAGCACACGCCCGAGTTATGGACCTCAGGCGACTCTGCACGCCAACCAAAGGGAGGAGGCCGTGACTACATACATGGTCGGTCGATGCCTGTCAGTCTCAAAACCGGCGGATCTTGGGTAGGGGGTCCCGAACTGTGTGTCTAAGGCTAATGGTAACAGGAGGCGGGGGACACGATGTTTACCCAGGTTCGGGCCCTCTCGATGGAGGTAATACCCTACTTCCTGCTTGATTGATCTTGATGATATGGTTACAAGAGTAGATCTACCACGAGATCATAGAGGCTAAACCCTAAAATCTAGCCTATGGTTATGATTGTTGTTCTACGGACTAAACCCTCTGGTTTATATAGACACTGGAGGGGGCTAGAGCTACACATAGTCGGTTACAGAGAAAGGAATCTTCATATCTTAACCACCAAGCTAGCCTTCCACGCAAAGGAGAGTCCTATCCGGACACAGGACGAAGTCTTCAATCTTGTATCCTCATAGTTCCACAGTCCGTCCAAAGCATATAGTCCGGCTGTCCGAGGATCCCTTAATCCAGGACTCCCTCAGTAGCCCCCGATCCAGGCTTCAATGACGCCGAATCTGGCGTGCAGATTGTTTTCGGCATTGCAAGGCGGGTTCCTCCTCTGAATTCCTTAAAGTACCTATTGTAAAAAGCAGTGTCCGGTTCCCCATTTAATGTTACGCTCATCGGCTTCTGCACCTCAACGGTCTCAGCCTCCACGTATCGAGCGAATGCGAGAAGTCGGGGCATTTTTACATTTGTCACCCTAGCCATGTAAATAAATTGTCTATTAAAGAGACGGGATCTTCAGATCTGATCCTGTTCGCACACGAACACGTCACCGTGTACCTCCAACGCCGAGGATGATACACCGCAGCTCATGTCGAATGAGACCGGTCCAGAAGCACAGTACGCAGGCAATCCGGCGGGCGCTTTTGAGGACCCATACACGCCCGGGAGGGACCCCGTCAGGGCGCGCAGCGGCTATGGGCTGCCCTAGGTCGACCTGACCGCCCCTAGGGCCTCGAGGTTCGCCGCCCTGCAACAAGAAGAACAGACGAAGAACGAGGAAGAAGAAGAACTAGGGTTAAAGAGAAAAGATAAAAGATAAAAGTGGTAGATAAATTGATCGATTGTGTGTTGTTCAATCGGCCGTCACCCCTTAGGTATACAAGAGGTGGCTGAACTTCCCGTGCAAGGAAAAGGCTTGGATTCACGTCCAAAACCCTAGTCAAATTCGGATTGGTCTTGTCCGAACTTTTCAAAACTGTTCGGTTTAAACTGGCTGCACCTTGCGGGTCTTTTTGTGGTGGTAAACGACATTGGATGGAAACGAGTCCAAAAGAAATCTTGACCGTTTTGATGATACGAACAACTTTCATGTTGAACAGTTTTTGATCAGAGGTCATCTTGAGGGTCAAATAGCTCACGAAAAAGATCTGTTTACTCGCGCTACCAATCAGACATGGCGTCTGGTGGGGCGCGCCATATTTCGCCTCGTGACAGGGCTGCACTCCGATTGCTCTAACATTTGCATACGAACTCGGATTTGGACGATTTTTATATCAAAATCGATCGCCTCGACGAGACGAAGACAATCCTTGTAGATCGTTTTTTTCATTTGAGGTCGTATTGGGGGCTTAATCAGCCAAACTGTACTCTGAATATAAGATCTTAGTACTTTGAGCATAGTTTCGGCCTTCGAGATGAAATTGGACGGTGATGACCCAAACTTCAAAGATGTTCATATCAACAATGTGGGACTCTTCCATGAAGATCACTTCTCCATTTGAGGCCATCTTAAATAAGTTATTGACCATGCCAAAATCTGGTGTCAACACATGCCCCCCTGTTTTTCGGCAAAGCCTGTGTGCCGAAAAATAACTTGCACATAGCTTGCTCTAAGGACGATGTCAACACTCCATCGGCCATTTTGGCATATTCTTAGGACGATAAGTTTATATTGGCCATTGCTTGTGTGAATATTTTGACGCAAGCTTGGGTGAAACTCTCTCAACTTCCTTAACAATCCGATGATAAAGTCCCATAGATATGTATCTCAAGGTCATCCTCGGAACCATATTATTCACCCTTTTGCTAGGATATTGCAGATAATCAATAATAAACTTTCTCCAATCCTTATTTAGCCTGCATAAGAAAAATTCATTAGTGGCCGAAGCGGTGGGCTTCGGTTCGGCCTTACCTATTCTGACGAGACTAAGCATCGGCTATTGATAGAAATGCAACACACCATGATTAACATAGTAGCCGGATGCTTGCTGTGCCAACTCTTTCAAATTGTCATGTCTATAAATATAAACAATTTTATAGCAACCCAAGGTAAATTTTGCATCTAGAGATACCTTAATATAAACTATAAGTGATTCGTCAAAACATTGATAACCCTTGGATATTTGTTGCACTACTTATAACGAATCACTGAAATCCTCAATCTGTATAGCACCTATAGTAACCAAAAGCTCCAAACCGAATAAATTTCATATTCGGCTTTGATTATTGTGCAAAAATATTCTAAGTGGCATAAGGCTTCAAAAATAGTACCATAAGGAGATATATAAACAACACCAACACTTTGACCATTGCTACGAATTGAACCATCAAAATATAATCTCCATAGTACTAGAGAGACAAGGCTAATATCACTTAACATGTACCTTGTGTCGGTCTCCAATTGAACTAAGGACGATGTTAGAATTCCACACCGGCCATGATCAGATAGTTTCTTAGGACGATAGTTAAGTATTGGCCATTACCATGAGGTCCATGTAGAATTCATCCACTATAGCATGTATAGCCGAAATAAACAAATAAAATAGCAATAAAATATTTCGGCCCCTTGTATTAGCAACAAAAATGTAACTAACCAAATGTATAGTGATTTGGTAATACCCTCTCATGATATAGAAAATTATGTTGCATCCATGGAGGGTAATTGATCTTACCTAGGGATGAATTCCATGGCAAAGGCATCAATGGCATGGTTGAAGAAAATGGATGATGTGCTAACCGAAAATTTTGATGTTGTGATGCACACCTTTGGCCTAATTGTTTGTTGCTTCCATCCTTCTCTTTCTTCACTTTTACCATACTTGTTGCAATATAAGCACGTGCATCATTTTTGTTTTGATTGATCCTCTTGGGAACCCATGCCATGTTCTTCTTTCTCAGCTCTTGTGCACTAAGATTTCGTAATTCCTTCTTTTGCCAATATGATAAGCCGAGTGAGCACCTCGACTCTGATTTTGTTTCAACCAATGGAAACTCTTTTTGGGCCTTGTGCACCCTCAACTTCTTTTCTTCAGATTTGGCACTCTGATTTTTCTCAATTGATTGGTTCACTTCTTTGCCTTTTGTAGCCAATGTCAACACTTTAATTGGCTCTTTGTTATTTGAGATCAAATCTAAAGCAGCACACTTACGACCATCTCTTTTCATGCGGTAAACTTGCTTTACCACCTCTTTCTTCTTTCTTGAGCTCTGGACCGATTCCTTATGATTGAAACGGTCTTTGACGCATGATTGTTCAAATGTTGATCTCCTTGGAGCTGCATAGTATTGGTGAGATGGTCTAGAATAAGATGGAGAATGTGCCCTTGTATCATACCTGTCCCATGATGAATATGTATCTATATGAGCATAGGGAGGTATCCATGGCATTGGCATTGGCGACCCAAAATAAGGATATGAATATGTTGCATTAAAATTATCACTTTACCAATACCGATCCTCATATTTGCGCCTTGGGGTGACCTTGGTTTCTTTGCATGATTTGGCCGATAAGCATTCTTATCTTCACTCTTCTTTTGATATTTATCCAATAGTTCAGCGAAGGTGATTTTTGATCTCTTACACTTGCGCTTATTTCGGCCTTTGTTTTCTTTTGGTTTGCTTTCATCGATCATTGGATTTGCTTGCTGCCCCCCAGTCCTTGGCATCTCCATTGTAGCTTCGATGGAATTCTTGCCCTCAAGATTATGTTCATTATGCTCTTCAACTACTTCTTTACTTGAAAGCTTGATCCCATCACCTGTAGTTTTCACCTTCTCTTCAAATGGATCGGCTTGAAGCAGCCGATGCAAAAACTTTCTGCCATCGGGACCAATCGGAATAGACTGGTCATCTCTTGGTGTCTCAACAAATTTGAATCATCCTTTATCAATGGCCGATTTAACTATTTGACGAAACATGTTGCAATCCTCAAAATTATGCTTGGACGAATCATGCAACTTACAATACATTCGTCCTTGGACAGATGGTTCAACATGGTGATCAAGAATTCTAATATAATTATTTTGCAACAACAAATCAAATATTTGATCACACATGCTTGAATTGAAGGTAAACTTTTCATTCTCTAGCCGATCTTGTTGTGAGAACGGCTTTGGAGTTAAGCAAATGAATGGTTCAGATTTTGCATCACACCATTCGGCTATGCATTGTGTTTTGCACTCTGTCTCCGATGTCTTTGGGTAAGATATTATACTAGCATCCGTTTTCTCAACAGAATTTAACCTTGGCTGTAAATTTCTAAAATAAAAATAGTTAGAACATACATGTCTCAATTGAGACCAAGTGCAAGATAAGTATGAAATAAGCAACGCTACCCAAATAGATATGAACTTTAGATAAAGCAACGGGGAAAGCTTTGGCTGCAATAATAAGTCATTATCGGTCTTTATAAATGGCACAATTGGTTGACCGATATGTTCTAAAACAATTTTATTGCTAACAAGTAAATTACCCTTCTTCATTGGTCTTTCAAAATTACCTCTAAGGATTTTTCTAATAGATGCATCAACAATAAAGTTGTGACCAAATCTGAAAATAGGTAAATTACTCGCTATGCATACCTCTTCAAATACGTTGGGAGAGCATGAGGTGGTGTGACTTGAACAATATCTAGCTTCATCTTTGGATGACTCTCCAACGCCTTTTCATCATCTTTTTCTTTATTCCGTGCATCATTACACTGAAGATTTTTGTTGGCCGAACTTTGTTTGGCTACTTGTTCTTGTCCTTGAAGCTTGTCAATTTCTATGGCACAGAACTCATAGGGCAGGAAGTAGGTTCCATTAACTTCAGAAAAATCAAGCACCATTGTTTTCCTATGCTTGCCACGACCTTTCTCAATAATGCTTGCCTCGTTGGATTTGATGGATTCAGAATATATACTACTTGATTCGGCTTTTTCAACCGAAGCACTTTCATGTTCCGAATCATCCTTCTTTTCATTGATACTACCAATTGGCAATGCTTCTTTTATATGAGCCAATTCTTTTTCTATTTGTTTCTGACAGCGAGCGGCAAAATTAGCTTTAAGCTTTTTCTCAATTTCAGCCCACTCCGAATATGATTGCCCCCCAATGATTTTAGATTGTTTCGGCAATGATACACGGGTGTTGCCAAAATTTTGCAATTGTGTAGGGGGTGTATAATATGATGTAGTACTAGGTGAAGGCATATGCATTATTGTAAGACCATACTTTTGCTCGCCAATTTTATCAATTGGTAAAGATTCATCTTCTTGCAAAACTCTAGCTTTTATTGCGGCATAATCAGGAAATAACCCCTTTTCATGTTGTTCAAGGCAAAGAGCACTAATTCTCTTATTTTGGGCTAAACTCTTCAATGCAGCCACCACTACCTCATCTTCTACAATATTGGGCACAACCGCTCCTGTAAAATTTACATTCATTCGGCTATAACCAGGAAGGTGTGAAGCCGAATTATGAGCATCTACAGTTGTGTATGGTGCCAAAGAATTACTAACATGAGGTGTAGCATATGACGGTTGAGAGTAACTGGCCAAATAGCCACTAGTAGCATGGCCAATTCTCTCATTCATCGGCATGATTGGATTACTATATTGCACATTAGCTGCTGATGAATAAAAGGGTGAAACACTTTCTTGTATGGCATTGGAAATTCTAACTTGGGGTGTTTCAAATTGATTAATCGAACTCATCATGTTGCTCATCGGCATATGAATTTGTTGGGTTGCCGATGCATGTGAGTTGGGATACATATGGTGCAGGTTACTAATATCATCAGAAGTTGAAGTATATAAATTACTTTGAATCGGCCCTTGCACGTAGTTAGTTGCATGATTTAAAAAACTGGGGTTGGCCGATAGAGTATACTCATTGAACGATCTAGTAACCCCATATGAATTATTTGCATCTACATAAAGGGATTGGGTATTCATATTACCTTTGTAGACTGCAAACCCTAGATGACGATCTCTTCATAGCAAGAACGGGCCGGAGACCGTTCGAAGCTTCTATCCCAACGGAGTCGCCAAAAAGTGTGTTTGCACACGAACACGTCACCGTGTACCCTCGACGCCGGGGGTGATGCACCGCAGCTCACGTCGAAGGAGACCCGTCCGGAAGCGTGGTACGCAGGCAATCCGGCGGGCGCTTTTGAGGACCCGAAACCCCACACGCCCGGGAGGGACCCCATCAGGGCGTGCGGAGGCTATGGGCTGCCCTAGGTCGACCTGATCGCCCCTAGGCCTCGAGGTTCACCGCCCTGCAATGAAGAAGAACGAACGAAGAACGAGAATAAGAAGAACTAGGGTTAAGGAAAAAAGATAAAAGATAAAAAGTGGTAGATGATTTGATCGATTGTGTGTTGTTCAATCGGCCGTCACCCCTTAGGTATATAAGAGGCGGCTGGACTTCCCGTGCAAGGAAAAGGCTTGGATTCACGTCCAAAACCTAGTCAAATTCGGATTGGTCTTGTCCGAACTTTCCAAAACTGTTCGGTTTAAACTGGCTGCACCTTACGGGTCTTTTTTGTGGAGGTAAACGACCTCGGATGGAAACGAGTCCAAAAGCAATCTTGACCGTTTCAACGATACGCACAACTTTCATGTTGAACATTTTTTGATCAGAGGTCATCTTGAGGGTCAAATATGTCACGCAAAAGATCTGTTTACTCGGGCTACCAATCACACATGGCGTTTGGTGGGGCGCGCCATATTTCGCCTCGTGACAGGGCTGCACTCCGATTGCTCTAACTTCTGCATACGAACTCGGATTTGGACGATTTGTATATCACAATCAATCGTTTCGACGAGACGAAGACAACCCATGTAGACAATGTTTCCATTTGAGGTCGTCTTGGGAGCTTAATAGGCCAAACTATACTCTGAATATAAGATCTTAGTACTTTGAGCATAGTTTCGGCCTTCGAGATGAAATCGGACGGCGATGACCCAAACTTCAAAGATGTTCATATCAACAATACGGAACTCTTTCATGAAGATCACTTCTCGATTTGAGGCCATCTTAAATAAGTTACTGACCGTGCCAAAATCTTGTGTCAACACACACCATCTCCCCCCCCCCCAAGCGAGGAATCATCAGAGCGCGTCCGAAAAAACCACCCCAACATGGCCAGCGCTCGTAGCTCTTCCTCCCGCTCTCGCAACACCAAGCCGGGCGATTGGGAGAAGTGTACCGTATCCCATGACCGATTAGTGAAGTTGCAGACCCAAGGATACCTACCTCCTGCGTACTTAGTCCCCGTTCGAGCCAGACTGGCTTCCTTCGAAGGCGGGGAGTAGGCGGAGAATTTTCCCAACCCATCCAGGGGGGAGCGAGTATGCCTCGTTTCTACTTGTTGTGGGGTGTCGGATTTGCAATCCATCCGTTTCTCCGCGGGCTTCTGGAGTTTTATGGCCTCCAGCTGCACAACTTCACACCTGCCTCCGTCATACACATCGCAGGTTACGTCGCTCTTTGTGAGTTATTCTTGGGTTGCGAAGCCCATTTCGAGCTATGGAGGAAGCTATTCTGCCTCGTCCCCCGAAATCAAGGGGGATCAATATTCCAAGTGGGTGGAGCCGAGATATGGTGCGTCGCCGGTACCGGATACTTATCCGGCACACCGATGAAGGCACCCAAAGAGTGGCCCTCCGAGTGGTTTTATATGGAGGATGTCTCCCTTCCCGACCCAATCCGAATGGGTCTGCCGGAGTTTACAAATGCTCCGCTGAGAAAACGCCTTAACTGGCGTCCCGGGAGCCCCAGAGAGGAAGATAACATGGAGGTCCTTCTACTGATGAGCAAGATAAGAATACTCGCTCAATCCGGATTATCAATAGTTGAGGTTATGGTGATATCCATAATGCGGGGAGTTCAGCCACTCCAATACCGAGGGCATCCCATGTGGCACTTTAACGGAGAAAACGACGCCACCCGTTGTGGTCCAAAGGGTCTGGACTCCACCACCACTCTGGTGGAAATGCTTTCCGATTTATACAAGGGGGAAAGAGAGGAGTTCGTCCGCATTAAGCCATGGGAAAGATATACGGGTAAGTATAAAAATCTGATAGTTATGTATATCAGTAGCCCCTGAGACTTAAAGCAGTTGGTACAACTGATTTAAGGATCATTGTACATATAGGTTCTCTCAGAGAAGAACAACCTGTTATCTCAAGAGCTGGAAGAGTGTCGAACCCAGCAAACGGCCGCTATGGACATGTTGTCAAGATCCAAAGAGGCATCGACTGGTATGTATTCCCGAATTGAGGAGAAACGATATTGTGTTCATAAACCAGTAATGCTAACAATATCAGATGACCAAAATCCTCAGATAACCTGGAACAGAATCCGGAAATCCCACAAGAGGGTGAGCAAGAGGCGCAAAGGCAAGCAGTCGCTGGCAAGTGTGTACTTATGTGGGTCATACAAAAGAATAACAATCTGCAAGATGCTAATACCCAGCTGGGTGAAGAATTAAAAGATATTTGGGCCCAGCTGGCTAACTCCGTGAAAGAAAATAAGAGGCTTCGGCGCGGCATTTTTAGTATGTTCTCAAACGAACATTTACATAGTTCGGCAAAGATAAGAGCTAACAGAGTTATGTCTGTAGGTATTCTGACGGGCCGTCCTGAAGAGGAGATGCCCGGATCCTTAGGCGGTCTACTACAAGAGCTTTCTCAACAGTACGAGCAAGTTCGGTAGGTCATGCGGAGTATTGCCAAGGCCTTGTGGCCATCCACCCCCCCTACTAGGAAGTATGGGGGAGCTTGTACAACTTTTCAAGGGAGCGCGGCGACATTTCTGACTATGGAAGATATCTGCCTGTCGAGAAGGTGCGAGGGAGGCTTGGGACATGGTGAAAACACGGTATACCAAGCTCGATCTGAATCATATGGCCCGAGTCGGACCTTTAGGGTCTTATGGGAAAGAAATACTCGTTAGTCTGGTATATGACCAGGTAGTAGTAGCCGCAAGATATTCCCAACAGGATTGTAGGCTAGACAGCCTGTTGGATGGCATAGAGGAGGAAGTATTTGGGTCTATATGACTATGTACCTCAATTGACATATTTGTCCCTAGACGAATTGTAAAACATTTGTCATGGCGGACCTTTTCGCTTCGGCCTCTGGACCCGACAGTCCGGAGTGTTTCCGAATACCCGCTCGGCAATATAAACCGGGGTACGCATGGAAACCAGGCGTAGGGGTCATAATTGCTTGAACACACAGGTACCCAACTAGTTATGTTATATTACATGGTTAGTAAGAAACATCTTCCAGAGAGAATAGTTCTGTTAAGGGTTCCTTTCCCTGGGTACGCATGCATTAACGTGCATGTCTGAACTGTGATCAAAAAGACGCAGTATGTGAAACATCTGGGGGTTTATATTGTGACAGGTAAAAATCATCTTTAGTCCATCGACCGAATATTCTCTTAAGAACCCTAGCTTTCGGCTTCACCTAGTCTGAGGTACACGTCCAGAGTACCCGGCAGTAACAATCGTAGAGGTGCTCCCTTTACGCCCTAGCCGAATTAACAGGAATGTAGGGCATATGCACAGGAGCCAGGCAACCCAGCTTGGCCAAAACTTAAGTCATATCGATGCATATAATGGTGAAGACAAGGTACATATGGAAGAGGAATGCATATGCGGTGGGCTAGGTGCCCGAAAGATAATTAAATTAAGCTTCTATATAAGAAGCCCCCAGATACAATGAGCACACACACTTTAAAGATTAGTGCGTCAAAGGTTTGTAGTCGAGCCACAGAAAAGCGCTAGAGCTTTTCAAAAAAGGTGAGGCGAGAAGAGGGCTAAAAAAGAAAATCAAAAGCAACAGAGGGAAGGAGACGAACGGGGAGTTCGGTGCTAGGCGTAGAATCTTCGGAGTCTGGCTACGTTCCATGGGTTCGGCTCGAGGCGATTATCGGATGCATCCCGCAGTCGGTACGCTCCACCGGTGAGAACTTTGTCAATGATGAAGGGACCCTCCCACTTGGGCTTGAGCTTGTCCTTTTTCTTCTCCGATATACGTAGAACTAGTTTGCCGATATTATAAGTCTTGGCCCATACTTCTCTTCTTTGACACCTGCGAGCCTGTTGTTGATAGAATGCGGAACGGGCTTTTGCAACGTCGCGCTCTTCTTCTAGGGCATCTAAACTGTCATGCCGATCGAGCTCGGCCTCTCTCTCTTCGTACATGCGCACTCGAGGTGAGTCATGAATAATACCGCAGGGCAGCACGGCCTCTGTGCCGTACACCATGAAGAAGGGTGTGTATCCGGTAGTGCGATTTGGCATGGTCCGGAGCCCCCAGAGTACAGAGTCGAGCTCCTCAACCTAGTGCGTGTCTGATTCTTTTAAGGATCACACTAGTCTAGGTTTAATGCCACTCATAATAAGACCATTGGCTCGTTCGACTTGACCGTTTGTTTGAGGGTGATAGGCGGAGGCGTAATCGAGCTTAATGCCCATCTTGCCGCACCAAGTTTTCACCTCATGGGCCATGAAATTGGAGCCGTTGTCGGTGATGCTGCTGTGGGGGACACCGTAACGGTGTACTACACTCGATATGAAGTCTATCACGGGTCCGGATTCGGCCGTTTTGACTGGTTTGGCTTCTATCCATTTGGTGAATTTGTCCACCATGACCAACAAGTATTTTTTCTTATGGCTTCCTCCTTTAAGGATCCAACCATATCAAGCCCCCAGACGTAAAAGGCCAAGTTATGGGGATTGTTTGTAGGGCGGTGGGTGGCATATGGCTTTGGTTGGCAAAAAGCTGGCATCCGACGCAATGTTGGACAAGGTCTTGTGCGTCTGCCCGGGCCGTCGGCCAGTAAAAACATGTACAGAAGGCCTTGCTTACAAGGGCCCGAGCTGCGGTGTGGTGATTAAGGGAGTCCTGGATTAGGGGGTATCCGGACAGCCGGACTATATACATCGTCCGGACTATTGAAGCGTGGAGATACAAGACTCAAGACTCCGGCCCGTGTCCGGATGGGACTCTCCTTGTGTGGAAGACAAGCTTGGCGATCCGGATATTGTATTTCCTTCCTTGTAACCGACTCCATGTGAACCCTAGCCCTCTCCGGTGTCTATATAAATCGGAGAGGGCGGTCCTTAGAAGGCCGATCACAATTACAATCATACCATCATAGGCTAGCTCTTAGGGTTTAGCCTCTACGATCTCGTGGTAGATCTACTCTTGTACTACTCATATCTTCAATATTAATCAAGCAGGAAGTAGGGTTTTACCTCCATCAAGAGGGCCCGAACCTGGGTAAACATTGTGTCCCTTGCTTCCTGTTACCATCAGCCTAAGACGCACAGATCGGGACCCCCTACCCGAGATCCGCCTGTTTTGACACCGACATTCGTGCTTTCATTGAGAGTTCCTCTGTGTCGTCGCCATAAGGCTCGGTGACTCGTCTCGTTGTCAAGGACGACATCACCTCTAGGGGAGCGCTGGCTGTAGGCCAAACCCTCCGACTTGGCGGCTTCATTATGACCGCCCCATCGGTTGTCGCGCCAACGATGGCCTCTCGGGTCGTCACGCATAACCTTCGCATCAATTTAGAGCTTGCCAAACAGATTGATCCGATTGAGCTCTCCTCCCTTAATGAGCTCTTGGATCGCATCGCCGCTTTGGGAGTCGCTACGGACTATGACCGGATTGGGCTTAAACCCGACCAAAGGGACATTAGATCCCCGCCGGCCACCCATGATATAGCAGTAGTGGAGGAACCACACACGGGTTGCCCCTCAACTTTGAGGACAAATTATGTCCGGATCACCAAACTCAGTGAGCCGAACACCTACTCAAAGGAAGACAAGACCCGGGTCCCGGACTTAGAATCGGGCATTGGGCCGAAGAGATTGGGTAATACTCCGGATCCCGAACTGTCAGGCTCGAAACCTCCCATGCCCCCAAGTGTTAGATCGGATCAAAATCCGGATTCAGCCAACGACACTCGCTCGGACTTAAACCGTCTCTCCCACATTAGGCAAGAGCCCTAGGAGACGGTACACCGTTACTGGGCTAGATTCCTCCTTGCACTTAACAAGGTCGAGGACTGCCACAAGGAGGACGTAGTCTCACTTTTCTGCAAAAAATGCACGAACAAAGGACTCCTTAATGCTATAGTCGCCGTGACATAGTACACTTTGCGGACTTGGCAACCATAGTACAGAAGTACTGTGTGATGGAAAGCGCCTGGAAGACCCAAACAGAATTTTGGGATAGTACGACCCTCACCAGAACCTTTGTCCAAACTAAACGGCCGAACTCTCGTAAGTCGACCAATTCAGTTCCCAAGAAACCAAAACCCGCCCCAGGGCATGGAACCGTATTGGAAGAATGGCTCAATGGGACATGTAAGCTTCACAGTACGCCAGATGCAACACCAACCCATAGCCTTAGGGCATGTTGGATACTCCGGCAGGTAGCAAAAACTGGCGAGGATCTCCTCAAAAGCCATCAAGCAAAACAACATCCCGCCAAGGAACACAATACGGTACTAACAGTCTTCAAGACTTTCGCCTCAAACAATAGGCGCAAGCGGGCTCATCGTAGCTCCGCGGAAATCTGCCATGTGGCAAAAATAAATCCGTGGAACGACACTGCTATAACTTTCAATGCCAATGACGAACCCCAATTCCAGGCCATCCGGGCACCAGCCGCTTTGGTCCTTAACCCAATAGTGGACGGCTTTCGGCTCACTAAAGTACTCATGGACGGCGGAAGCGGATTAAACTTGATCTACAAAGAAACACTCAAGAAGATGGAAATTGATAAAAGCCGCATTGAACAAAGCGGCACAACCTTCAGGGGAATTATCCCTAGTCAGGAAGCACGGTGTGCAGGAAAAATCACATTCGATGTGGTATTCGGCACCCCAGAGAATTACAGGTCCGAAGAAATCACATTCCAAGTGGCTCCTTTCAGCAGCGGATACCACGCCCTTCTAGGGCGGGACACGTTTGCAAGCTTTCAAGCTATACCCCATTATGGGTACATGAAGCTTAAAATGCCCGGACCCAATGGAATCATCACTCTAGCTAGTGATCCGGACGTCGCACTCCGCACTAAAAACAAAACCGCAGCGCTAGCCTTGGAAGCACTGTCCGAAGCCCTAGCAGCAGAAGAATTAACAATACTGCGCGCCACCGTGGACAGGGACAACATGATACTCGACAAGCGACCCAAGTCCACCTCATTTAAACCAGCAGATGAGATAGTCAAATTCCAAGTCCACCCAACGGACCCCACGAAGACAGCTTCCATCGGGACACAGTTGAGCCCCGATACGGACACCGCACTACGAGACTTCTTACGCGAGAATTGGGACATTTTCGCCTGGCACCCATCGGACATGCCAGGCATCCCGTGTGAACTGGCCGAACATAGCCTTAACATACTAAAGGATACAAACTTGTTAAATAGACCCTGAGGCAATTTTCAGAGCCCAAACGGCAAGCCATGGGGGAAGAGCTAGCCAAGCTACTTGAGGTCGGATTCATCAGAGATATCAAGCATCCGGATTGGCTGGCGAACTTGGTAATGGTACCAAAGAAGGACAGATCCTGGCGCCTATGCGTCGACTTCAAAGACCTCAACAAGGCTTGCCCCAAGGATCCCTTTCCCCTCCCTCACATCGATCAAATCATCGATGCCACAGCAGGACACGACTCGTTGTGTTTCCTCGACGCATACTCTGGATACCAACAAATAAAGATGACAGAGTCCGACCAAGCTGCAACAGCTTTCATAACGCCATATGGCCCTTTCTGCTTCAACACTATGCCTTTCGGGCTTAAGAATGCCGGTGCAACCTATCACCGCATGATTCAAACATGCCTGGAAAAGCAAATCGACAAAACAGTGGAGGCATACATGGACGACGTAGTCATAAAAACAAGACACATCGAAACCCTAATAGATGACTTGAGGCTTACGTTCGACAACCTCCGAACATACGACATCAAGCTGAATCCAGAGAAATGCGTTTTTGTCGTCCCCTCTGGAAAACTGTTGGGCTTCATTATTTCCAATAGAGGAATTGAAGCTAATCCGGCAAAAATCCGAGCTTTGTTGCAGTTGGCTATACCAACAGACCTCAAACACATCCAGAAACTAGCTGGATGCGTGGCTGCTTTGAGCCGCTTTATCTCCAGGTTAGGAGAAAAGGCATTACCTCTTTACCGCCTTCTTTGGCGCACCGAACACTTCATGTGGACAGATGCAGTCGCGGCTGGACTCGATGAAATAAAGACCTTATTGGCCAACAATCCAGTCCTAATAGCGCCAAATATCGGCGAACCTATGCTGTTGTACATAGCTGCAACACACCAAGTTGTAAGCGCAGTACTCGTCGTCGAACGAGAGGTTGACAGATACAAATTCCCGCTACAGAAGCCAGTTTATTACGTATCCACGGTCCTCACCCCATGCAAATCCCAATACCCACACTATCAAAAAATAGCATACGCGGTCTTCATGGCATCCCGAAAGCTATGACACTACTTTCAAGAGTGTTCGATTACGGTGGCCTCCGAAGTACCACCAAATGATATAATAAATAACCATGATGCCACGGGTCGGATTGCTAAATGGGACATCGAGCTCCTTTCGTTCGACATAACATACAAGCCTCGGTGGGCTATCAAGTCGCAAGTATTAGCTGACTTTGTCGCCGAATGGACGGAAGCCGAACTCCCTAAAGAGTACGGCGCGTACTCTAGCTGGATCATGCACTTCGACGGCTCTAAAATGTTGGCCGGATTGGGAGCAGGTGTAGTCCTGACGTCTCCCACCGGAGACACGGTCCAATACATCCTCCAAATATTATACACAGACTCCAATAATGCAGCCGAATATGAGGCTCTGTTGCACGGTCTTCGGATGGCAGTCTCTATGGGCATTCAACGCCTAGAGGTATGCGGGGATTCAAACCTTGCTATATCACAAATAAACGGAGACTTTTATGCCAAGGATCCGAAAATGGAGGCCTACCGTAATGTCTTCCTTAAAATGTCAGCTCGGTTCGAGGGGCTCGAATTCCACCATGTGGCTCGAGAAAACAATCAAGCGGCAGATGTCCTTGCCTGCATCGGCGCTAAGCGCGACCCTGTCCCACCTAACATATTCCTGGAAAGGCTGTTCAAGCCATCTATGGTATGGGAAGGGGAGTTCGGCAATACCAGCACGGATCCGAATACATCCCCAGATTCCGAACTATCAGACATAATCGGAGGCTCTACCACCGAAATAACATTGTCAGCCCACGAAATAATGGTTGTCATTGCCCCGTGGACTAAACCTTTCTTGGCCTACCTAAATAGGCAGGAGCTCCCCGAGGATCAAAATGAAGCACGCGGCATCATCCCGCGTTCTAAAGCTTACAAAGTCCATGAAGGGGAACTCTATAAGAAAAGTGCGACCGGAGTGCTCCAAAGGTGCATCTCCGAAGAGGAAGGGCGGCAGCTCTTGGCTGAAATCCATGCCGGACTGGGCGAGCACCATGCCGCGGCTTGAGCACTAGTCAGCAAGGCCTTCCGTACAGGTTTCTATTGGCCGACGGCCCGAGCAGATGCACATGACCTTGTCCAACACTGCGTCGGTTGCCAGCTCTTTGCCAATCAGAGTCATATGCCCCTACCGCTCTCCAAACAATCCCCATAACTTGGCCCTTCGCGGTCTGGGGGATGGATATGGTTGGACCCCTTAAAGGGGTAAGCCACAAGAAAAAATACTTATTGGTCATGGTAGACAAGTTCACCAAATGGATAGAAGCCAAACCAGTGAAAACGGACGAATCCGGACTAGTAATAGACTTTATATCCGGGGTCGTACACTGATACGGTGTCCCCCACAGCATCATCACCGATAATGGCTCAAATTTCACAGCCGATGAAGTGAAAGCTTGGTGCGGCAAAATGGGCATTAAGCTCGACTATGCTTCCGTCTACCATCCTCAAACAAATGGCCAGGTCGAAAGGGCAAACGGTCTCATCATGAGCGGCATCAAACCCAGACTAGTGCGATCCTTGACAGAGTCGGACACTCATTGGGTCGAGGAGCTCGACTCCGTGCTCTGGGGGCTGCGGACCATGCCGAATCACACCACCAGATATACACCATTTTTATGGTGTACAGCGCGGAAGCAGTACTACCCTGCGACATAATACATGATTGGCCATGCGTACGCATGTACGAAGAGAAGGAAGCCGAGTTAGATCGGCAGGATAACTTGGACGCCCTGGAGGAGGAGCGCGACGTCACGAAGGCCCGTTCTGCATTCTATCAGCAACAGGCTCGACGATACCAAAGCAGAGAAGTGCGGGCCAAAACTTATAATATTGGCGAGCTTGTTCTACGCTTACTGGAGAAGAAGAAGGACAAGCTCAAACCCAAGTGGGAGGGTCCCTTCATCATCGACAAAGTTCTCACTGGAGGAGCGTACCGCTTACGTAATGCGTCCGATAACAGACTTGAGCCGTACCCATGGAACGCGGCTAGACTCCTATATGGAAGCTAAACATAACTTACTCTAAAAGGCTTTTTGCCCATCACACATGCGTTTTCCATGTGTGCCTTTTCTTCACCATTATATGCATCGATATGACTTAAGATGTGGAAAAGCTGGGTTGCCTGGCTCCTGTGTTTATGCCCTACGTTCCCGTTAATTCGGCTAGGGCATAAGGGGAGCACCTCTGCGATTGTTACTGTCGGTTCAGCCGGATGTGTACCTCAGACTGGGTGAAGCCGAAAGCTAGTTTCCTTAAGAGAATATTCAGTCGGTGAACAAAAGATGTCTTTGTTTATCATAACATTAATCCCCAGAAGTTTTGTATACTGCGCCATGGTTCGCAGTCCGGACATGTGCCTTGTCGCATGCTTATCCAGGGAAAGGAACCCTTAACGGAACTATTCTCCCTGGAAGATGTTTCTTACTATCCATGTAATATAACACAACTAGTTGGGGACTTGTCTGTTCAAGCACTTATGACCCCTACGCCTGGTTTCCACGCATACTCCGGTTTTATATAACTGAGCGGGTATTCGGAAACACTCTGGACTGTAGGATCCGGGGAGTGAAGTGAAAAGGTCCGCCATGACAAACGATTTTAATCTGGCTAGGGGCTACTTATGTCCATCGAATTACACAGTCATTTGGACTGACTATATTCCTCCTCTATACCATCCAACAGGCTACCTAGCTTACAATCCTGTTGAGAATACTTTGCGGCTAATGCCACCTGGTCATATACCAGACTCACGGTTATTTCTTGACCATCTGGCCCTGCCGGTCCGACTTCGGCCATATGGTTCGGGTCCAGCTTGGTGTAGCGCGTCTTCACCATAGCCCATGCTTCTCTTGCACCTTACCGGCAGGCTGATATCTTCCACAAACGGAAGCGCCGCCGTGCTCCTTGAAGCATGTCCGCAAGCTCCCCCATGCCATTCGGTAGGAAGCTTGATGGCCACAAAGCCTGCGCAACGCCCTACATCGCCTGCCGAGCTCGCTCGTGCAGTTGTGAGAGGTCTTGCAGTAAATTGTCTGCAGAGGCGGGCATCTCCTCCTCAGGGCGACCCGTTAGCATTCCTACAAGCACAACTCTTTCAATATACTTTCTCGCCGAACTATGCTATAGTTCATTTAGGCACTTACAATAAATGCCGCGGCGAAGCCTTTTGTTCTCCTTCACGGAGTCTGCCAGCTGCATGCGGGCGTCTTTCAATTCCACGTCTAGCCGAACATTGGCATCTTGGAGAGTATTCTTCTCCTGCCTAGCTTGCGTAAGAATGCGCTCGCCAGCCTTTAGTTGCCTCTAGAGACGCGACTCGTCATCTCTCCCGCCCTCCGGATTTACTCCGGGGTTATCTGCAGAATTTTCTGTTAAACTCGTCATACCAGCCAGTTGCTAACTGGTACATTTTCATACAATCGAGATAAATGTTACCAGATGAGGCCTTCTGGGATTCCTCTAGCTTGGCAACCGTGGCCCTCAATTGGGACTTGCACTCCTCTAGCTCCCGAGACAATTGCTCATTCTTATCTACAAGAACCTGGGCATAAATTGATCCTTAAAACTGTTGTTCCAACCGTTTCAAGTCTCAGGGGCTACTGCTATACATACTTATCAAACTTTCTTACCCGTATATCTTTGGTATACTGGTCCGTCGCCCGGGCAAGCCCGCCTTGAGCAGCCCGGATGTATGCGTCTCCCGAATTGAAAGCATTAAATGCCTCTTCGGAAAAGATGTTGTTGCGAAGCACGGCCCGTCGACGCCGATGATTCATGGCGCTCTCTACTTCGGAATTCGTGGCAGAGAGCATATCTGCGTTCGATGTCGCAGGACTATACGGCATCGGCCCTACGCCCGCCTCCTCCCTTGAAGTCAGTTCTGGGGCCCGACTGGTGGAGGTGTGGTTGGCAGGATCCCCGGATATAGTCCGGATACTCCTCTTCCTGCCAGGATGTAAAGGGCGTTGTTATACTTCAAATAACAATAATTACATGACAGGTTGTTTCCTTACCTCTGTAGAGGCATGTCGGCCCTAACCGCCTTCCTCTTGAGCCTACCCAATCCAGACGCCTATGGCTGACGGGTCCCTAGGGGCTCGGCCCTGCGCTCCAAACGTCGCCTCTGCAAAAACACGACACTTCAGGGATAAGGCGTGATATCAGGAAAGAGTCCTCTTCAGAGGATCGAGTCTTCGGCTTGGCTTACACGCGACGAAGGTAGAAGTCCGAGATAATCAGCAGTAATAGCCACTGAGGCGCCGTCACGGCTCGCTCGATAAAATATCCCGTCGACAAGCTCCACGGCTGCATCCGGGTCTTCTTTGAGTCCTGGATACAGGGCCCTTTCGAGGTCCTCTGGCTGCGTTGAAAGGCTGGAGATTCCTTCTACGGCCCTCCTCAGTTCCTGCTCGGAAATATCGAGGCAGGTAACCTTAGCAAAGAACGCCACAATAAGTGAAGCGAGAAAATAAATGATGACTTAACCAGTTTGGGGGATTGTTCATGGAGAATCCGTCCCGCGGTTTGATGTGAAGGAAGTCTTCCTCTTCTCCTTTGTATAGATCGGACAATATCCTTGCCAGAGCAGTGGCGGAGTCCGGACCCTTACGGCCACAACGGGTGGCATCGTCTTCCCTGTTGAAATGCCACATGGGATTGCCCCGATATTGAAGCGGCTGCACTCCCCGCATTATGCATATTGCCATGACCTCGACTATCGTCAGTCCGGACTTGGCTAGTAACTTTATCCTGCTCATCAGGAAATGTATTTCCCTAGTATCCTCTTCTTGGGGGCCTCGAGGGCGCCAGCTTAGACGTGCCCTCGGCAGGACGTTACTGAACTTGGGGAGTCCTGTCCGGACTAGATCCGGAAGGGGGACGTCGTCAATATAAAACCACTCTGAAGCCCAGTTCTCTGGTGCCTTCTTGGGAGTGCCGGATAGGTATCCGGTCTTGGCGATACGCCATACTTCGACCCCGCCCACTTGACATAGGGACTCTCCCTGGTTGCGGGGGACAAGGCATAATAGCTTCTTCCACAAACCGAAATGAGCCTCGCAGCCTAGAAATAGCTCACAAAGGGCGACGTACCCTGCTATATGTAGTACGGAGGCTGGGGTAAAATTTTGCAACTGGAGGCCGTAGAACTCCAGAAGCCCATGAAGGAATGGATGAATAGGAAACCCGACGCCCCTTAACAGATGCGGAATGAGGCATATTCGCCCCTCTGGAGACGGATTGGGGGATCTCTCCGCTTGTTCTCCGCTGTTATAGGTGGCTATTCCGGCTCGGACAGGGACCATGAACGTCGGCGGGAGAAGCCCTTGGGTTTGTAACTTTATCAAACGGCTATGAGAAACTGAACACTCTCCCCAGTCCCCCGGCTTGGGGCAAGGGGAGCGAGCGGAAGAGCTGCGACGACCGGCCATGTTGGAATGGTTTTTTCAGGGCGCTATGTTGGATGCTTGCTCAAGGGGGAAAATGAGGTTTGGATCTGGGAATCCCCGTCTCTTCAAATAGATGGTTAGCTCGAAGGACCGGAGGTGGCAAATGCAAAAATGCCTCGACTCCTCGCATTCGCTCGACACGTGGAAATGGTCATTATTGAGGCACTGAAGCCAAGGAGTACAACATTGATGAGATGCCAGACACTGTTCATCGTAATAGGTACATTGGAGTATTCAGAGATGGAACCCGCCTTGCAATGCCGAAGACAAGACTGCGCGCCGGACTCACCGTCATTGAAGCCTGGTTCAGGGGCTACTGAGGGAGTCCTAGATTAGGGGGTATCCGGATAGCCGGACTATATACATTCTCCGGACTATTGAAGCGTGGAGATACACGACTCAAGACTCCGGCCCGTGTCCGGATGGGACTCTCCTTTGCATGGAAGACAAGCTTGGCGATCCGGATATTGTATTTCCTTCCTTGTAACCGACTCCATGTAAACCCTAGCCCTCTCCGGTGTCTATATAAACCGGAGAGGGCGGTCCTTAGAAGGCCGATCACAATTACAATCATACCATCATAGGTTAGCTCTTAGGGTTTAGCATCTACGATCTTGTGGTAGATCTACTCTTGTACTACTCATATCTTCAATATTAATCAAGCAGGAAGTAGGGTTTTACCTCCATCGAGAGGGCCCGAACCTAGGTAAACATTGTGTCCCTTGCTTCCTGTTACCATCAGCCTAAGACACACAGATCGGGACCCCCTACCCGCGATCCGCCGGTTTTGACACCGACAGTGACCGCCGAGGCCGGCATGGATTTCAGCCAAGAGCTGCCGCCCTTCCTGCTCGGAGATACATCTTTGAAGTACACCGGTAGTGCTTTTCTTATAAAGCTCTCCCTCATGGACCTTGTAGGCTTTAGAGCGCCGCACAATGCAGTGTGCCTCATTTTGGTCCTCGAGGAGTTCGTGCCTATTAAGGTAGGCCAAAAAGGGTTTGTTCCATGGGGCAATAACAACCATGACGAGATGGGCTAAAGGTGTTATTTCAGTGGCAGAGCCCCCGATTACGTTTGTGTGTTCGGAATCTGGGGTTGTGGTCGGATCCGGACTGATGTTGCCGGTCTCCCCTTCCCACACTACGGATGGCTTGAAAAGCCTTTCCGAAAAGATGTTAGGTGGGACAGGGTCACGTTTAGCGCCGATTCGGGTGAGGACATCTGCGGCTTGATTGTTTTCTCAGACCACGTGATGAAATTCGAGCCCCTCGAACCGAGCTGAAATCTTTAGGACGGCATTAGGATATGCCGCCATTTTCAGATCTTTGGCATCAAAGTCTCCATTTATTTGAGATATTGCAAGGTTTGAATCCCCACGTACTTCTAGGCGCTGGATGCCCATGGGGACGGCCATCCGAAGACCATGCAACAGAGCCTCGTATTCGGCTGTATTGTTGGAGTCTGTGTATAATATTTGGAGTATGTACTGGACTGTATCTCCCGTGGGGGATGTTAAGACAACACCTGCCCCAAGACCTGCCAACATTTTAGAGCCGTCGAAGTGCATGATCCAGTTGGAGTATGTGCCATACTCTTTAGGGAGTTCGGCCTCTGTCCAGTCGGCGACGAAATCCGCCAGTACCTGGGATTTAATGGCTCGCTGTGGTTTGTATGTTATGTCGAATGGCAGGAGCTCGATAGCCCATTTGGCAATCCGGCTCATGGCATCGCAGTTGTTTATTATGTCATTAAGTGGTACTTCAGAGGCCACCGTGATTGAACACTCTTGAAAGTAGTGTCGTAATTTCCGGGATGCCATGAAGACCGCGTATGCTATTTTTTGATAATGTGGGTACAGGGATTTGCATGGTGTGAGGACAGTGGACACGTAGTATACCGGCTTCTGAACCGGGAATTTGTGTCCGTCCTCCTCTCGTTCGACAACGAGCACTGCGCTCACAACTTGGTGTGTTGCGGCTATGTATAACAACATGGGTTCGCCAATGTTCGGCGCGGCCAGGATTGGATTGCTTGCTAGAAGAGCCTTTATTTCCTCTAGTCCGGCCGTTGCCGCGTCCGTCCACTCGAAATGTTCGGTTCGCCGAAGGAGGCGATAAAGTGGCAATGCCTTTTCTCCTAATCTGGAGATAAAGCGGCTTAAAGCTGCTATACATCCAGTTAGCTTCTGGATTTGTTTCAGATCTATTGGAATATCCAACTGTGACAAAGCTCGGATTTTATCTGGGTTTGCTTCAATTCCTCTATTGGAAACGATGAAACCCAACAGCTTTCCGGCGGGAACACCGAAAACACATTTTTCTGGATTGAGCTTAATGTCATACGTTCGGAGGTTATCGAACGTGAGCCTTAGATCGTCTATTAACGATTCAGCGTGTCTGATCTTGATGACTACGTCATTAACGTATGCTTTGACTGTTTTGCCGATTTGTTTCTCTAGGCATGTTTGAATCATGTGTTGGTAGGTGGCACCCGCGTTTTGAGCCCGAAAGGCATAGTGTTGAAGCAGAAGGGCCCATATGGGGTTATAAATGCCGTTGCGGCTTGATCGGACTCCGCCATTTTAATTTGATGGTATCCGGAGTATGCGTCGAGGAAACACAGTGAGTCATGTCTCGCGATAGCATCGATAATATGATCGGTGCGTGGAAGAGGGAAGGGGTCCTTAGGGAAGGCCTTGTTGAGGTCTTTGAAATCGACACATAGGCGCCAGGATTTATCCTTCTTTGGTACCATCACCAAGTTTGCTAGCCAATCTGGGTGTTTTATTCTCTGATGAATCCAACCTCGAGTAACTTGGTTAGTTCCTCTCCCATGGCTTGTCGTTTGGGTTCTGAAAAGGGCCGTAGTGTTTGCTTGACCGCCTTGTATCCATTTAGTATGTTAAGGTTGTGTTTGGCCAGCTTGCGTGGGATCCCCGACATATTGGAAGGGTGCCAGGCAAAAATGTCCCAATTCTCGTGCAGAAACGCCCGCAGTGCGGCGTCAATTGAGGGGTCCAGCTGTGACCCGATGGATGCTGTATTCGAGGAGTCCATTGGGTGGACTTGGGATTTGACTATTTCGTCCGCTGGTTTGAAGGAGGTGGACTTGGATCGCTTATCGAGTATCACGTCATCCCTATCCACTTTAGAGTGTAGTGCAGTTAGTTCTTCGGCCACGAGGGCTTCAGACAATGCTTCGAGGGCCAAGGCGGCTGTTTTATTTTCAGCGCGGAGTGTTGTGTCCGGATCACTAGCAAGGGTGATGATTCCATTGGGCCCAGGCATTTTGAGCTTCATGTACCCGTAATGGGGTATAGCTTGGAAGCTCGCAAATGCATCCCGCCCTAACAAGGCGTGATATCCACTGGTGAAAGGGGCCACTTGGAAGGTTATTTCTTCGGACCAATAATTTTCCGGCATGCCGAATACCAAATCGAGTGTGATTTTTCCCGCACATCGTGCCTCCCAGCTGGGAATAGCTCCTCTGAAGGTTCTGCTACTTTGTTCAATGCGGCTCATGTTTATTTCCATTTTATTGAGAGTTTCCTCATAAATGAGGTTTAGTCTGCTACCGCCGTCCATGAGCACTTTGGTAAGCCAGAAGCCGTCCACGATTGGGCTGAGGACTAAGGCGGCTGGTGCCCGGACTGTCTTGAATTGTGGTTCGTCACTAGGACTAAAAGTTATGGCTATATCATTCCAAGGGTTTATTGATGCGACCTGGCAGACTTTGGCGAGGCCGCGGAGTGCTCTCTTGCGCCTATTACCTGAGGCAAAAGTCTCTAAGACTGTCAATACTGTAGCGTTGTGTTATGTGGGATGTTGCTCTGTGGTGTTTTTTATGAGGAGATCCTCGCGGCTCTTGGCCACCTGTCGAAGTATCCAACATGCTCTAAGGTTGTGTGTTGCTATGGTATCTGGTATGGTGTGTATTTTGCATGGCCTATCGAGCCATCCCTCAAAAACGGTTGCGCGCCCTAAATTGGGATTCGATTTCTTCGTGGCTGGATCGGGCGACCTATGAGGGTACACCCTTTTTGCTCGGACGAGGGGTTTAGTGAGGTCCAGTGGATCCCAAAAGGCTGCCTGAGTTTTCCAGGCGCTTTCCATCGTGCAGTACTTCTGTACTATGATCACCAAATCATCAAAGTGTGGTATGTGACGATGTTTTATGGCGTTGAGGAGTCCCTTGTCTGTGCATTTTTTGTAGAATAATGAGATTGCATCTTGATCGCAACAGTCCTTGACCTTGTCCTTAACGATGAGCAATCTGGCCCAAAAGTGATGTACGGTCTCTTGGGACTGTTGTCTGATGCAGGAAAGATCGCTTGAGTCTGGGCGGTGGGTGGATTTAAGTTCAGACCCAGATCTGATTCGTGACCCAGAGCTTGAGGAGTTTCCAAACTTAATAGTTCAGACTCCGAGATGTAAACCAATTTTTCTGGCCCAGAGTCCGATTCTAAGTGCGGAGTTCGGGGCACTTCTTCCCGCGGACATGTATCTGGCTTGATGAGCTCGGAAATTTGGACATACTTCGTCCTCAATATGGGGGAAGAGTTGTTGGGTCGCTCCTCCACCACCGCTATCTGATGGGTGATCGGTGGAGATTCAATCTCTCTCTGGTCGGGTTTAAGCCCAATCCGATCGTAGCCCAAGCAACTCCCAGAGCGGCGATGCGATCTAGGAGCCCGTTTAAAGAAGATAACTCCGTTGGATTCATCTACTCGGTGTATTCCGAGCTGACGCGGAGGCGATTTTCGATGACTTGAGAAGTCATGGTCGACGCGACAGCCGAACGGGTGGTCAAGAAGAAGAAGCCCAGCTGGAGAGTTTGGCCTAAGGCCAGAGCTCCTCCGAAGGTGATGTTGTCCTTGATAACAAGGCGAGCCATCAACCCTATCTTCGATGTCATAGAGGAACTCTCAATGAAAGCACCAATCTCGGTGTCAAAAACGGAGGATCTCGGGTAGGGGGTACCGAACTGTGCGTCTAAGGCTAATGGTAACAAGAGGTGGGGGACACGATGTTTACCCAGGTTCGAGCCCTCTCGATGGAGGTAATACCCTACTTCCTGCTTGATTGATCTTGATGATATGAGTATTACAAGAGTAGATCTACCACGAGATCATAGAGGCTAAACCCTAGAAGCTAGCCTATGGTTATGATTGTTGTTCTACGGACTAAACCCTTCGGTTTATATAGACACTGGAGGGGGCTAGGGCTACATAGAGTCAGTTACAGAGAAAGGAATCTTCATATCTACAACCACCAAGCTTGCCTTCCACGCAAAGGAGAGTCCTATCCGGACAAGGGACGAAGTCTTCAATCTTGTATCTTCATAGTTCCACAGTCCGGCCAAAGCATATAGTCCGGCTATCCGAGGACCCCTTAATCCAGGACTCCCTCAGTGCCACCGTGTAAGCAGTGGCAATATGTCACCGACGATGGATGGCATCACCGACGGATGCGGTTGTGCACCAGGGCAGGATCTTGGAAATAAAGAGAGATGGGTTAACTAAAACATGTGCTGACCTTTGATGCGTAGAGGAAAGAGGCCCATGGTCTCCTGTTGTAGACTTGTAGTGCACGTTCCATCCTCAACATGCATCTTGAAGATGATGGACGACTGGCGTTTGCTCCTACGCGCGTGAGCCTGGTGGTTGTTGATGTCTACTACACAACCTTCTTCTTGTAGACGTTGTTGGGCCTCCAAGTGCAGAGGTTTCTAGGACAGTAGCAAATTTCCCTCAAGTGGATGACCTAAGGTTCATCAATCCGTGGGAGGCGTAGGATGAAGATGGTCTCTCTCAAACAACCCTGCAACCAAATAACAAAGAGTCTCTTGTGTCCCCAACACACCCAATACAATGGTAAATTGCATAGGTGCACTAGTTCGGCGAAGAGATGGTGATACAAGTGCAATATGGATGGTAGATATAGGTTTTTGTAATCTGAAAATATAAAAACAGCAAGGTAACAAGTGATAAAAGTGAGCGTAAACGGTATTGCAATGCTAGGAAACAAAGCCTAGGGTTCATACTTTCACTAGTGCAAGTTCTCTCAACAATAATAACATAACTGGATCATATAACTATCGCTCAACATGCAACAAAGAGTCACTCCAAATTCACTAATAGCAGAGAACAAACGAAGAGATTATGGTAGGGTACGAAACCACCTCAAAGTTATCCTTTCTGTTCTATCTATTCAAGAGTCCGTAGTAAAATAACATGAAGCTATTCTTTTCGTTCAATCTATCATAGAGTTCATACTAGAATAACACCTTAAGACACAAATCAACCAAAACCCTAATGTCACCTAGATACTCCAATGTCACCTCAAGTATCCGTGGGCATGATTATACAATATGCATCACACAATCTCAGATTCATCCATTCAACCAACACAAAGTACTTCAAAGAGTGCCCCAAAGTTTCTACCGGAGAGTCAAGACGAAAACATGTGCCAACCCCTATGCATAAGTTCATGGAACCCGCAAGTTGATCACCAAAACATACATCAAGTAGATCACGTGAATATCCGATCGTCACCACAGATAAGCATGGCAAGACATACATCAAGTGTTATCAAATCCTTAAAGACTCAATCCGACAAGAAAACTTCAAGGGGAAAACTCAATTCATCACAAGAGAGTAGAGGGGAAGAAACATCATAAGATCCAACTATAATAGCAAAGCTCGCGATACATCAAGATCGTTCGAAGTCAAGAACACGAGAGAGAGAGAGAGAGAGAGAGAGAGAGAGAGAGAGAGAGAGAGAGATCAAACACATAGCTACTGGTACATACCCTCAGCCCCGAGGGTGAACTACTCCCTCCTCATCATGGAGAGCATCGGGATGATGAAGATGGCCACCGGTGAGGGATCCCCCCTCCGGCAGGGTGCCAGAATGGCCTCCCGAGAGGTTTTTGGTGGCAATAGAGGCTTGTTGCGGCAGAACTCCCGATGTATTGTGTTATTCGAAGGTTTTAGGGTATATGGACTTATATAGGCGAAAGAAGTCGGTTAGGGGAGCCACGAGGGTGGAGGGCGCGCACAGGGGGTGGGCGCGCCCCCCTGCCTCGTGGCCTCGTCGAAGCTTCCCTGACTTCAGCTCCATGTCTCCTGGATCACATTCTTTCCTAAAATCACGCTCCCGAAGGTTTCATTCCGTTTGGAATCCATTTGATATTCCTTTTCTTCGAAACACTGAAATAGGGAAGAAAACAACAATATGGGATGGGCCTTCGGTTAATAGGTTAGTCCCTAAAATAATATAAAAGTGCTTAATAAAGCCCATGAACATCTAAAATAGATAAGATAATAGCACGAATGCTTCATAAATTATAGATACGTTGGAGACGTATCAGCATCCCCAAGCTTAATTCCTGCTCGTCCTTGAGTAGGTAAATGATAAAAGAAAGAATTTATGAAGTGTGAATGCTAGTAGGTGCACAAGTTTGATCAATGGTAATTTCAGTCACCTTTTCTAGCATGATTATATGTCATAACAGTGGTTCATCTCATAAAACTTCTCAAGATCAAGTAACAAGCTATTCACATGTTAAAGCATAGACCATAAACTTTCTTGAAAACAAGCAAATTTCATTCTCAGACATCAAACAATTACAATTCATCTTATTTTCAGGAAGGGTCCATGTCAGAGCTTTGATTTAGCAAACTCCACATACTCAACTATCATATAGTCTTCCATGATTGCTACCACTCAAAGCATATTCTTAGAACAAATAGCATCCATCGAACACAGAGCAAGATAGGGGCTTAGTGTTTCACCTCCCAACTCACTTATCATATAGATAATTGTCAACAATAATAATTCATGATCAAATATATTTGCATGGCATATATGCTTAGATCTTTCCCCAACACATGATGCTTGCCAAAGAGTAGGTAGGAATGAGAAGGAATACTACTGACTCTTGCATAAAAGTAAAAGATAGGCCCTTCGCAGAGGGAAGCAGGGATTTGTAGAGGTTCCAGAGCTCGATTTTTAAATAGAGATAAATAATTTTGAGAGGCATGCTTTCATTGTCAACATAACAACCAAGAGTTCCCAATATCTTCCATACTACATACATTATAGGCGGTTCCCAAACAGAATGGTAAAGTTTTTACTCCCCCTCCACCAACAATCATCAATCCATGGCTTGCCCGAAACAATGGGTGCCTCCAACTAACATCAAACCTGGGGGAGTTTTGTTTGCAATTATTTTTTATTTGATTTTGATCTTTTGATCATGGGACTGGGCATCCCGGTTACCAGCCATTTTTCTCGTGAATGATGAGCGGAGTCCACTCATCTTGAGAATAACCCACCTAGCATGGAAGATACTGACAGCCCCTAGTCGCTACATGAGCGATTCGGGCATACCAAATAGATTATTATTTGAATGTTTAGAGTTTGGCACATGCAAATTTACATGGAACGGCAGGTAAATACCGCATATAGGTAAGTATGGTGGACACTCATGGAAGAAACTTGGTTCAAGGAATTTGGATGCACAAGCAGTATTCCCGCTTAGTACAGATATTTTGGCTAGCAAAGGATTCTAAAAAGCAAGCACCACATGTTGGAGGATCTATAACAATATAACTTCTATACAAATACACCCAAGCATAACTCATTATGTTGTCTTCCTTGTCCAACTTCAACTAATTTGCTCAGGTTTGGAAATAATTAATGGGACTCACAATCATAGAAGATGTCTAAGATAGTATATTTATATGTGAAATTTCTCTTCCTTCAATATTCTTTCATGAATTGTTCAAGTGACCAATACAATGCTTGCTAACCTTCAATACATTTACTACCTCTACTTCTTAGATGTGAAGTCATTACTCCTAACGGGGTAAGCATATGAAACATATATAATTTCAGATTTATGACATTCAACTCATTCAACCATTTACTCATAGGATATAAGTGAAGCACGCGAGTAAATGACAAACTACTCCAAAACGATATAAGTGAAGATCAATGAGTAGCTAAATAATTATGTAACTATGTGAAGACTATCTCTCATTTAAGAATTTCAGATCTTGGTATTTTATTCAAACAGCAAGCAAAGCAAAATAAAATGACATGACGCTCCAAGCAAAACACATATCATGTGGTGAATAAAAATATAGCTCCAAGTAAAGTTACCGATAGACGAAGACGAAAGAGGGGATGCCATCCGGGGCATCCCCAAGCTTAGGCTCTTGGTTGTCCGTGTATATTGCCTTGGGGTGCCTTGGGCATCCCCAAGTTTAGGCTCTTGCCACTCCTTATTCCATAGTCCATCGAATCTTTACCCAAAACTTGAAAACTTCACAACACAAAACTCAACAGAAAACTTGTAAGCTCTGTTAGTATAAGAAAATAAAAACACCACTTAGGTACTGTAATGAACTCATTCTAAATTCATATTGGTGTAATATCTACTGTATTCAAATTCTCTATGGTTCATACCCTCTGATACTAATCATAGATTCATCAAAATAAGCAAACAACACATAGAAAACAGAATCTGCCAAAAACAGAACAGTCTGTAGTAATCTGTATCAAACGTATACTTCTGGAACTCCAAAAATCCTACCAAATTAGGAAGTCCTAAGAAATTTGTGTAACAACCCATATCAAAAAGAATCAGATCAAAAGCACGTTTCTGTGAATTATCAAAACTAATTTACAGGGTGCAAAAGTTTCTGATTTTCAGCAGGATCAACACAACTATCACCGAAGCTATCCTAAAGGTCTTACTTGGCACTTTATTGAAAAAAAGATATAAAACATGATTACTATAGTAGAATAATCATGTGGACACACAAAAACATTAAGGGTAAATATTGGGTTGTCTCCCAACAAGCGCTTTTCTTTAATGCATTTTAGCTAGGCATGATGATGACAATGATGCTCACATAAAAGATAAGAATTGAAACATAACTGGAGCATCATGAAGCATATGACTAGCACATTTAAGTCTAACCCACTTCCCATTCATAGGGATTTTATGAGCAAACAACTTATGGGAATAATAATCAACTAGCATAGGAAGGCTAAACAAGCATAACTTCAAGATTTTAAACACATAGAGAGGAAACTTGATATTGTTGCAATTCCTACAAGCATATATTCCTCCCTCATAATAATTTTCAGTAGCATCATGAATGAATTCAACAATATAACCATCACATAAAGCATTCTTTTCATGATATACAAGCATAGAAAATTTACTACTCTCCACATAAGCAAATTTCTTCTCATGAATAGTAGTGGGAGCAAACTCAACAAAATAATTATCATGTGAGGCATAATCCAATTGAAAACTCAAATCATGATGACAAGTTTCATGGTTATCATTATTCTTAATAGCATACAAGTCATCACAATAATCATCAAAGATAGCAACTTTGTTCTCATAATCAATTGGAACCTCTTCCGAAATAGTGGATTCATCACTAAATAAAGTCATGACCTCTCCAGGCCCGCTTTCATCAATATAATCATCATAAATAGGAGGCATGCTTTCATCATAATAAATATTCTCATCAAAACTTGGGGGACTAAACATATCGTCTTCATCAAACATAGCATCCCCAAGCTTGTGGCTTTGCATATCATTAGCATCATGGGTATTCAAAGAATTCATGCTAATAACATTGCAATCATGCTCATCATACAAAGATCTAGTACCAAACATTCTAATGCATTCTTCTTCTAGCACTTGAGCACAATTTTCCTTTCCATCATTCTCACCAAAGATATTAAAAAGATGAAGCATATGAGGCAAACTCAATTCCATTTTTTTGGTAGTTTTCTTTTATAGACTAAACTAATGATAAAACAACAAACAAAAAGATTCGATTGCAAGATCTAAAGATATACCTTCAAGAACTCACCTCCCTGGCAACGGCGCCAGAAAAGAGCTTGATGTCTACTACACAACCTTCTTCTTGTAGACGTTGTTGGGCCTCCAAGTGTAGAGGTTTGTAGGACAGTCGCAAATTTCCCTCAAGTGGATGACCTAAGGTTTATCAATCCGTGGGAGGTGTAGGATGAATATGGTCTCTCTCAAACAACCCTGCAACCAAATAACAAAGAGTCTCTTGTGTCCCCAAGACACTCAATACAATGGTAATTGTATAGGTGCACTAGTTCGGCGAAGAGATGGTGATACAAGTGCAATATGGATGGTAGATATAGGTTTTTGTAATATGAAAATATAAAAACAGCAAGGTAACAAGTGATAAAAGTGAGCGTAAACGGTATTGCAATGCTAGGTAACAAGTGATAAAAGTGAGCGTAAACGGTATTGCAATGCTAGGAAACAAAGCCTAGGGTTCATACTTTCACTAGTGCAAGTTCTCTCAACAATAATAACATAACTGGATCATATAACTATCCCTCAACATACAACAAAGAGTCACTCCAAAGTCAATGATAGCGGAGAACAAACGAAGAGATTATGGTAGGGTACGAAACCACCTCAAAGTTATCCTTTATGTTCTATCTATTCAAGAGTCTGTAGTAAAATAACATAAAGCTATTCTTTCCGTTCAATCTATCATAGAGTTCATACTAGAATAACACCTTAAGACACAAATCAACCAAAACCCTAATGTCCCCTAAATACTCCAATGTCACCTCAAGTATCTGTGGGCATGATTATACGATATACATCACACGATCTCAGATTCATCCATTCAACCAACAAAAAGTACTTCAAAGAGTGCCCAGAAGTTTATACCGGATAGTCAAGACGAAAACGTGTGCCAACCCCTATGCATAAGTTCATGGAACCCGCAAGTTGATCACCAAGACATACATCAAGTAGATCACGTGAATATCACATTGTCACCACAGATAAGCACGACAAGACATACATCAAGTGTTCTCAAATCCTTAAAGACTCAATCCGACAAGATAACTTCAAGGGGAAAACTCAATTCATCACAAGAGATTAGAGGGGGAGAAACATCATAGGATCCAACTATAATAGCAAAGCTCATGATACATCAAGATCGTGCAAATCAAGAACACGAGAGAGAGAGAGAGAGACAGAGAGACAGAGAGAGAGAGAGAGAGAGAGAGATCAAGCACATAGCTACTGGTACATACCCTCAGCCCCGAGGGTGAACAACTCCCTCCTCATCATGGAGAGCGCCGGGATGATGAAGATGGAGAGTGCCGGAACGGGCTCCTGAGAGGTTTTTGGTGGCTACAGAGGCTTGCGGCGGCCGAACTCCCGATCTATTGTGTTCTCCGAAGGTTTTAGGGTATATGGACTTATATAGGCGAAAGAAGTCGGCCAGGGGAGCCACGAGGGGCCCACGAGGGTGGAGGGTGTGCCCCCTTGCCGCGTGGCCTCCTTGAAGCTTCCCTGACTTTAGCTCCACATCTCCTGGATCACGTTCGTTCCAAAAATCAGGCTCCCGAAGGTTTCATTCCGTTTGGACTCCGTTTGATATTCCTTTTCTTCGAAACACTGAAATAGGCAAGAAAACAACAATATGGGTTGGGCCTCCGGTTA
The DNA here is from genome assembly GCF_002162155.2 of Triticum dicoccoides. Taxonomy (NCBI): domain Eukaryota; kingdom Viridiplantae; phylum Streptophyta; class Magnoliopsida; order Poales; family Poaceae; genus Triticum; species Triticum dicoccoides. The sequence goes on along the minus strand of NC_041381.1, from coordinate 374,963,989 downwards.
ATAGATTAGTCCCTAAAATTAATATAAAAGTGCTTAATAAAGCCCATAAACATCCAAAATAGATAAGATAATAGCATGAATGCTTCATAAATTAGATACGTTGGAGACGTATCAGTTGCCGACGCCGGGAGGACGGTCGTGGACGAGCCTGGTGGTCCCCGATCCCGGGAACCACATCGTGGACGCCTCACCCCCGCGGCTGTCACCGGCGCATCTTCAAGCTCACGCAGTCAGAGCCACCTCTGGTGTGGCGCCACCGCGAGGTAGGAGCCGTCGGGCGTGTCCCCCGACCTCCTGGCTTGCCTCTCGACGCATGTGCGGCCGTCGCCGCACAGCGCCGGGCCGCGTGCATGTTGCCGGGTGCCACCATGGGCGCGCCCTCTCCTCTGACTCCTCCGTCTGCGATCCCCCTCGTGGATGGCTCCTCCTGGGTACTTCGTGCCTCGTCTGGCCGTGCATGAGTTGTCCGATTGCCACCGGCTGGCCGGAGGACTAGGCGTGTGGGAGGTGCTGCTGCCTTCGCCTAGCAAGCGCTCTGCGATGCCCAGGAGACAAGCTTCTCCTGGACCCTTGTGACGCTTACATGCACATGCGTATGTGTATCATGGCCTGCGTACAAGAAGAATAGATACATGTATATGTTGACCTCAGACGGTGCAGGCTCTGCGTTAGTGCACATCCCTTTGACTAGGCATGCTCCTTCGCGCGGGCTCCGCCACGTCTTAGCGGCAGCCGTCGAATCGCTGCCGCGTGCCCTCCTCGGCACATGCGCAGCCGCCGGACAGGGCAGGCACGTAGGTGTAGACGATGCCCCGCCATGGATGGGCTCCGGGGTGGCAACAACATAGGTACTGTCCAGCCTTGGGCAAGCCCCGCATGAGGCAACTTAGAAGGTTGGCCGACTTGGGAAACTCCATGTTGGCGGCAGAACAAATTGTGGATCACATCCGGCGAGCTCCATCTTGGAGGCGGCATAGACTAGCCTACCAACGGATGGGCTCCATGTCGACGATAGACTAGATGACACCCTTCTATAGATGAGCCCCATCTCTCCAGTACACACTGGATTAGGTGAGCTACATATTCGAGGCGGTATAGATGGTGCCTCGTTTTGGGTGTGCTCCATGTTCGCGGTGTAGACAGCGCCTCGACTTAGGAGAGCTCCGTGTCCGCGGGACGCCCCCGACTTGGGCAAGCTCTAGGTTGGTGGCGGTGTAAAAGGTTAACCCAGTTTGGGCTTGCTTCTGAGATGGCGCGTGAACGAGGCCCAACTTGTGGCAAGCTCCATGTCGGAGGAGCATAAGGCACACCCATCATGGGCGCGCTTTGAGGCTATGTAAATGGCACCCGTCTTTGTGTGATGCTTCACGTCGAAGGCGGTGTGGACAACACTTTATCTTGGGCAAGCTCCACATCAGCAACGGTGTGGACGACACCCCTCTTTGGCTGAGCCCCGTGTCGGTGAGGTGCAAAAGGAATGCCCTCCTTTGGCAATCTCCAAGGTGGTGTAGACGGTGCCCGCCCTTAGGCAAGCTCAGTGTCGGAGACGGTGTAGATGATGCCCCGCTTGGGGTGTGCACATGTCTACAACAGCATAGACCAAGCTCCACCCAAGGTTAAGCTTCTCCTTCGAGGCGGTGTAGACCAATCCCCGCCTAGGCCAAGCACCGTGTGAGCGGGAATAATGTAGATAGTGTCCCCACCTTGGGAAAGCTCTGCGATGGCGGTGTATACGACACCCGTCTATGTCGATATCTATGTCAACGGGGGTAAAAAAGGAGCCCCTCCTAGTCAAGATCTGTGTCGATTGAGGTAGATGGTGCCCTGTCTTAGGGAACTCCATGCTGATAGAGGTGTAGATGGCGCCTCGCCTTGGGGGCACTCCATGTCGGCGACGGTGTGGATGGTAGCCCGCCTTGGATGAATCCCACGTCACCTTGGGCGAGCCTTAGCTGGCACCTGCATTGAAGACCCTTCACCTGGAGAGGATGGGTGGCGCATGATGTCGAGTGGATGATTCATCCCTATACGCCCGTCATCTAGAGTTGTGATTGGGTTCTCCGCCTAGGACGTGACGTAATTCATGGTGGAAGTGTTTGTTGTGGAGGGTCCCATGGTCACCACTGTTGAGTGGGTCGAGGCTTCCTCTCATCATCCTGATATCTAGACCATTGGTTCCAATGTGGGGGCATGTTAGAATGCCCCCACTCTAAGTGGCAAGTTGGTGAACACTGTCATCGAGGTGCTCATTGATACGCCTCCAACGTATCTATAATTTATGAACTATTCATACTATTATATTATCTGTTTTGGATGTTTATGGGCTTTATTATATACTTTTATATTATTTTTGGGACTAACCTATTAACCGGAGGCCCAGCCCAAATTGTTGTTTTCTTGCCTATTTCAGTGTTTCAAAGAAAAGGAATTCAAACGGAGTCCAAACGGAATGAAACCTTCGTGAAAGTTATTTTTGGAATGGAAGCAATTTATGAGACTTGGAGTAGACATCGGGGAAGCTTCGAGGTGGCCACGACGCAGGAAGGTGCGCCCCACCCCCGTGGGCGCGCCCCCACCCTCGTGGGCCCCTCGTGGCTCCCCTGACTGACTTCTGTCGCCTATATATATCCATATACCCTAAAAACATCGAGGAACACAATAGATCAGGAGTTCCGCCGCCGCAAGCCTCTGTAGCCACCAAAAACCAATCGGGACCCTGTTCTGGCACCCTACCGGAGGGGGGAATCCCTCACCGATGGCCATCTTCATCATCCCGGTGCTCTCCATGACGAGGAGGGAGTAGTTCACCCTTGGGGCTGAGGGTATGTACCAGTAGCTATGTGTTTGATCTCTCTCTCGTGTTCTTGATTTGGCACGATCTTGATGTATCGCGAACTTTGCTATTATAGTTGGATTTTATGATGCTTCTCCCCCTCTACTCTCTTGTAATGGACTGAGGTTTCCCTTTAAAGTTATCTTATCGGATTGAGTCTTTAAGGATATGAGAACACTTGATGTATGTCTTGCGTCGGATGCCCGTGATGGGGTATTCTATTGATTCACTTGATGTATGGTTTGGTGATCAACTTGCGGGTTCAGTGAACTTATGCATAGGGGTTGGGACACGTTTTCGTCTTGACTCTCCGGTAGAAACTTTGGGGCACTCTTTGAAGTACTTTGTGTTGGTTAAATAGATGAATCTGAGATTGTGTGATGCATATCGTATAATCATGCCGACGCATACTTGAGGTGACATTGGAGTATCTAGGTGACATTAGGGTTTTGGTTGATTTGTATCTTAAGGTGTTATTCTAGTATGAACTCTATGATAGATCAAACGGAATGAGTAGCTTCATGTTATTTTACTACAGACTCTTAAATAGATCGATCAGAAAGGATAACTTTGAGGTGGTTTCGTACCCTACAATAATCTCTTCGTTTGTTCTCCGCTATTAGTGACTTTGGAGTGACTCTTTGTTGCATGTTGAGGTATAGTTATATGATCCAATTATGTTATTATTGTTGAGAGAACTTGCAATAGTGAAAGTATGAACCCTAGGCCTTGTTTCCTAGCATTGCAATACCGTTTACGCTCACTTTTATCGCTTGCTACCTTGCTGTTTTTATATTTTCAAGTTACAAATACCTATATCTACCATCCATATTGCACTTGTATCACCATCGCTTTGCCGAACTAGTGCACCTATACAATTTACCATTGTATTGGGTGTGTTGGGGACACAAGAGACTCTTTGTTATTTGGTTGTAGGGTTGTTTGAGAGAGACCATCTTCATCCTACGCCTCCCACGGATTAATAAACCTTAGGTCATCCACTTGAGGGAAATTTGCTACTGTCCTACAAACCTCTGCACTTGGAGGGCCAACAACGTCTACAAGAAGAAGGTTGTGTAGTAGACATCAAGCTCTTTTCTGGCGCTGTTGCCGAGGAGGCGAGGTAAGCGACACTAACACCCCGTCAACTAAGCTCTTTTCTGGCGCCGTTGCCGGGGAGGTGAGTGCTTGAAGGTATATCTTTAGATCTTGCAATCGAATCTTTTTGTTTCTTGTTTTATCACTAGTTTAGTCTATAAAAGAAAACTATAAAAGATGGAATTGAGTTTGCCTCATACGCTTCATCTTTTTAATATCTTTCGTCAGAATGATGGAAAGGAAAATTGTGCTCAAGTGCTAGAGGAAGAAGTCTATAAAATGTTTGGCACTAAATCTTTTAATGATGAGCATGATTGCAATGTTGCTAGTATGAACTCTTTGAATATCCATAGTACTAATGATGATTGCACTAGTAATGATAAAAATGTCTCTTATAAGCATGTCAAATTTTGTGGAGTGCATAGAGCCTACAGGCGCACACCAAATAGGGAAGATGGATTTTGCAAGAGGCATAAGTATTTAGAAACTAAATGGTTGCAATAAAGGCTAGATGTTTGTGCTGAACATTTAATATTTCTTTGCCATACTTGTGAACTTTGTAATGAACATGGTCATTTAAATCTCCACTGCAAATTGTTTCATGATCGAATCGTGTCCAAAAATTGTGATGACTTGATTTCCCTTGCATATCATAATGAACTTAGTTTGCTTTTGGGTTATGAAGAAATGAAACGTATAACTAAGCATATTCCAGAATATAACCTTGAGAAACTCCTTGATATTGATTTAGAGGAAATTTATATGTATTGTGCGGTGAATTGCATTGAAAATCCTTATATTGCCAATTACATAAGGAAAAGAAAGCAAATAGAAGATGAAGAGAATACTAATGAAAGGGAATAGACTTCCCAATATCCTCCTATTATATCTTATGATGAATCAGGTAACGAGGAGGAGCTTTCTATTCAACCAATCTCATTAATAAGGAGCTCAAAAAAGAGGGTTAAACCCACACATGATGTGAAGAAGAAAAAGAAAAGACGGAGAAGCAAAGGTAGAAAGGTATCCCTCCCAAATGATGTTGCTCCTATTACTCATTGTGATGATGATAATTGCTATACTATTGGTGCTATCCATACTATTAATGATGAGAGTGATTATGCTTATGATATGAAAAGGGCCAAGCTTGGGGATGCTATGTTTGATGAGAATGACATGTTTGAGAATATATTTGCTGCAATTAATGTTTGTACCAAGCTTGGGGATGCTACGTTTAATGAAGATGATATTTTTAGCTTCCCAAGTTTTGATGAGCAAATTTATTATGATGATAGCATGCCTCCTATTTATGATGGTTATGTTGATGAAAGTGGTTTGGAAGAGTGTCAACTTTAGGAAGTAATGATCCCACTATTTTGGAGGGTGTTGAATCTTATAATATTTATGAAAGTGGATTTGGAGAGGTCATGACTTTATTTAGTGATGAATCCACTATTTTGGAAGAGGTTTCAATTGATTATGATGAGAACAAAGTTGCTACTTATGATGATTATTGTGATGAAACTTATGCTATAAAAGTAGTGATGATTATATTTATAAAACTTGTCATGATTATGATTACCCTTTTTATAAACATTACTCTTTTAATATGGAAACAATTTATAGTATTCGAGTCTCTTATGATACTCCCACTATTCCGAATAAGAAGAATTTTGCTTATGTGGAGAGTAATATAATTTCTATGCTTGTAGATCATGAAAAGAATGCTTCATGTGATGGTTATATTATTGAATTCATTCATGATGCTACTGAAAATTATTATGAGGGAGGTATATATGCTTTCAGGAATTGCAATAATATCAAGTTTCCTCTCTATGTGTTGAAAATCTTGAAGATATGCTTGTTTTACCTTCCTATGCTAGTTGATTCTTGTTCCCATAAGTTGTTTTATCACAAAATCCATATGCATAGTAAGTGGTTTATGCTTAAATGTGCTAGTCATATGCTTCATGATACTCCCCTTATGTTTCAATTCTTATCTTTTATGTGAGCATCATTGTCATCATCATGCCTAGCTAGAAAGGCATTAAAGAAAAGCGCTTGTTGGGAGACAACCCAATATTTACCCTTAATGTTTTTGTGTGTCCACATGATTATTCTATTGTATTAATCATGTTTTATAGCTTTTGTTTCGATAAAGTGCCAAGTAAGACCTTTAGGATAGCTTACGGTGATAGTTGTGTTGATCCTGCTGAAAATCAGAAACTTTTGCACTCAGTAAATTAGTTTTGATAATTCATAGAAACGTGATTTTGATCCGATTCTTTTTGCTATGGGTTGGTATACAAATTTATCAGATTTTCCTAATTTGGTAGGATTTTTGGAGTTACAGCAGTATTCAAATGATACAGATTACTACAGACTATTCTGTTTTTGACAGATTCTGTTTTCTATGTGTTGTTTGCTTATTTTGATGAATCTATGAATAGTATCGGAGGCTATGAACCATATAGAAGTTGGAATAAATTAGATATTACACCAATATGAATTTAGAATGAGTTTACAATAGTACCTAAGTGGTGGTTTTATTTTCTTATACTAACAAAGCTTACGAGTTTTCTATTGAGTTTTGTGTTGTGAAGTTTTCAAGTTTTAGGTAAAGATTCGATGGACTATGGGATAAGGAGTGGCAAGAGCCTAAACTTGGGGATGCCCAAGGCACCCCAAGGCAATATTCAGGACAACCAAGAGCCTAAGCTTGGGGATGCCCCGGATGGCATCCCCTCTTTCGTCTTCGTCTATTGGTAACTTTACTTAGAGCTATATTTTTATTCACCACATGATATGTGTTTTGCTTGGAGCGTCGTGTCATTTTATTTTGCTTTGCTTGTTGTTTGAATAAAACACCAAGATCTGAAATTCTTAAATGAGAGATAGTCTTCACATAGTTACATAATTATTTAGCTACTCATTGATCTTCACTTATATCTTTTTGGAGTAGTTTGTCATTTACTCATGTGCTTCACTATATCCTATGAGTAAATGGTTGAATGAGTTGAATGTTATAAATCTGAAATTATATATGTTTCATATGCTTACCCCGTTAGGAGTAATGACTTCACATCTAATAAGTAGAGGAAGTAAATTTATTGAAGGTTAGCAAGCATTGTATTGGTCACTTGAACAATTCATGAAAGAATATTGAAGGAAGAGAAATTTCACATATAAATATACTATCTTAGACATCTTCTATGATTGTGAGCCCCATTAATTATTTCCAAACCTGAGCAAATTAGTTGAAGTTGGACAAGGAAGACAACATAATGAGTTATGCTTGGGTATATTTGTATAGAAGTTATATTGTTATAGATCCTCCAACATGTGGTGCTTGCTATTTAGAATCCTTTGCTAGCCAAAATATCTGTACTAAGCGGGAATACTGCTTGTGCATCCAAATTCCTTGAACCAAGTTTCTTCCATGAGTGTCCACCATATCTACCTATATGCGGTATTTACCTGCCATTCCAAGTAAATTTGCATGTGCCAAACTCTAAACCTTCAAATAATAATCTGTTTTGTATGCCCGAATCACTCATGTGGCGACTAAGGGCTGTCAGTATCTTCCATGCTAGATGGGTTATTCTCACAATGAGTGGACTCCGCTCATCATTCACGAGAAAGTGGCTGGTAACTGGGATGCCGAGTCCTATGATCAAAAGATCAAAAACAAATTGCAAATAATTTAAACAAAACTCCCCCATGATTGTTGATAGTTGGACGGCACTCGTTGTTTCGGATAAGCTGTGGAGTGTGATTGTTGGTGGAGGGGGAGTAAAATATTTACCTTTCTGTTTGGGAACCACCTATAACGTATCTAGTATGGAAGATATTGGGAACTCTTGGTTGTTATGTTGACAATGAAAGCATACCTCTCAAAATTATTTTCATCTTTGTTTTAAAATCTTCGAGCTCTGGCACCTCTGCAAATCCCTGCTTCCCTCTGTGAAGGGCCTATCTTTTACTTTTATGCAAGAGTCAGTAGTATTCCTTCTCATTCCAACCTACTCTTTAGTTGGCAAGAATCATGTGATGAGGAAAGATCTAAGCATATATGGCCATTCAAATATATTTGATCATGAATTATTATTGTTGACAATTATCTATAAGATAAGTAAGTTGGGAGGCGAAACATTAAGCCCCTATCTTTCTCTGTGTTCGATCGATGCTATTTGTTCTAAAAATATGCTTTGAGTGGAAGCAATCATGGAAGACTATATGATAGTTGAGTATGTGGGATTTGCTAAATCAAAGCTCTTACATAGACCCTTCCTGAAAATAAGATGAATTGCAATTGTTTGATGACTCAGAACATAGTTTGCTAGTTTTCAAGAAAGTTTATGGTCTATGCTTTAACATGTGAATAGCTTGTTACTTGATCGTGAGAAGTTTTATGAGGAGCTACTGTTATGACATATAATGATGCTAGAAAAGGTGATTGAAATTATCATTGATCAAACTTGTGGACCTACTAGCATTCACGCTTCATAAATTATTTCTTTTATCATTTACCTACTCGAGGACGAGCAGGAATTCAGCTTGGGGATGCTGATACGTCTCCAATGTATCTATAATTTATGAAGTATTCATGCTATTATATTATCTGTTTTGGATGCTTATGGGCTTTATTATACACTTTTATATTATTTTTGGGACTAACCTATTAATCGGAGGCCCAGCCCAAATTGTTGTTTTCTTGCCTATTTCAGTGTTTCGAAGAAAACGAATATCAAACGGAGTCCAAACGGAATGAAAGCTTCAGGAGAGTTATTTTTGGAACGGAAGCAATCCAGGAGACTTGGAGTAGACGTCAGGGAAGCTTCGAGGTGGCCACGAGGCAGGGAGGCGCGCCCTACCCCCTTGGGCACGCACCCACCCTCGTGGGCCCCTCATGGCTCCCCTGACCGACTTCTTTTGCCTATATATATCCATATACCCTAAAATCATCGAGGAACACAATAGATCAGGAGTTCCGCCGCCGCAAGCCTCTGTAGCCACCAAAAACCAATCGAGACCCTATTCCGGCACCCTACCGGAGGGGGGAATCCCTCACCGGTGGCCATCTTCATCATCCCGGTGCTCTCCATGACGAGGAGGGAGTAGTTCACACTCGGGGCTGAGGGTATGTACCAGTAGCTATGTGTTTGATCTCTCTCTCGTGTTCTTGATATGACACGATCTTGATGTATCGCGAGCTTTGCTATTATAGTTGAATTTTATTATGTTTCTCCTGCTCTATTCTCTTGTAATGGATTGAGGTTTCCCTTTGAAGTTATCTTATCGGATTGAGTCTTTAAGGATTTGAGAACACTTGATGTATGTCTTGCGTGGGATGCCCGTGATGGGGTATTCTATTGATTCACTTGATGTATGTTTTGGTGATCAACTTGCGGGTTCAGTGAACTATGTATAGGGGTTGGCACACGTTTTCATGTTGACTCTCCGGTAGAAACTTTGGGGCACTCTTTGAAGTACTTTGTGTTGGTTAAATAGAGGAATCTGATATTGTGTGATGCATATTGTATAATCATGCCCACGGATACTTGAGGTGACATTGGAGTATCTAGGTGACATTAGGGTTTTGCTTGATTTGTATCTTAAGGTGTTATTCTAGTACAAACTCTATGATAGATCGAACGGAAAGAATAGCTTCATGTTATTTTACTACGGACTCTTGAATAGATCGATCAGAAAGGATAACTTTGAGGTGGTTTCGTACCCTACAATAATCTCTTCGTTTGTTCTCCGCTATTAGTGACTTTGGAGTGACTCTTTATTGCATGTTGAGGGATAGTTATATGATCCAATTATGTTATTATTGTTGAGAGAACTTGCACTAGTGAAAGTATGAACCCTAGGCCTTGTTTCCTAGCATTGCAATACCGTTTACGCTCACTTTTATCGCTTGCTACCTTGATGTTTTTATATTTTCAGATTACAAATACCTATACAATCCATATTGCACTTGTATCACCATCTCTTCGCCAAACTAGTGCACCTATACAATTTACCATTGTATTGGGTGTGTTGGGGACATAAGAGACTCTTTGTTATTTGGTTGCAGGGTTGTTTGAGAGAGACCATCTTCATCCTACGCCTCCCACGGATTGATAAACCTTAGGTCATCCACTTGAGGGAAATTTGCTACTGTCCTACAAACCTCTGCACTTGGAGGCCCAACAACATCTACAAGAAGAAGGTTGCGTAGTAGACATCACTCATCCTACCTGCAACCTGCATTGATGAAGTATTCGACGCTCCTCGATCATGGAGCCGCCTCTGGATATGGTTCCCATGTTCCTCGAGTTAGTGAAGATCAGCACCTTGAATCCTCGCCACCTGGTTTTAGTGACTCGCATGAGAGGATAGAGAACCTATTGTCGTTGCGGATCGTCCATCGACCGTCAAGTTGTGGAGCATGGTGCCCATGCACCTTGTCAATGTTGAGGATCCTACACAGGTTGTGGGACATGACCTCCAAGCCTTCATGCAGCTTGACCTTGGTGCGCCATGGTGCTTTGGCGGCTCCAAGTGTGAAGTCACAGTACAGGCGTGAAGGGAAGCCGCACTTACTCGCTTGTTGGTGGTCTTAGCGCGGAGGCATTGAGCTATACATCCACGTCTTCATGGATGTCCCCCAATGTTGACTCCTTCAATAGAGCGAGGCTTGAGAATAATCTCACGACGCTCCTTCTTCGCCTTGGGTGTCGCTCACCTTTGCACCTTCTTTGACTGCACAGTCTGAAACTGCACAGAATCTTGGGCTTGGTACATATAGACCTTGGGGTCGTGCTCGATGATGACCATAGGCAACAATTATCTGGACTAGATCACCATCAGCTCTGATTTGCTGATGTTGGAGAGTCCACCTGCATGAAAGTGGTCTTACTGGCGCAGATCCTTGCAGCATGATGTGCACAATGGGAGATTGGCGAATACGATTTCGACGACCACATCAAAGCAAAGATGGGAGGAGAACCAGGTCCCACTCGGCGTGCTAATTTGTTTGACACGAGAAATAATAAAATAACATGGGTTATTGTATTATTACCTCTCTACGCTCCAGGGAAAATAAAACATTGCGGGCGGGCCAGTGTACTAAGTACACAAATAAACATAGGGAAACATGCACTTTATTAATCTCTCATCGGAGAAACAAAACTACAAGTTCCCTTTACACATGCGCTCCGTGGCCTACTAGCGCGGCCAGCCTGACTGTAGCGATTGCGGTCTCCTGGTTCCTGGGGCCTCGGAAGGCTCCCGGTTAATTACTCTCGCGGGTTACTCCGCGAGACACCTCCGATTAAGTTGTGTGGTCGTCTTCGTCGTCTTCAATTCGCGTTCTCCATGCATGATGATGATGGTGTGTGGGGTGTAGGTAGCAGCAAAGCATGTGTCCTCGTCGGTACACGTTCCGCCAAAAACGTGGCTTTGTGCTAGCCACGTCCGCCCTCGTCGTCGCGCCTCGTCGGTCTTGACAATGTTGATGTAGTTAGTGTTAGAGTAGCATGGGTCTTGCTTGGCTTGGACTTCTTGACGATGTAGCGGCTTCGTAGGGGTATGCAAGGGGTTGCCTCGCGGGAGTATTCTTTTGTGGAGACCGGCGTCGGTGTAAAACAAACACACGCTCACATCGGCATGGCCGGTGTGGTTGGTGTCTCATCTCGACTAGACGCCAAGGTTACGGCAGTCTGCGAAGACAAAGACTCCGCCTCACGAGGCCGTGAAAGGTAACATCTTATAGGGGCGTGGTGGATGCCTTGTATTGTCTTGACGCTGTATTCGGTGGTCTGCCAAAACAAGGATCACACTGTGGTGCCAAAGAAAGGTAATGCCATGAAGGGGCGTGGTTGATGCCCCATCTTAGCTAGATGTCGTATTCGGTGGTCTGCTAAGACAAGGATCACACCACCCATACGACAAACGAAACCTGATGCAATGAAGGGTGCACCTCGTCTCGTCTGGACGCTGTATTCGGTGGTCCACCAAGACAAGGGCAAAGCATCGCGGTGCCAAAGAAAGGTTACATCATGGAAGGGCGTGGTTGATGCCTCGTCCAAGCTAGACGCCATATTCGGTGGTCTTCTAAGACAAAGAGCACACTGACTGTACGCCGAGACCTGTACGCCATGAAGAGTGCACCTCGTCTCAGCTGGATGCCGTATTCGGTGGTCCGCCAAGACAAAGGAAGCACATCGCAGGATCGTGGTAAGGGTCGGTGAAGACGTGTCATCGCGTAGCACGATCTTCTTCGTATCGCGGGCTTCGTGTTGCGGGCAGCACCGAGGGTGTGTGTCACCTTCATGGGCTCCGGATTGCGGGCTCCAGCTTGACGAGGTAGACACCGTGGTGTTGTCCCGCTAGCTCCATGCCTCTGTCCTACGCGGCGTTGACTTGATGATGTTGATGATGGGCATTGTCTTGGCTAGATCTGTGTCGTCATCCTCCACTGCATGGAGGCGGCATCCTCGGGAGCTCCACACCTTCGTCCTCCATGGTGCATGTTTGATGACGAAGACGATGGGCGTCGTCCTGGCGGGCTCCGTGTCGCCATCCTCCGTGGCACCAGGTTGATGATGTTGGTAATCAGCGTTGTCTTAGCGAACTCCGTGCCTCCATCCTCCATGGCACGACGGCAGCATCCTCGCGAGCTCCACGCCTCCGTCGTCCATGGCTCCAGCTTGATGATGAAGGTGATGGGCATCGTCCTGGCGAGCTTCATGTCGCCATCCGTGGCACCGGGTTGATGAAGAAGACGACATACATCGTATTCACGAGCTCCGTGTCGCCATCCTACGCGTCAAGGTGGCCCTGCGAGCACCACGCGTCCATCCTTCGACACGCTCCAAATTGATGATGAAGACGATGGGCGTCGTCCTTGCGAGCTCCACGCCGCGATCCTCCGGGCAACGGGTTGATGATGTTGGCGATGAGCCTGGTGGTGTCGATGTACTCTCCTGGCCCGGTGGCATCATCCACCGTCTCCATTGCATAGAAGAGTGTTGCTTCGTCCGCGGCCACCTTCGCCGGGCGCGTTGTCCACTGCCTCAACGACACCTTATACGAGAAGAGCGCCCCTTCGTCTGCGGCCACCTCCATTGGGCGCGTCGTCCGCCACCTCAACTGCTCCTGGTATGAAAAGAGCATTGTATCGTCCGCGGCCATCTCTGCTGGGCATGCTTTTCGAAGGCCATTCTGCAAAATAGTTGATAACACATAGAAAAAAGAAGATTATTGCGGCGCGGTTGCAGATGGTGCATGCCCCCTCAATGTTCGGTTTCCTGCTTGGAGCAGGTCCTCCTCATCTGTACATCACGGCTGCCGCGTCGCTGCTCGACACGTCTTCTCCTCTACGCTGCCGCCAGGGCGCGTATCTTGCCTCAGCGAGATGTGTTGCTGCGTGCGTCTTGTATGTTGTCTGCGTGGGTTGCCTGCCGTCTTCCCTCTGCTCGTGCGTCTGCTGCATGGATTCGTTGTGCTCCAGGGTGTCCTTGGGTATCCTACAAAATAAGGTGGTAGCACATAGAAGAAGAAGATTATTGTATAGTTAGATGTGTTCTTGCCCCGCACGAATTTCCACGGCCGGTGCGTACGCACGTCCGCCGTTCATCTGATCTCCGCAACGCTGCCGCCTCGGGCGCGACTCGTCCTCGACGCTGCCACCCCAAGCGCGTCTGCTTCTTTGCCTTGTGTGTGCCTCGTCTCCTCCGGCTGCCTCTTGCATCTTCTTCTGGGCGTGTGTGCTGCCGCTGCCACCGTCGCCGACACGTCCGTTGCGTGAGTTCTACTCTCCTGTGTGAGATGTCTTGATCTCCTCCCGAGGGTGCCTCCTGGGTCTTGGTGTGTGTTCTTGAGTCTTTGGGAGACGGACGAGAGTGCTATCAGCACACAAGCCCATACTCCAACGTTGATCTTGACGTGGACAAGTCCAAACCAGACCACCACCGTTGGTGAGTTCTTCCAGCCGGATCTGGTGAGTCTCTGACGATCGGCCGCATCGCCCGCGGCCTCGTGAGTGTCGCTGCTGCCGCTTCACGCGTCGCCTCCGCTTCTGGCCGTCCGGGCTTGATGTCCCTGAGGTTCTCCTCTATCTAGCTTTATACATAGCCAGCCAAAGGAGTTGGATGGATGGCAACCGGGGCGTAGTTGCCGATTTCTTTCCTTCCATGATTTTTCTTGACGGTCAAGTATGCACAAAGAAATGAAATAAACTGATGCACATGCAAAATTTGAAGACTTTCCGAGATTCTCCGTCTCATGCCGCATCAGAACGTGCTGGCTTCATTTTCTTTAGTTTCCATGTACACATGTAGATCAAATCCGATCAATACTCACTTAAAAAAAACCGATCAATACATCGTGGATACCTCGGATAGCTAAATATTGGGGCGATGTTAGGCGCCGGCGCACCGGCCCAAACGGTTCGGCCGGTCCAACCCCAGCCACCCGATCCAGCGAGCAACCGTCCGATCTGTGAGTTGACTTCTCTCTCTCCTTCATCCTCTCCGCGCGCAGCGCGAGCGCGGCTCCCTGTCGCCTGGCTGCCCCCTGGCCCGCCGGCCGCTCCCCCCTCATCTACAACCCCTCTCTCCGCCACTCCCGTGCTGCTGGATGCCGCACTCGCCGCCGGTCGCCGCCGTCCAGATCCACGCATGCAGCAAAAACTTCGCCTGTGGGTTGCAGCTCCTCCTCGCTGGTGATGGCCGTGGCTCCAGCAACACCAGTCGCCGGTTGCAGCTCCGCTGGATCAGCTCTTGTTGCCGCCGGTTGCAGCTCGACGTTTGCCGTTGCCGCTGGCATGTGGCTCCCATGGCGCCCGTTGCAGCTTTCTATTGCACGGTCGTAGCAAACGGGGAAAATGGTTGCAGCAAAAAAGTCTGTCACCGTCGTCGCCATTTGTAGCTCGTCGTTGCACGTAGCAGCCATTGTGTTCTAGAAAAAGAATGGATGTCGCAAAACGTGTTGTCGGTTGTAGCAAAAAACTACGACGCTTGCCGCAAAATTGTCATCGCCGCCGTCGCGGGTCATAACTCGGTCGTGATGGATGCAGCAAAACGTGATGCCGGATGTAGCAAAAAGTGACGCTAGTTGTAGCAAAACTGCGACGCCGGCTATGTGTTGTAGCAAAACGTGACGACGGTTGTAGCAAAATGCGATGTCGGTTGTAGCAAAATGTTATGCCGGTTGAAGCATTTAGCAAAAATTGCGACATTAGTTTTTTGCTAGGAGCAGCACCGCCCCGTCCTCGCCGTCCAGCGTGTGCCCTGTGGTTGTAGGCTTACAGCTCTGGTTGCAGCACCCCGATAGATGCTTTCGTAGCTTCACCGGCGGGGACTCGAAGTTGTAGTTGGGCGGAGGCCATGGCTGAGATCCGAGGGGTGTAGACGGCCATGGCCGCAGGGAGCTAGCGGGGATACAAATTAAGGAGGAGGATGGCAGAGGGGCTCGCCGGCCATGAAGGAGGGGCGGTGTTGCGCACCGTCGCACGCGAGCACTCGCCGCCAATGAGAGCTTCTGGAGGTTGCGAGCAGCCTGAGAAGGCTGTGTGGAGGAGCAGAGCTGCGATGGATGGGCTGGAGGTGGAAGAAGAGGAAAAGTCGTGCGGGACCCATCATATACACGTGTCTCACGCGGGGTGGTTGTTTGCGTGTTCGGGTGAGCCAGCGTGGCCCGCGAGCCAGCGCAAAGTTCGGCCGGCGCACCGGCTCCAATCGTTTTCCTAAATATTGCGGTGCTCGGAGGCATATACGTGAGCCCTTGCTGCAGATACTCGAATGTGTATGCTATACAGTGTATGCATATGAGCAAGTATTCGGGTACGTATAAATGCGAGCTTGCTAGCCGGGCATAAATGCTCAAATACAGACATGTATAGTGTATGCATACAAACTATAGGCCACGCTAAACCTTTGTTACGTGCATGGCACAATTGGTGCATGCATGTAGTAGTAGCACGTAGGGCACCTTGCCATGCATGGATATGTTGGCTAACGAGAAAAGATCAAATAGCTGTACATATACCAGTGTGCACATGTCCCTAGAATCTGCACTCAAAACTCATCCAAGATAAAAGAAAATTATGTGAGTTCCTAAAAAATATATTATATTGAATAAAAAAACTCATCGAACATCTTCTTATAAAGGCGGTGGATATCAAGCATCCCCTCATAAGCCTTAAACCCCGCCTGTTCCCAAGGGGACGTGCGAACGACACAGTTGGATTACCCAAGCCTGTACTAATGAGAATCCCGTGATAAGGGGACACAATCTCTACTTTGAGAAGACGTGTCAATGGCCGTGCCTCGAAACGCGAAGCGGGGCTGTAAAACGGTTCAGAATAAGGACATAACGCCTCGCCGAAAAAGTTACCAGTGGACGTGACTTATTTTGTTTAAGAATTTTTGCCCTTACAGCTTAGGGTTGTAATTATTAAACAGAGCTGGATACAGCTCTTATATGCGGAAGACTGCTTTGGAGTATTCGGAGAAGGAACCCGCCTTGCAATGCCGAAGACAATCTGTGCGCCGGATACATCGTCATTGAAGTCCGGTTCAGGGGTTACTGAGGGAGTCCTGGATTATGGGGTCCTCGGGGAGCCGGCTTATGTTACATGGGCCGGACTAATGGATCGTGAAGATACAAGACAAAAGGCCCTCCCTCGTGTCCAGATGAGACTCTCCTTTGCGTGGATGGCAAGCTTGACGTTCGGATAATACATTTTACCTTTCTCTGTAAACCGACTCTGTACAACCCTAGGCCCCTCCTATGTCTATATAAACTGGAGGGTTTAGTCTGTAGAGGCAATCACAATCATGCAGGTCTAGACATCTAGGGATTAGCCATTACGATCTCAAGGTAAATCAACTCTTGTAACCCCTATATTCATCAAAGTCAATCAAGCAGGAAGTAGGGTATTACATCCATTAAGAGGGCACAAACCTGGGTAAACATCGTGTCCCCTGCCTCCTGTTACCTTCGATCCTTAGACACACAGTTCGGGAACCCCTACCCGAGATCTGCCGGTTTTGACACCGACAGCCGTTGCCACGACCACCCCGAGCCTCATGTGCCGAACGCCCATCTAGTCGAGGACTCAGCTAGGAGGAG
>NC_041381.1:374928071-374946693 GCF_002162155.2 Triticum dicoccoides | reverse complement strand
TGGTTGAGCTAGCGGTGAAGGGACCCGGGAGAGGAGAAGGCGAGCGGAGATGGGATTGGCAGCGTGGGGAAGAAGCGTGTTGTGCGGAGCTGCCTTCATTGGGAAGGAAACATCCTGATGAGTGGAGGTGGCGCGTGGGGCTCGATGAGCTTTTCCGTTCCCACGCTTCGTTTCCTTTTTATCTCGGCACAGTAAAAATGATTAACGTGGCCATCACCAGCGATCGGCCTTTGTGCGACTGTTAATGGATTTTAATTCTTTGATTACGAGGTGTATGTAATAACTTTGTCAATCTTAAGATGTCGTACGGACTCAATAAGTACATGGTGCATGTGAGTGTATGTGCGTGTATGTAAGCACGTGTGATTGTACTGTGTAAAGAAGAACTGACGTGATCGGTCCGTCTAATCACGTCCAACGACGCAAATCAGGCGCCGTCACCACTGACCAGCGTATCATATGTCCTCCGTCCATGGTGGGTGGCGCGCGTCCCCCTCCCCTGCCGCCGCGAAGGTATCCGGCCACCGCCATCGCCAGCGCCGACTGACGTGGAGGCCAGCGAGCCACCAACGAAAAAGAAAAGAGAAACCCAACCGCTACACATGCGTCCACTGGACATCGATCCCAACGGCCGGCCCAGGTCGGCAGGCGCCTCCCCCCCGTTCCGAATAAAAACCCACGCGTCGCAAAGCCCAAACCGCCAGCAAAATTATCATTTCCGCTTTCCATCAGCCAACCGCGGGAGGGGAGAGGAAGGAAGAGTCCGCCGCGCCCCCGTCGCCCCGCTCGCCGCCGTACGGAAGCGGAACCGTCTCAACCGGGACACCCTTTCCCGTTCCCGCACGGACGTCACGCCCCCGCAAATTCCGCAACAGAACAGAAAACCCTCTCTTCATCTTCACCGAATGGCCCCGCCTCCGCGCCATCTTCTACTACTGCCCGTTCTCCTCCTCCTCGTCTCTCTGCTCAGCGCAGCGCAGATGGAGCCCGCCCACGCCGCCGCCGGCGAGGGCGATCACGGCGAGGGCGCCCGCGCGCTCCTCGCGCTGCTGCAGCGCGTGCAGTCGGGGGCGCTGCGCGTGCTGGGGCCGCGCGACTTCGACCCCAAGCTCTACGTCGACCTGCCGCTCGCGCCCGGCGCCGACCGGGCCGCCGCGGAGGCCGCGGTCGCGGCGGTAACCACGCGGGGGGAGATGGAGGCGTTCCTGGCCCGGTACTTCGCGCGGGCGGGTTCGGACCTGGTGGAGGCCGACCCGCCGGACTTCGAGGCCGAGCCGCGCGGGTTCCTGCCGAGGGTCGCGAGCGGCGAGGCGCGGGCGTGGGCGCTGCAGGTGCACGCGCTGTGGAAGGACCTGGCGCGGCGGGTGGCGCCGTCCGTCGCGGCGCGGCCCGACCGGCACACCCTGCTGCCGCTGCCCGGCAGGGTCGTCGTGCCGGGCTCCAGGTTCCGGGAGGTCTACTACTGGGACTCGTACTGGGTCGTCAGGTCCGTGCCTACTCCATACACCTCGTATTCCTCTCGGCCCCTCCATTATTGGTCGTCCACGAACCTCTCAAAGTAGCTTCACGTGTTCTTCCAATTGTCAGCTAGTACTAGAAGACAGAAGTAGCTAGGTAGGTTGCCGTTTGGACTGTTTCGGGCTTACGTGGTGGAGTTCCCCTAGCTCGCTTGTCTCTTCACCTTTGTCACGTAATCAAAGGAAGCATACTGTGGGCAGCTGATTTGTTTTCATATGGGATGGGACGTGGTGCTTCGCTGACCGGCGCAGGGCCGGCCGGGGGCCGCTCGCTCCATTAAAATTTGTCCCAATCGAGGATCCACTGAGGTTGATCCGTCCGTCCTTGGTTCATTCTAGAGGAAATTGCAGTAGCCGGTTCGTGTTGTTGTCCCGGTACACCGACAGGGTAGTGTATGTAGTATATTCCCACACACACACACACCAAAAAAAGGACAGGGTGGTGTAGTAGATGTTTGATTTCTGCTTGGCTTGATGCATGCATGCATGCAGGGGATTACTGGTGAGCAAAATGTACGACACAGCAAAGGACATCGTGCTCAATCTTGTGTACCTCGTGGAGGAATATGGGTTTGTTCTCAACGGTGCCCGATCCTACTACACTAATCGAAGGTGACAACTCTGTCTCTCCGCAGTACACACTGTTTGATTTGCATGCATGTGCACCGCAAAGTTTTTTTTTATATATTTTTTGCATCAGGGTTTTTTGACATTCTGTATTATAATATTGCACTTCGTACTCCCTCCGTATCATAATGTAGCGCTCATATATTTTCTAAAAAGTTAAAATTAGCAAACTTTGACTGAGTTTATAGAAGAGACAATCTACATCAATACCAAGCATATACAATACGGAAATATAACTCATAACGCATCCATTGATATGCTTTTGATATTATATATGTACACGATTTTTTCTATAAACATGGTCAGAGTTTGGAAAGTTTGAGTTTTGAAAAAAAAAACTATGGACACTACATTATGGAATGAAGGGAGTGTCAGGTATCACGCCTTGTAAAAGAACATACATATAAAATCTGAAAAGTGCAGTGTATTATGTGTTGAATTATATCCCTATAAAGTTTTTGTAAAAAAAATACACATCTTAAAAAGAGCATATACTTGTTATTTTTAGATTGCAAGTGATCATATTTTTCAACCAAAATTTATAGGTGTCTACTTCACCACATAATGCGAATGTATAATCACAATTTTAAAATAAGAAATAGAAAAATTATATGCGTGTTTTTTGAAGATACTTAGTGCGAAGTGCAATATTATTGTGTTCAACTCAACTGAGCAAGTGGAAACTTTTGCAAAAACTAGTGCAAAGTGACAGTCTACCCGGTGCAAATTAAGTGCAGTTCACTCTTTGTTTCTGCCATATCACTCATCACCTGCTAGGAAAGTTCACATTGTCTTCTCTACCTGAGAAAAAGTTCGTAACTTTATTATAATATTATATTTATTACTGGTGTCATCTTCTCTTGTCAAAATAATAAAATAATTTTGGGGTCATCTTCCAAATTAAGTACAAAAGAACTTGTAATGCATTCACGTGGCAATATGCTGGTCACCTGATATATGCTTTCACTGTGCAGCCAACCGCCACTTTTGAGCTCGATGGTTTTGGAATTATACACGGCAACAGGTGATTTGGGCCTTGTGAGGAGAGCATTCCCCTCTTTGCTGAAAGAGCATAGCTTCTGGGTATCAGGTAGCAGGCATGAAACCCATATTTTAGCATCCCCTTTTACATACTCGCAAGGTTAAAATTCAGTTCCCCTGTACAATGGTTCTGTGACGCAGAGCTTCACAACGTGGAAATAATGGACAATCATGGACGGGTGCATAATTTGAGTCGCTACCAGGCTATGTGGAACAAACCTAGGCCAGAAAGTGCAACAATTGTAAAGTCTTTTACTTTGGTTATGCTGTTAACATGTTGATCGCGGTGAAAATTTTGCCATGTCAAAGGATAAACTAAATATGCAGTCTCTGATGTTTTCAGGATGAGGAACTGGCCTCAAAGCTTAATTCTACGGCTGCTAAGGAAAAATTATATCATCAGATTGCTTCAGCAGCTGAATCCGGATGGGATTTTAGCTCTCGATGGATGAGGTTGGATGCTCTGTAACTCATGAATTACCAATAAAACGAATGCTGCATCTTCTGTTGATTCAGTGATGTAGTGCCAAAAGGGGACATTTAAGAGCTCTAGTGTGATCAAAATCATAACGTGTACCATCTGCTGTTTATAATGATGATTCGTTCACTGATGCAGCAATTCAACTGACATGACAACCTTGGTAACAACATTCGTTATACCTGTGGACTTGAACACATTCATATGCAAGGTAAGGTATGGACCTAATCATTATGTAGCTGTTACAACTTACGAGTAATAATGTCCGTAAATGTTAAATGATCCTTACCTTTATTCACAATACAGATGGAACGGGACATAGCGGTCTTTGCAGAACTCATTGGAGAGAAGGCAACTGCAGAAATTTTCTCACAGGCTTCAAAAGCACGCCATACCGCAATCGAGTCTCTTTTATGGAATTCTGAGATGGAACAGTGGCTTGACTACTGGCTTCCCACTGATGGAAATTGCCAGGTGAGCTCATAGAGGAAATCAGTTTGATCACTCATAATCCTGTCCGACTGTGGTGAATTTTTTCTGGTTGTATTAACTTGATACATTATTATTATTGTTCCAGGGAGTCTACAAGTGGGAATTGAAGTCACAAAACCGCAAAATATTTGCTTCTAACTTCATACCCTTGTGGTTAAATGCACATAATTCAGGTGTGTACTGTATGTTCCCTGTCTCCCTGTGTTTATTTTCTCATGCCTAATGGTGCAGTGACAGCCAGGAAGTACCAAAAAGTATAATATCTACCAGCATGTTTCCCTAAAATTAATAATAACAGCGGTTATGGAACTCTCTGAACATTCACCCTTTTGTTGCTCGCCACTGATTATGGTTGTCTGGAACTTAACCAGGTTTGGGGCCATTTCTGGATGAAGCAAAATCAGTGAGAGTCATGAGAAGCCTCCAAACATCAGGGTTGGTCTGTCCTGCAGGAATAGCAACTTCAGTATCCAATACAGGGCAACAATGGTTAGTTTCCTAAAATGGTTTATTAGATATCGTAAAACTTTGCCTGGCACAGGAAATTATTTGGCGTCCCTTCTTTAAAACTGGTATTCTGGTAATTAAACAGGGATTTTCCAAATGGATGGGCACCATTGCAGCATCTGATAGCTGAGGGATTGCTGAACTCTGGTTCAACAGAAGCAAAAGAATTTGCTGAGGACATTGCCACGAGGTGGGTGAGAACAAACTATGCAGCCTACAAATCAAGTGGCGCAATGCATGAGAAATACGACGTCGAGGCCTGTGGAAAATCTGGAGGAGGCGGCGAATACAAACCACAGGTATGGACTTATATGTTACAAATGAAAGTAAAAGCCCTTCATTTGTGTTCACAATATGATAAAGCATGTTTGTACTTGATAAATGGTGAACCTTACACAATTTATTCGTCCATAGTTTGTTGTAAGCTCTAATTACCAAGGCTCTAATTTTGCCAGTCTTGTTTCCTCAAAACCACAAATACTACCAAGGTTCTAATTTTGCCAGCCTTGTTTCCTCATAACCACAAATACGGAGTATCTCCTCTCCTCCAACTACCATCTGAAATTCTAACTTGAGGTCGTTGGATATCATTCTGCAGACTGGTTTTGGTTGGTCAAATGGTGTATTATTGGCATTTTTGGAAGAGTTGGGATGGTCGCAGGACAAGGAAATAGGCTGCCCATCGTGATGAGATCAAGCAAGCCGCCTTATCAGAAGAAAAATGTGCAGACACCAAAAAATTATGAAGAGCTCTACACGCCAAACATCTATGGAAGAGCCCTAAAGCTGAACTTTCTTAAGCAACTAATTGACTGAGCACTTGATTGATTGTGTGTGCCTAGTCTATTCTTTTTGTTACAAAATGACAGTGTGCAGTTGCTCTTTGTTGTAACATTATAGCCGGCGAACTGTTCCCCGACAGTCGCCGGGCATTCTTCTGCTGTTTACACTGTGAACGACCTTGTACGAGGTATCATTATCAGAAGTAGTACAGCTATTTACATTCTTGTGGTACAGAGTGAAGTTTAACAGTTTTCCACGCTGCAGCCAACCCGGTCAAATCCTGGTTAAATGCTTTATATACAAGTGCTGGATCCATGTCTAAAACTTAGTAAGCTCAGTCCGTGGACTCTATGAAATTTTCTGAAGCTGGATTATATAGCATTTAAGGCATGGATTACCTTTGATTGCTTACTAACCTATTTGATCACTATTACCCCAAATAATGCATTCATGCACTACTCCATATAGGATTTTCATGCAATTTGTAATCAGAGTACGAAATCATATTTCCGCAGCTCAAGTGTACTTTTGGTCCCTCAACTACTGGTTGAGTATAATTTTGGTTCATCAACTCCTTTTGTTTTCAATAAAAGGTAACCTAAAGAACGTCTTATATTATGAAACGGAGGCACTATTTTATTTACTCAAAATGAAGCATCAAGGGGGTACAAAAACAATAAGCACACACTCGACCTACTGGCTACTGCCAACACCAACACACACACATATAGAGTCACGCCGGCAGGAGCAAAACCATACAAAACCTTTAAAGTTTGGTTCATCGACTCCTTAAACATGTAGTTTTGCCAACTTTGAATGGCTTGCTTGATGAGGCGCCTGCGCAAAGGCCAAATCACCAACCCCCTTGATGAAATTCCATAAAACTGAAACATCAAAGGTTTGTCCGGCTCCGACGAGGGAGGGGGGTGACAGCAGCGCGCCTTCGGCTCGCTTCAGTGTTGGTAGTCATCGCTAGGTGGTCTATGAATTTGGATGTGATTTTTATTATTTTTTGTGTTTATTGTACTGTCATGATTAAAAATGAATAGATCAAAAAAAATGTGCAAAAAAAATATTCAGAAGAAGAAAAGGGTAAAAAAACTTTAAAGACCACAACCAAAAATAAAATTAGAAATCAAAAGATTTTCAACAAGCATTTTTTTCATTTCTCTAAAGAAGTAAATTGGGACTATTGAATTTTGCGTGTTTCTTTTTATGAACTTTTAGAAAACTAGTATTACTTACGGTATTTGACTTAAACATTCCCTTAAATTAAATATATAACATGGAATGTCATTTTTACCTTTTTGTAAGAGAGTGTTAAATTTTGATATTTTTCTTCTTATTATATACAGAACCACGGGATTCCTGTAGAAAAATGCCGACTTGGTGGCCATGTAATGGTGATCCGGTTTAGACGTAGACACAAAGTCGATACAAACCTCTAAGGTACCAAAAGTTAATGGATTTAAGAATTGGTGGGCAAAAGTAGAATCAATAGTTGACAGATCAATTCTCTCTCAAAAAGAAAAATAGTTGACAGATCAAACATACAATAATTTGTCTAAAAAATAATAACAAATGTCTAGTGTATGTATGATATACTAGCACATAGGCACATGCGTTGCAACGGGAGAAAAATCCTGTGTGAAAGCCGAGAAGGAACATTTAGGTTTTGGATTTCACCCCCGTGTGAATTAATCGATCCGCTATTTTTCCGTTTATTAATCGAGGGGATTGAAGGGTTTTGTTAGTTCATCGCACGCTAGAGAAAGCCTGCGAATTATTCTATCTATTGTCCCATTCACTCGAGGGGATTTTGAGGTATGAAGTTTCATATATTTAATATGGAAGTGAGGGGTGTCTTCTCTTTTCCATGTACAAGCCAGCGATATAGTACAACCAGAGTTAATTCTACTCTGCCCTTTTTGTTTGTTTATTAATCAAGAGGATTTAAGGTGTGAAGTTTCATAATATAGGAGTGAATCGGGTCTTCTCTTTTCCATGGATCTAGCTCACGTA
Source organism: Triticum dicoccoides (assembly GCF_002162155.2). NCBI lineage: Eukaryota > Viridiplantae > Streptophyta > Magnoliopsida > Poales > Poaceae > Triticum > Triticum dicoccoides. The sequence continues at coordinate 374,939,226 of NC_041381.1, read as the reverse complement.
GTCGGGTCTTCTCGTTTCTTTTCCTCGGATAGCAATCCTCAAGAAATTCAGGGTCCTTTTGTAGCTAGTTCACGTAGCAATCCATCCATCTACCTCATGTATTAGAGTTGATTTCTTAAAGAAACAAATCCGGGTCTTTTCTCAGCTAGCTCACATACAAATCCATCCATCCTTCGTCCAGTTTAATCCATCCACCCTTCATCGAGCTTAGTACATTTAATTTCACATACGTATATATATTGGTACGACTGTATGAAGGAGCAATGTGGGACTATTTAAAATATTTTTGCCTTATTTTCGATGTAGTTTTTTTTTTTGAGGAAAATTTTCCATGTATTTTCCATGTAGTTGAGCCGGCTAAACTGCATGGGCTGTGAAAGGCCCAGGCACCAAAATGACTTCGTTTGTAAGGCGCGAGTAAAAAACTATTTCCCAGGTAGTTGGGCCGGCTAAGTTGTGTGGGCTGTGAAAGTTTGTAAGGCACGAATAAAAATCTATTTTCCAGGTGGTTGGGCTGGCTAAGTTGTGTGAGCTGTGAAAGGCCCAAGCACCGAAACGATCCGTGTTTATAAGGTGCGAGTAAAAATCTATTTGCCAGGTAGTTGGTCCGGCTAGTTTGCGTGAGCTGTGAAAGGTCAGGCACCGAAACGACCTGTGTTTGTGAGACACGATTAAAAAAATGACTTGAAGGATCAAACTCGCGACCTCAATTACCCAACCAAGTGTTGCCAGCCACTCGAACAAACATGTCCTGCTAACCAATGGCCAGTGCAAATACTTAATAACATACTGCAACGTCAGATTCGAAACATATTTTTTTTTAATTTCTCAAAAAGTAATAATAAAGATGAATTGCCGAATATTCTTGGAAGCATGAATAGTTTTTGCAATCCCGAATGGTTTTAAAAAATGCGAAAAGTTTTTTGAAAATTCCATACATTTTGCGGAAAAAGAACAAAATTTGAAACACAAACATTTAAAAAAAACTTTCTTCAAAAATACGAACATTTTTTGAACTTTTGAATATTCTTTAAAATGGGAACATGTTTTGTACATTCGGAACTATTTAAGAAAATATGTATTTTTAAAACCAAAATGTTATTTTGAATTGGGAACATTTCACTGAAACAAGAATATTTTTATATTTTGGAGAATTTTTCAAATTCATTTTTCTTTTTAAATATCTGGAACAATTTTGGACAAAACAAACATTTTTTGAAGAAATGGGAATATTTTTTTCAAGTTGCGAACATTTTTCAAAGCGGGAGCAAAATTTTGGAATTATGAACATTTTCCAAAAATTAAATAAAAATTGAAGTTCTCAACATTTTCTGGAAATTTTACAAAAAAATTAAAAGAATACTTGGAAGGAAAAAAAGGAAAAAGAAACGGGAAAGAAAGAAAGGAACAGTAAAAGAAAAATAGGAACAAAACACAAAAAGATAGGTAAATGGGTCGCGACGCTATTCTAACCTAGTTCTATCACTCGCCGCGAGGGAGCCCCATTCCCACGACATGCATTCCCTATGTCCAACAATCCGCTCATCGGACTGCCATGAGCCCCGGAGGGATATGCTTCAGTGGAATGGGAAGAGTAGCCTCCGCTTTGGTGAAACACGGATCGAGGTTGGTTTTGTGTGTGGGGGGGGGGGGAGGCTCACCTTGGCCTACGCCCCCACGAAGCGGGCAAGACACCGGCTGTATATGCTGGCAAGACAGTGCCGATGGCCTTCCTAGGACCAAAGCGGCCGTGGCCTCTCATGGTCTACTTTTCCTCGGTGTTGGTGGCGGCGGCGGCATGCCTGGCCGATGCGGAGTAGGCGACATCGTCGTCGGTGCCCCAGCCAAATTCCTCCGTCGCCACGTCAAGCTCTGTGAACATGGCTTTTGTCTCCGACTAGAGGACGCATTGTTGACATCGCTCGCGGCGGATTTATCGGGAGACAATGTTGGCCAGCCTGGACGCGCGAGGATGGCTGGAGATGTCGGTGGCACCATCTCCAGAGAACAGCGGGTGATCCCCACCAAAGCAACAAGGTCATGCCTGGCTTGGAACAAAAGCTATGTCTCATCGGACCGAACCTGGAGTCGGGATCCGAAGATTCGGAGCGGTGGACAGATAAATCAGGCCCGCCAACATAACCTAGGGCCGATGTCACATCAACCCTCATCGAAATCATCTTGGGAACCCATGTTAGATTGGATAGGGGCAAAACAAAAGCCCGAGCCCGGACCAAAAAACACTTGCCTCTTGGGCGGAGCTCGGACTTTGTTTTGCAAAGTACATTCGTGTCTGGCCTCGGGCTTTTGTTTTGCACTTTTCACACTAGGCTTACACATAAGAACACTGAAAAACAAAAGCTGGGTTTTCAAGCTTCGGTCTTGTATTCGGGCCGAGTTCGGATTTGAGAAAAGTGCATATTTCCAGGTTTTGGTCGGGATCCGCCTTGGAGTTTGGTATTTTTTAAGCCCGATCCAAATCCGACCGGCTCAACATATGATCAGGTTTAGATTGAGGTGTTCAAGGAAGTCTGGGTATCATGAAAAACTCATACACTAAGCCATTTCATGTGCCTAAGGAATTTTGGGTTAAAACCCTAGACAGGAAAGACAACTACTGGGATCCTCCGGTCCAGGGGTCGGGTCCCCGGGGTCCAAAGAAAACTCTCTCGATACCTTGGGCACTCGGGGAAGTTTGGGTACCATGGAAAACTCATACACTAAGCCATCCCATTTGGCTAAGGAATTTTGGTTTAAAACTCTAGCCCGAGAAGGCAACTATTGGGATCCATGAGATCCAAAATAAACTCTCTGGGTACCTCATGCCATCACCCCTTCCACCCACGATTGTCTCTCTGGACGTGCCGGGATCTTGGGGTAGAGGTGTAATCTCTCAAGATAATGCGGTTCCCTATGGTGGTGTTTTGGCTTTCAGGTGACTTCGGGTCTCCGGGACCTTTATTTCGGGGCCCGGGGTCCATAAGGTTGCAATAGTTACAAGAGGCTAGGGAGTATAAATACACACCCTTCTTCTTCCTCCACTCTAATCCTCCATACGAGCTTCTCCACTATTGCGAAACCCCTAAAGGTCGCTTCATCCCTCCACTCAAACTCCACCAAATTTTGAGGAAGAGAATCATCCGATCTAAACTTCCACCGAACCAATTCGTGATCGTCATACCTGTTCATCACCAAACTTGTTACTCTTGGAGATTTGGAACTCCTAGGCGGTAGGAGTCAAGGCCAGGAAACTTCTATTGTGTTGTGTGCATCCGAAAGTTGGTAAATGTACAGTGATCATCCTTTAAGATCAACCATGAGTAATTTGAGACTCATCCATCGGGGATGTGTCAAAGGAAGACTAGGTATGAGCCAGTTTATGGCATTCTGCAACTTAGATTTTTACACCTCTTCAAGGCACCTTCCAAGAGTGAACTTGGGAATACATTTGAGTCTGCAATTGGAAGGCTATATACGGACACCGGAATGGTTCCGAAGAAGATCGGGGATTTTTCGGAGTACCGGGAGGTTACCGGAACCCCCCGAGAAAGTTATTGGGCCTATTGGCCATAGTGGAGGAGAGGAGGCAGGCCACGGGAGGTGGCGCCCCCCTTGCCCCAATCCGAATTGGACAAGGGGAGGGGCGCAACCCCCCTCTTTCCTTCTCCCTCTCTCCCTTCCCCTTTCCCCTCTCCGTTGATTGGAAGGAGGGGGCCGAATCCTACTTGGACTAGGAGTCCATGTAGGACCCCACCCTTTGGCGCGCCCCTCCTAGGCCGCCGACCTCCTCCTCCCCTTCTTTATATACGTGGCCAGGGGGCACCCCAAAGGCAGACCAAGAATTCTCTTAGCCATGTGCGGTGCCTCCCTCCACAGTTTACCACCTCGGTCATAGCATCATAGTGCTTAGGCGAAGCCCTGCGAGGATCACATCATCAATAGTGTCGCCACACCATCGTGCTGACGGAACTCTCCTTCGACCCTCTACTGGATCAAGAGTTTGAGGGACGTCATCGAGCTGAACGTGTACTGAACACAGAGGTGTCGTATGTTTGGTACTTAGATCGGTTGGATCGTGAAGACGTTCGACTACATCAACCGCGTTAACTAACGCTTCCGCTTTCGGTCTACGAGGGTACGTGGACACACTCTCCCCCTCTTGTTGCTATGCATCTCCTAGTCTTGCGTGATCGTAGGAATTTTTTTGAAATTGCATGCTACGTTCCCCAACAGTGGCATCCGAGCCAGGTCTCTGCGTAGATGATATGCACGAGTAGAACACAAAGAGTTGTGGGCGATAATAGTCATACTGCTTACCACCAACGTCTTACTTTGATTAGGCGGTATTGTTGGATGAAGCGGCCCAGACCGACATTACATGACCGTGTTCATGAGACTGGTTCTACCGACGTGCTTTGCACACAGGTGGCTGGCGGGTGTCTATTTCTCCAACTTTAGTTGAATCGAGTTTGACTACAGCCAGTCCTTGTTGAAGGTTAAAACAACACACTTGACAAAAAACCGTTGTGGTTTTGATGCGTAGGTAAGAATGGTTCTTGCTAGAAGCCCGTAGCAGCCATGTAAAACTTGCAACAACAAAGTAGAGGACGTCGCTTGTTGTGATGTGATATTGTCAAGACATGATGTGATATAAATTGTTGTATGAGATGATCATGTTTTGTAACAGAGTTATCGGCAACTGGTAGGAGCCATATGGTTGTCGCTTTATTGTATGAAATGTAATCGCCATGTAATTGCTTTACTTTATCACTAAGCGGTAGCGATAGTCGTAGAAGCAATAGTTGGCGAGACGACAATGATGCTACGATGGAGATCAAGGTGTCAAGGCGGTGACAATGGAGATCATGATGGTGCTTTGGAGATGGAGATCAAAGGCACAAGATGATGATGGCTATATCATGTCACATATTTTGATTGCATGTGATGTTTATCTTTTATGCATCTTATTTTGCTCAGTACATCGGTAGCATTGTAAGATGATCCCTCACTAAATTTCAAGGTATAAGTGTTCTCCCTGAGTATACACCGTTGCTACAGTTCGTCGTGCCGAGGCACCACGTGATGATCGGGTGTGATAAGCTCTACGTTCACATACAATGGGTGCAAGCCAATTTTGCACGTGCAGAATACTCAGGTTAAACTTGACGAGCCTAGCATATGCAGATATGGCCTCGGAACACTGAGACCGAAAGGTCGAACGTGAAACATATAGTAGATATGATCAACATAGAGATGTTCAGCATTGAAAACTACTCCATCTCACGTGATGATCAGACATGGTTTAGTTGATTTGGATCACGTGATCATTTAGATGACTAGAGGGATGTCTATCTAAGTGGGAGTTCTTTAGTAATATGATTAATTGAACTTTAATTTATCATGAACTTAGTCCTGATAGTTTTTGCATGTCTATGTTGCTGTAGATCAGTGGCCCGTGCTACAGTTCCCTTGAATTTTAATGCGTTTCTAGAGAAAGCTAAGTTGAAAGATGATGGTAGCAATTACACGGACTGGGTCTGTAACTTGAGGATTATCCTCATTGCTGCATAGAAGAATTACGTCCTTGAAGCACCGCTAGGTGTACCACCTGCGCCAGCAACTGCAGACATTGTGAATGCTCGGCAGTCACGTGTTGATGAATACTCGATAGTTCAGTGTGCCATGCTTTACGGCTTAGAATCGGGACTTTAAAGACGTTTTGAACGTCATGGAGCATATGATATGTTCTAAGAGTTGAAGTTAATATTTCAAGCAAATGCCCAAGTTGAGAGATATGAGGTCTGCAACAAGTTCTATAGTTGTAAGATGGAGGAGAATAGTTCTGTCAGTGAACACATACTCAGAATGTCTGGGTACCATAACCACTTGACTCGACTGGGAGTTAATCTTCCTGATGATAGTGTCATTGACAGAGTTCTTCAATCACTACCACCAAGCTATAAAGGCTTCATGATGAACTATAATATGCAAGGAATGGAAAAGACTATTCCTGAGCTCTTCGCAATGCTAAAGGCTGCGGAGATAGAAATCAAGAAGGAGCATCAAGTGTTGATGGTTAACAAAACCACTAGTTTCAAGAAAAAAGAGCAAAGGGAAGAAGGGGAACTTCAAGAAGAATAGCAAGCAAGTTGCTACTCCCAGGAAGAAGCCCATGTCTAGACCTAAGCCTGAAACCGAGTGCTTCTACTGCAAAGGGTATTTGATATACATGTTACTCGAAGTGGAATTGACCCAAGTATTTGGTGGATAAGAAGGATGGCAAAGTGAAAGGTATATTTGATATAAATGTTATTGATGTGTACCTTACTAATGCTCATAGTAGCGCCTGGGTATTTGATACTAATTCTATTGCTCATATTTGCAACTCGAAACAGGGGCTACAGATTAAACGAAGATTGGTTAAGGTGACGATGCGCGTCAGAAATGGTTCCAAGGTCGATGTGATCGTCGTCGACACGCTACCTCTACATCAACCTTTGGGATTAGTTTTAGACCTGAATAATTGTTGTTTGGTGCCAGCGTTGAGCATGAACATTATATCTGGATCTTGTTTGATGCAATATGGTTATTCATTTAAATCAGAGAATAATGGTTGTTCTATTTATATGAGTAATATCTTTTATGGTCATGCACCCTTGTTGAGTGGTCTATTTTTGTTGAATCTTGATCGTGGTGATACACATGTTCATAATATTCAAGCCAAAAGTTGCAAAGTTGATAATGATAGTGCAACTTATTTGTGGCACTGCCGTTTAGGTCATATTGGTGTAAAACACATGAAGGAACTCCATGCTGATGGGCTTTTGGAATCACTTGGTGCTTGCGAACCATGCCTCATGGTCAAGATGACTAAAACTCCATTCTCCAGAACAATGGAACGAGCTATTGGCTTATTGGAAATAATACATACTGATGTATGCGGTCCAATGAGTGTTGAGGCTCGTGGTGGGTATTGTTATTTTCTGACCTTCACAGATGATTTGAGCAGATAAGGGTATATCTACTTAATGAAACATAAGTCTGAAACATTTGAAAAGTTCAAAGAATTTCAAAGTGAAGTGGAAAATCATCGTAACAAGAAAATAAAGTTTCTATGATCTGATCGTGGAGGGAAATATTTGAGTTACGAGTTTGGTCTTCATTTGAAACAATGTGGAATAGTTTCACAACTCATGCCACCTGGAACACCATAGCGTATTGGTGTGTCCAAACGTCATAACCATACTTTATTGGATATGGTGCGATCTATGATGTCTCTTACTGATTTACCACTATTGTTCTGGGGTTATGCTTTGGAGATGGCTTCTTTTGCTTTAAATAGGGCACCATCGAAATCTGTTGAGACGACACCTTATGAACTGTGGTTTGGCAAGAAACCCAAGTTGTCGTTTCTTAAAGTTTGGGGCTGCGATGCTTATGTGAAAAAGCTTCAACCTGACAAGCTCGAACCCAAATCGGAGAAGTGTGTCTTCATAGGATACCCAAAGGAAACTATTGGGTACACCTTCTATCACAGATCCGAAGGCAAGATATTCGTTGCTAAGAATGGATCCTTTCTAGAGAAGGAGTTTCTCTCGAAAGAAGTGAGTGGGAGGAAAGTAGAACTTGATGAGGTAATTGTACCTTCTCCCGAATTGGAAAGTATTTTATCATAGAAATCAGTTCCAGTGATTCCTACACCAATTAGTGAGGAAGCTAATGATGATGATCGTGAAACGCCAGATCAAGTTACTACTGAACCTCATAGGTCAACCAGAGTAGATCCGCACCAGAGTGGTATGGTAATCATATTCTGGAAGTCATGTTACTAGACCATGATGAACCTACGAACTATGAGGAAGCGATGATGATCCCAGATTCCATGAAATGGCTTGAGGCCATGAAATCTGAGATGGGATCCATGTTTGAGAACAAAGTGTGGACTTTGGTGGACTTGCCCGATGATCGGCAAGCCATAGAAAATAAATGGATCTTCAAGAAGAAGGCTGACGCTAACGGTAATGTTACTGTCTACAAAGCTTGACTTGTTGCAAAAGGTTTTCGACAAGTTCAAGGAGTTGACTACGATGAGACCTTCTCACCCACAGTGATGCTTAAGTCTGTCCGAATCATGTTAGCAATTGCCGCATTTTATGATTATGAAATTTGGCAAATGGATGTCAAAACTGCATTCCTTAATGGATTTCTTAAAGAAGAGTTGTATATGATGCAACCAGAAGGTTTTGTCGATCCAAAGGGTGCTAACAAAGTGTGCAAGCTCCAGCGATCCATTTATGGACTAGTGCAAGCCTCTCGGAGTTGGAATATACACTTTGATAATGTGATCAAAGCATATGGTTTATACATACTTTTGGAGAAGCCTGTATTTAAAAGAAAGTGAGTGGGATCTTTGTAGCATTTCTAATATTATATGTGGATGACATATTGTTGATTGGAAATAATACAGAATTTCTGGATAGCATAAAAGGATACTTGAATAAGAAATTTTCAATGAAAGACCTCGGTCTAGCTGCTTACATATTGGGCATCAAGATCTATAGAGATAGATCAAGACGCTTAATTGGACTTTCACAAAGCACATACCTTGATAAAGTTTTGAAGAAGTTCAAAATGGATCAGTCAAAGAAAGGGTTCTTGCCTATGTTACAAGGTGTGAAGTTGAGTCAGACTCAATGCTCGACCACTACAGAAGATAGAGAGAAAGTGGAAGTCATTATGTTGTAGGGTGGAACCCTATGGAGAGATCTTTCACGAATTGGAGGGGGGGGTCCCCAAGAACAAGGTGAACACAAGAGGAAAAACAAGGGGAACACTCAAGAACAAGTCCAATCACACATCCACTAGACTAACAAACACACAAGATCCACAAGGTACATGAACAATCAAAGGGAAACAAGATACATGGTAGAGTTCATCCCAAATCGTATGGAGGAGATGATGGCTTGATGATCTAGATAGATCCTTCCCTAGATGGGGGCTTTATCCACTAGGGATCTTCTCCAATGGAGGTCTTGTACTCCAATGGAGTCTTCTCTCTCAAGAGGAATCCCACAAGGGGAAATACATGAGCTAAGCTCTAATGTCTAGATCTATTCTTAGCTAAGTCTAAATGGAGGAGAAAGAGGAGTATATATAGGTCCAAGGGATGAAGGGGGTAAGTAAGGGCGAAATGGGGATTACATGGGCAAAGCCCATAGCAACACACAAGGGGCCCCGTGCACACAGGGTAAGTGGAGCCTGTGTGCATGGGGTATCTAGAGACCTGGTGACTTAGCTCGTGCGCACGGGGTCTGTGAGGCCTGTTGATACGAGGGTCCCATGGGCACAGTACATGCCCGTGCGCACGGGGTCTTCAGGACCGCCAGCCTGGGAGGCCCGTGGGCATGGGGTCGGAGGGGCCCGTGCGCACGGGGTCGCCTGGGAGCTGCTGCCTTCTTCTTCGCTCTTCCTTCTCCGCTTCCAGGCTTCCCTCTTGGATGGTGTAGATGTTCTCTTCTTCTTGGACTCCTCCTCAATGAATCTGTAGCTCTGCTCACACCTATGTATGTACACGAGAGATGGGTCAAGTAGTATACCATCCTCGAAAGGTACAAGTGAACACGTGTAAAGGACATGATTCACCTTTGTATGCATGAAGTAGACGTGGCACGTGTCACTTGCCAAATGGACTCTTGACATGGTGATGACCATAGGATGCTCTGCATCATCCCCTCCCCCTTGGGAAAGATCTGACCTCGGATCGAAATCCAAATCACCATGGGAAAGAGATGATGTCAACGTGTATAAGTGGACGATCACCAAGCATTCGTCATCTTGTAGTTCCAAATAGGCACTCTCCAATGTCGCACCTTCTTGTAATTCCTTCAAAAGGAGCAAAGATAACAAGCACTTGGAAAAACAACTGTGGTTGGCGTAAAAGCAAAACCAAGCATTCAAAAGGTGATTCACCCAACAAGTGTTTTCATCAAGCATAGTATGGTTTGAAAAAGGAGTGTGGCATGGCATTTAAGCATATAAATTGAGCACAATCAAGTACATCATGGAAACACGCATGCAAATGGGAGGTCAAGATGCAAATATGTGTGACAAGTGAATAAGCATCTACCTCAAGGTCATAGCAAGAATGCGCAAAGTGCTCAACAAAAGGTCTATGGTAGGCATAAGAATCACTCACAACACCAAATATAATGATATGGGGGAAGTGCAAGACAATCCAAGCATAATGGGCATATGGTGTAGTGAAGATATCATGGCACTCGACACAATAGAAAGAGAAATTGTTCAACATGTGTGAGGCAATCAAGTCAATCATGTGACAAGCAATGGGACATGACATATGTGAAGAAATGACATTGTTGCAACCAAACATATGATAGGAGCAAGTAATCCAAGAATTGGGTGCAACACACAAGGCATGTATGTAATGAGGCATAGCAATGTGGCAATGATAAGTCAAAGCAAGATCACTGTAACATCCCGGATTCGATGCGCCAGGTGTCTTCCAGTTATTCGTCGTCATTGCCATGTCATTTTCTTGCGTGTTGCATTTTATCATGTCATCATGTGCATCTCATTTTGCATACGTGTTCGTCTCGTGCATCCGAGCATTTTCCCCGTTGTCCGTTTTGCAATCCGGCACTCCTATGTCCTCCGGCATCCCCCTTTTGTCTCTTGTTGTGAGCGGGCGTTAAACGTTCTTGGAATGGACTGAGGTTTGCCAAGCGGCCTTGGTATACCACCTGTAGACCGCCTGTCAAGTTTCGTGCCATTTGGAGTCCGTTTGATACTCCAACGGTTAACCGGGGAACCGTAAAAGCCTCTTTTGTTGCAGCCCAACACCCATCCAAAGTGGCCAATAACCCATCCAAACCCCCTCCATGCTCTCGGCCGTTCGATCACGATCGTGTGGGCGAAAACCGCACCTCATTTGGACTCTCCTAGCTCCTCCTACCTATAAAATAGTCCCCTCCCCCGAAATTTTCGTCCAAACCCTAGCTCCTTCCTCTTCCTCGCGCCGCCGGACATGTCCACCCTCGCTGGACTTGTCCGCCCATCCCCGCGCCGCCGCCCGCAGCCAGTGGCGCGCCGCCATGTGGCAGCCGCCGCCGCCCGCCGCCCGCGGCCCGCTCGGCCC
>NC_041381.1:374791042-374927627 GCF_002162155.2 Triticum dicoccoides | reverse complement strand
CCCATCTCCTCGCCGGCCCCACCGCCTCCGGTCGCCGGAGCTCGCTGGAGGAGCTCCGCGCCGCGTCTCCCCGCCGTCCCGCGCCTTCCCCGCCGGCCGCTACCTCGCCGGAGGTCGCTGCCATCGCCGGAGCACGTTTCCCGGCCGCATCCCGGATCTGGATTAGATCCACCAAGCCACCAACCAAACGCCTCCCGCATCCTGGATCTGCTCATCCCCGAACCGCTTTGTCCCGCGTTGACTTTCGTGAAGGTAAAAATCCACTAAGCCCTCCCTCATGTTTTGTTGTACATGTCATGCTCTATCCATTAATGCCCCTGGTTGAATTTATAGCCTGCTGTAGCTTGTTGTTATCTTGCTCCAAACTTGCTAAATAATGTTGTTGTCAGCCTGTTAACATTAAGTTCAGTTTTGCCATGAGCTTTGCTAGTGATCCGTGCACCCTATGTGTCGTGGAATTGTCACGGCAGATGTCCTAATGTAAGGACTTAGTCGCGAGGCCAACGCATCTATGTGATAGCTTGAAGGGGTTGATCGGAATCGAGAGACGCAACACACAAGACGAGGATTTAGACAGCTTCGGGCCCCGGGAAACATCATCCGGTAATAACCCTACATGCTGTTTGTGGCTAGGTCTCATTATGATCATGAGGGAGTCGCCGTAAGCCGGCTCTCCTCCTTGTGTCTAGCCCTAGATATTGTTTCTTGTTGCTTGTAGCTTGTCCCTCTTTGGGGAGCCCTGCCCCTCCTTATATAAGTTAGAGGGGCGGGTTACATGTGGAGTCCTTTTAGGATTAGGACTAGTCTCCCTTCTAATACAAACCGGATACAAGTCCAGGTCTCAACTCCTTGTAAGACAAATATTCCTTATACCTTTCCTCTTAAACCGGCCCACCATAGCGTGATCTGGCCTTCCATAAACCGCCCGTTGGGCCACCGGGTCTTGTCGCTTCTCTGACCTGCCTGCCGGATTACCAATGAATCTTAAACCGCCAGGTCCAAGTGGGTCGTCGGTGAATCGCCAAACTCTAGCCGGGTCATACATCCGGCGGTTTATACCGCGGGGTATATCCCTGACATTAGCCCCCAGTTTAGTTTGGATTCATCCATGTTAAACTGATCTACAACAAGAACAAATTTGCCGGGTTGCGCTCCGGTTTAAATATCCTTGTAGGCCGGCACTTGATCATCCTTAAATCCTTGTCATTTTTTCCTTCCAAGTTAATAACCATCTTTATAATCAATTTGCTTGCAGAAGATATTTGTAAATAAAGAATCCATTTGAATCGGCCTTCAATGCTCTGACTTGACAAAAATATTAGTCTCTGAAATATTCAACTGATGTTCAGCCGGTCTGAAGATGTAAAACTTGCCGGTTTAATATTACCAAAATTGCTGGGTTATAAAAACTGATAATTCCGGGTCATGATTGTTGCCAACGCCAGTTCATGTTTTATTGATGACGCCGGGTTGCAGACACAAGGTCGTAATGGTTGGTGACGCTGGGTCAATACGGTTTGCTCAAAACAGAGAATTTGAAAATAGTTCTTCCATAATAATATAATACCTGTAGCCCCCAAGTCTTGAGTAGAACAAAGTGATGGCTTAAGACTTGTTTCAATATAAATACTGCCACTTAAGAAGAAATCCATGTTGTTCATCCCAGTCAGTTAGTAAAAACTGAATACTCCATATTATGTAGCCCCCAAGTGCCGGGTCATTATGCAATAATAAGCAGGGACTTTGTAGGTATAATCATATAGATTTGAGCAATGATGTGTAGCCCCCAAGGGCCGGCTCAGTAAGATAATATTGAGCTGGGACTTGATATATACTTCAATGAAAATAACATCATATGATGTAACCCCCATCATGGGACTTGAATCCACGTCCACAAGGTTAAGAGCCTTGTGTTGTACCAATTGAGCAGTGGACCCTTCAATATAATGAAAAAAGCTATGTACCTTCAATTGTTGATAGGAGCAATTGGTAGCCCCCAAGGGTCGACTCATTATAATGTGATGAGTCGGGTCTTCAATAATATGAGCAAAAAATTACTTTGCATTAGCCCCCAAGTGTCATGGTGCCTGCTTGCAGCGACATGAGACTTGCATATTTGATGTAATCGCAACTTTAAATAATGTAGCCCCCAAGTGTCGGGTCATAAGCCTGCAGCAACTCGGGACTATTCCTTCAATTGTAGAAAAATCATATCTATTGATAATATGATAGCCATTGTGCTAAAGCGACTTTATAAACCTCAATAATACCAGTTATTAATAACCATGATAAAATCCAGCCATGTTGGCTATTCAAGATAATATAATCCGGTATGAAAACCTTATTCGTTCAGTATCATAATGAAAATTCAGCCAAGTTTGGCTATTTAAATAATATAACCCAATGATTTATAAGCGCATGATTCCAATGGCACAATCCAAATATATACTGGCGATTTATAGTCCCAAGCCAGGCCGGTTTAATAAACACCGGATACTTTTTCATCATATACTGGCGACTTATCGTCTTAAAGCCAGGCCGGTTTAACAAACACCGGATAATTTATCATCATACTGGCGACACATAGTCGAAAGCCAGGCCGGTTTAATAAACGTCAGTGATTTATAATCATGCTTTATTCAACCTGTTTCTGCATACAACAAGTTTAAAGTGTCCTGGCGGTTTACCGCCGGACGGGTCATAATGCCCAACATATAACCTGGGTTTATAACCAAGGTTGCACTTTAAGAATAATCAAATATGAAATATATCATACCTGTGATATTGAATCACATTGCTGGTTTTACCAACTTTTTGTAGTCAGAGTGATAACCCCAATCTTGAGTAATGATAACTCCTTTCATATTGTGCCGGCTGATGATAAACCGTACCGGGTTGTGATAAACACCGGTTTAACCATATATAATACTGGCGACTCGTAGTCAAACCAGACCGGGATGATAGTCTCCAGATTATAACTTGATCCTGTATTGACAACTTGTAATTGAAAGTCAAGCCGGGTTAATGAACGCCGGTTACTCCATAATAAGATGATAACATAAAATCAAACCGTGCAGAGAGTCTCCAGATTAAGATTTGACCGTGTTCCGCCAATTTGTAGTTGACAGTCGAACCGGATTAACAATGTCGGTTTAAAAAATGCAACAAAAATCAAATAACAGTTATGAAAAAATATGGAAGCAAAGGCAATGATAAAACCGTTTGCAAAAAAGGAGGCTTTACTGAGCCGATCAGATGGTGTTACCATGGTCGGACACGACCAAGCTCCCAATAGGTGTAGCTATGGTTCAAGTCAGCCAGGTCCCCAACTGAAACCGTGGCAGTATGCCGATCAAGTGGTGTGGCAATGGTTCGGGTTCGACCAAGCCCCCAAGCGACTCTGTGGCCTTAGGCCGATCAAGAGGCGTGACTGGTTCAGACTTGACCATGTCCCCAAGTGATCTGGTGGCTTTCGCCTATCAAGAGGTGTTGCATTGGTTCGGACACGACCAAGCCCCCAAGTGACATAACATGGTGCTTTGAAAAGCTAACCCAAGAGGTAAACCGGAGGCCGCTTTAAGACAGAACCTCCGTGTAACCACGCATGATGTAAAAAAGAACAGAGACCCCGCTTTATGAAGCAGAAGCCCCCATGTGATCAATAATATGTTAGGCCAATAAGGCAGGATACCCATGTTTGAACCGCGCATCATGGCAGCAGGTCCTCTTCGGTAATTTTTAACTTTTTTGCAAGAGATAAATTCTTCTTGAACCGGATCTTGAACCGGATATTGAGAGCTTCAAAGCTTTGTGGGAGGCATCTTTCCCTTGACCCGGATTTTAAACCGGAATCTTCATTTTCAGCCGGAATTTTTCTGACTCGAACTTGCGAGAAGTTAATTCCTTTTTGAACCGGACATTGTTAAACCGGATTTGGGCGCTTCAGAGCTTTGTGGGAGAACAGATTTCCCTTGAACCGGATTGTAAACCAGATATTTGAGAGCTTCAATGAGACTGACTTCCCTTGAGCCGGATTTTAAACCGGAATCCTTTCTGATGACCCGGATCTTCTTCATTGAGCCGGGATTTTGTAACTTTCATATACTTTCTAAGCCGGAAATTTTCTGACGGCCTTCAAATAACAGTAGCCTCCTGGACCGGGTTATCTTTCCCTCCATCGTCCTGGGGTCCTTAAATTTGCTGAAACTAGCAAGATTTGCTGAGTCATGTCATCGTAGCCCCCGAGTCTCAAGGTGACTCGAGGAATTGGCTTGAAACTCTTCATATTTGACCATGATATAAACCGACATAACTTGTATATCATTGGTGTTGATAGCACGATGTAAATCCACAGAAGGTTGAGGTGACTGCGGTGGGTTATAAATGATCCCGTATTAGCCGTGTCAGCAACTCGGCCAATGGTTCCTTCCAACTGGCGATTTGAAGTTAACCAAACTGTAGTGGCGGCGACTTGTGCGCCTGCCCATTGAGCCATCCAGTGCAAACGGCGGTTGATAGTATATGATAATTTGCCTCCTTTTTGTTGAAAGAAAAACCAGGCTACCCAAGCTGTGGCTTGCTCATACTCAATAAACAGCTCATGCAGACAGGTGCGGCCCGGTATGTTGATGTAGACCAGGCCACGAGAGACGGACGACAAAAACGACCGCAACATCAGAGGCAGCTCGGATAGATGAGTCGGCCGTGGCATTGTAAACCGGTGCGGACGGGGAAGATCGGCACCGGTGTCGTAAACCGGCACGGACGGGCGAGTTAATCGCGTCGTTTTGATGTAGTGAACAATTGTCCTGATGTGCAAGGCCAAAAATAATCCGCCATGAAGTTTATGATCACTAGGTTAAGTTGAAATCACTCACGAGTGAGTCGGCCGTGGGAGCAGACAGATGAGCCGGGTGCGGCGTTGTAAGCCGACAGGGACGGGTGAGTCAATCGTAGGCGCAGTAAGCCGCGTGGACGGCGAGTCGATCTCGAGCATGGTCCCAACGAGCTGACGTAAACCGGGCCACAAGGGTGGCGACTTGTGCATGTTCATTCACCGGGCGGTATGACACAGACGAAACGCCGGTGCAGAACGCTGCTATCGCGTGCTCCGTACCCGTAATATAATACCTCATTAGTAATGAACAATTGTCCTGCATCAAAAATATCGCAAGGCAAAGTAATTGTTCACACAAAAATTAATATGTGCTGAAATAAACCGGACGGATATCACCTGGTTCATCTGGACGACAGATGATCCGTACGCAGGGTAGGAATTAACTTAGATATATGAGTCACCAGCACTTCTTCCCTCTTTTTCCATCTTGATAGTGGCTCTTGACCTCTTCGTGAGAAGTAGCACTTGAAGACGAAGCAGTAGTTGGCCTCCTTTTTTTTAGCTGCACGTAACATGTACACAGTGCAGATGCATGCCAGTATTTTCTTTCTTGCTCTTCACGTGGAGCGTCTTGTTGTTCTTGAAGCAGTAGTAGTGGCGCACGGCAGTTGGAAGTGAAGCAAGGCGAACGCCGCGGGGGCGGACGGCAGGACTTTTCGGGCGCGTGGAAGGGCAGTCCTCGCGCAGGCGACTCAGTAGCGGCAGCTGAAAGTCGGCCGGAGGAACGACAGAGATGAGCCTCGGCGGCGCGTCACTGAAACCACGGGC
Source organism: Triticum dicoccoides (assembly GCF_002162155.2). Taxonomy (NCBI): domain Eukaryota; kingdom Viridiplantae; phylum Streptophyta; class Magnoliopsida; order Poales; family Poaceae; genus Triticum; species Triticum dicoccoides. Next base: position 374,921,962 of record NC_041381.1, on the reverse strand, counting down.
GTGGAGGCCTGGCCCGTTCAGGGTCATGATGACTGAAACGGCAACTCAGAGGCAGCGGCGCTCGATGGATCGGTGGCCCAAAGGCGGTGACTGTGGCCGGTTGCTGACCAGGCGAGGGGTGATGTTGTGGCGCGGTGATGGAGGCAGCAAACCGGCTTGCGGGCAAGTCCGCGACACAAAGCGGAGGCGACTTGAAGCTTCATACCTTGCTGGTTTAAGACTCAGATAAGGCCACAAACCGGTGGCTCCAGGCAGAAGTGAGGACGGGCCGCTGCGGCTGCGGCTCTAAACGGATCGCGTGAACTTCCGTCGGTCTCAGAGAACGTGGTAGATAAAACGCCTCCTGCAGAAGACCCTCAACTCGGACTCGGCGGCTTACCACGGCGTGTGAGGCGGCCGCACAACATGTAACCCCTAAAAAAATCTCAATCTCATATCCGTCGCCGCAAAATACTCCGTTTAATCTGGACTGATGAACTCATCATTGATCACGCCGGCCTTTGTTGAACCGGAAAATTGCAAACTTCTCAAACCCTAAAAAAGATCCCTTCAAGAACTCAACACCACCGTGCGCAGGCCCCACGGTGGGCGCCAACTGTCGTGGAATTGTCACGGCAGATGTCCTAATGTAAGGACTTAGTCGCGAGGCCAACGCATCTATGTGATAGCTTGAAGGGGTTGATCGGAATCGAGAGACGCAACACACAAGACGAGGATTTAGACAGCTTCGGGCCCCGGGAAACATCATCCGGTAATAACCCTACATGCTGTTTGTGGCTAGGTCTCATTATGATCATGAGGGAGTCGCCGTAAGCCGGCTCTCCTCCTTGTGTCTAGCCCTAGATATTGTTTCTTGTTGCTTGTAGCTTGTCCCTCTTTGGGGAGCCCTGCCCCTCCTTATATAAGTTAGAGGGGCGGGTTACATGTGGAGTCCTTTTAGGATCAGGACTAGTCTCCCTTCTAATACAAACCGGATACAAGTCTAGGTCTCAACTCCTTGTAAGACAAATATTCCTTATACCTTTCCTCTTAAACCGGCCCACCATAGCGTGATCTGGCCTTCCATAAACCGCCCGTTGGGCCACCGGGTCTTGTCGCTCCTCTGACCTGCCTGCCGGATTACCAATGAATCTTAAACCGCCAGGTCCAAGTGGGTCGTCGGTGAATCGCCAAACTCTAGTCGGGTCATACATCCGGCGGTTTATACCGCGGGGTATATCCCTGACACTATGTACTTGCTATTTCCATGCTTAGCTTCACAAACATGTCTTCTTACTGTTGTTCACCTTTCCATGCCATGTGTTTCTCTGTGGTGAGTGGTTCAAGCTCACCAACATGCCTACTTATTGTTGTTCATGCCATGTATGAATCTGTCATATCTCTTGCTATGTTTACATGTGTGCCATCATATTTTCTGTGCCCTTTTGGCTAATGGTCAGTAAGGGACTTTTGTTCTATGAAATTAGTAGATTCATGAAATACCTTTGTTTGCCATAATATGTTCCTATAGCATGTTGTTTGATAGCTCTAAACATTGCAACCTGATGTTATTTCTGCTAAGCCTGAAACTGTTATTATTTGCAATCTTGCCATGTCTTTTTGAGCATGTTATAATGTTTTCTGGAGATATCTCAGTGTTCATGTTTTGTCATGCTTTACCTGTACTTTATGCCCATGCCTTTTGTTCTTATGTTAAGGTGCTGTAGCATGTTGTTTTGATGCTTGCTAGATGCCTAGTTGCTGTTTTGGACAGCTTGTCCTTTAAACTTGTATAGAGTGTATGTGTTGAACCGTTGCCCCGTTTTGAGTGTGCTCTATATGAAACTTGCTTGATTTTGCATGTAGTTTCATATTATCATGTTGCGTCCTTGTTTGGGGTGTTTGCTTGATGTTTGTATGTAGTTTGCATCAATGCCATGATCAAATTGTTTTGCTCATATCTTCTAGGCCGTAGCTCCGAATTAAATGAACTTTATATGTAACTTGACTAGAATTTCGTGTAGATCCTCTTGGTGCATCTTAACTTGCTGTTTAACAACTTGAACATAAGGTTTATTCATATCTGGACCAATTTCGAGATTTGCATATGAGGACTTACCGGAATTGTTATATGTTGTTTCCGGCCTCATTTAAACTTGCCTTGATGTGTTGCTCTTGTTTGCATCATCTCTTGCCATGAGTAGCTTCATGTAGTCTTGTCTTGCATCATACTTGGTTGAGCATCATGTCATGTCCATGTGTGGTGTGTTTACCATGTTGTGTGCTTCTTCTCGATAGTTCCGGTTTCATTGCGATCGTGAGGATTCATTCGCCTGCGCTTGGTTCGGCTTCATCCGTTCGTCTTCTTCATGGACTCGTTCTTATTCCTTGCGGGATTTCAGGCAAGATGACCGTCACCTTGGATCTCATTACTATCATTGCTATGCTAGTTGCTTCGTTCCTTCGCTATGCTGCGCTTCCTATCATTTGCTCTTCAAGCCTCCCAATTTGCCATGTCAGCCTCTAACCTTTTTCACCCTTCCTAGCAAACCGTTGCTTGGCTATGTTACCGCTTTGCTCAGCCCCTCTTATAGCGTTGTTAGTTGCAGGTGAAGTTGAAGATTGCTCCATGATGGACATGGTTATGTTGGGATATCACAATATCTCTTATTTAATTAATGCATCTATATACTTGGTAAAGGGTGGAAGACTCGGCCTTATGCCTGGTGTTTTGTTCCACTCTTGCCGCCCTAGTTTCCATCATACCGGTGTTATGTTCCCGGATTTTGCATTCCTTATGCGGTTGGGTGATTTATGGGACCCCCTTGACAGTTTGCTTTGAATAAAACTCCTCCAGCAAGGCCCAACCTTGGTTTTACCATTTGCCTCACCTACCCCTTTTTCCCTTGGGTTTCCGGAGCCCGAGGATCATCTTTATTTTAGCCCCCCGGGCCAGTGCTTCTCTAAGTGTTGGTCCGAACCGAGCCGCCTGCGGGGGACCCTCGGGAAAACTCGAGGTCTGGTTTTACTCGTAGCCTGTCTCATCCGGTGTTGCCCTAAGAACGAGATATGTGCAGCTCCTATCGGGATTTGTCGGCACATCGGGCGGCTTTGTTGGTCTTGTTTTACCATTGTCGAAATGTCTTGTAAACCGGGATTCCGAGACTGATCGGGTCTTCCTGGGAGAAGGTATATCCTTCGTTGATTGCGAGAGCTTATCATGGGCTAAGTTGGGACACCCCTGCAGGGTATAAACTTTCGAGAGCCATGCCCGCGGTTATGTGGCAGATGGGAATTTGTTAATGTCCGGTTGTAGATAATTGACACTTGACTTAATTAAAATGCATCAACCGCGTGTGTAGCCGTGATGGTCTCTTTTCGGCGGAGTCCGGGAAGTTAACACGGTTTTGGGTTATGTTTGACGTAAGTAGGAGTTCAGGATCACCTCTTGATCATTGCTAGCTTCACGACCGTTCCGTTGCTCCTCTTCTCACTCTTATTTGCGTATGTTAGCCACCATATCATGCTTAGTCGCTGCTGCAACCTCACCACTTTACCCCTTCCTTTCCCATTAAGATTTGCTAGTCTTGATACCCATGGTAATGGGATTGCTGAGTCCTCGTGGCTCATAGATTACTACAACAACAGTTGCAGGTACAGGTTTATGCGATGATCATGACGTGACAGCGATGTTTACTTGTTTTGGAGTTCTTCTTCTGCTTCTCCTTCGATCAGGGGATAGGTTCCAGGTCGGCAGCCTGGGCTAGCAGGGTGGATGTCATTGAGTTTATGTTTGTGTTCATCCATAGTCGGATGGTGCTCTTATGTAAGATGATGTGGTATTCGTGTGGCATTGTATGCCTTTTGTATGTATCCCTATCTATTTTGAAATGTTGATGTAATGATATCCACCTTGCAAAAGCGTCTTCAAGATGCTCTTATATCCTTGGTGGGACCTTCGAGTTCCTTTAGGATAGGGTCGCATCTTGGGCGTGACAATCACTAGCATGTGTGCAAAGTTTCATGGTGCAAGCAACACGTGAAGTATGATCCACAATATGCATGCTCATGGTTTGGGTGTTCTCGAGATAGAAGGATATCACCTCAAAAGCATGTCCTTGTGCGTTCTTCACAATGCCGAAGTGGTAGGAAATGTGGTGTAGAAGCGAGTCATGGTCGAATGTATGAGGCTCGCTCTCAAGAGCTTGAATGGTCAACTCACGTGAAGTGGAAGTCGACACAAAGTCCAAGTATCCTACACATGCAGAAAAGAAAGCAAACAACGTATGTGCATGGTAAATAAACACATCATCCATCGTGATGGTTCTCATCTCTTGCACATAACCATTAGAAGCACAAGTGCATGGATAATATGATGCAACAATGGTTATTTTCATGGCACTAGGTATATGGTGCAAAGAGGTAAGACAAGCATGCTTCACAAAAAATATGTCAAAATCTCCAAATATATGTGAGAATGCTATGGGGGCAATCTCATTAGCAAGAGTAGGATCATTGTTGCACTCAATACATGGCAAGTTATCTAGCATGAGAGAGGCATGACAACATGTAATAGAAATCATGTGCAAAGCATGGAAATGGATGCCATCAACCGTATGAAATGAGCAAGTATGAATCATCGGTGATGCAACATAGCAAGTAATCATATGAATCAAGTCATGCAAGCTAGTAGTGTGAAGATGCAACATACTAGAGGTAATCATGGCAATCATGTCATGCGTGCAAATAGTGGGCAAATATAATGCACATGACATATCACAATCATGAAAAGAAGATAGGAATATAGTATCATCATTGCATTGGTGAGAGATTCTATGTAAATATCAATGGAACATCATGACTCTCCCAACACAAGAAGCAACAATATAATGGAGCATGTATAGAACATGGCAATAGCAACTAGTATCTCCACCAAGCATGCAAATACACATAGTACGAGTAGAATGTTGGATCATATGTAAGTGCAAGCAAGGGTCACAATTGCATGGCAAAGGAATATAAAGAGGCATAACATGCAAAGGGAACATGGAAATATGGACATAAAGTGAGACACAATGGACAATAAGCCATAGCCATGTGAGGGACATGTAGAAGAGATGCGCAAAGTCATTGCGCGAAGGGAGCGGTGGGAATGAAAATCCACGGAATCCCAAATCATCATTGCTCTCTAGGGCTCGTTTTGTCAACTCATGGGATTGTGAGGTTGACAAGTATTCATGGGTACCTACACAAAAGAGACACAAACATAAGAAATTGTGTCTGGTAAATGTACACATCATCCATCATGATGTGTATGTGCACGTGTGGGTTAGCACAAGATAAGCAATGCTCAAAGAAATTTGAGGCACGGTAGAGAAATATGTCATCCATCATGAAAGAATAGTTATTGTGTATAACATGATGGCGACACAAATTGAGAATGCAAGTATATGGCACATCAATATCATTTTTATTCATGGGGAGCATATGGTGCACACAATCAAGGGAATCATGCAAAGAATGGGATGTAGTCATAAGAAAAACAAATGCCAATCACCATGGGCTTGTCATCTATGCCATATGTGCAAATTGGGTTTATTTTAATGGCATATGCATAGTCACTACGATGAGATTGCAAATATGACATACGGGAGATCTCATGGATAGCATATGACAAGTCAAGCGGATTATCAAACATGTTGTGACCAAGAGAATTATCACAAGAAATCCTATGTAACATGGCATCACAACTAATAGACTCCTCATGGCAATCATCAAACTCATCATAAATGGGTAAATCATCGCATGGGGAAATCATACTAGCATGAAGAATGGTAATAGGTGGATCTGTTGGGGAACGTAGTAATTTCAAAATTTTCCTACGCACACACAAGATCATGGTGATGCATAGCAACGAGAGGAGGAGTGTATCTTCATACCCTTGAAGATCGCTAAGCAGAAGCGTTTATCAACGCGGTTGATGTAGTCGTACGTCTTCACGATCCGACCGATCCAGGTACCGAACACACGACACCTCCGAGTTCTGCACATGTTCAGCTTGATGACGTCCTCGCCTTCTCGATCCAGCAAGACGGGCGAAGTAGTAGATGAGTTCCGGCAGCACGACGACGTGGTGACGGTGTTGGTGAAGAACAATCTCCGCAGAGCTTCGCCTAAGCACTACGGAAACTATGACGGAGGATAAACTAGAGGGGACGGGGTTGCCGGCACACGACTTGGTGTTTCTTGATGTCTTTGGTGCTAGCCCTGCCCCTCTATTTATATGTTGAGCCTTGGGGTCGAAACTTGGAGTAAAAGCCTCCACAAAGTCGGTTTCATCTGAAAGGCAAGAGTCCTTCTCGGACTCCAGGGCCAGACGCCAGGGTTCTCGACGTCTGGACCCAGACGCCAGGGACCCTGGCGTCTGGCCCCTGGGCTCCGCAAAACTTCCTTTTGCGCTTTCCAAAAACCTTGTGGGCTTTCCCCTTTGGCCCAAATAACATGTTCTCGTACCCCAAACATTTCGGGAAACATCCGGAACCCCTTCCGGTGAATTCCGGAACTCTTCTGGAGATCAAACACTATTATCCCATATATCAAACTTTATCTCCGGACCATTCCGGAGTTCCTCGTCATGTCCATGATCTCATTCGCGACTCCGAACAACATTCGGTTACCAACATACATAACTCATATAATACTATATCGTCAACGAAACGTTAAGCGTGCGGACCCTACGGGTTCGAGAACTATGTAGACATGACCTAGAACTTGTTTCCGGTCAATAACCAATAGTGGGACCTGGATGCCCATATTGGCTCCCACATATTCTACGAAGATCTTTATCGGTCAAACCGCATAACAACATACGTTGTTCCCTTTGTCATCGGTATGTTACTTGCCCAAGATTTGATCGTTGATATCCAATACCTAGTTCAATCTCGTTACCGGCAAGTCTCTTTACTCGTTACGTAATACATCATTCCGTAACTAACTCATTAGCTACATTGCTTGCAAGGCTTATAGTGATGTGCATTATCAAGAGGGCCCAGAGATACCTCTCCGACAATCGGAGTGACAAAACCTAATCTCGAAATACGCCAACCCAACATGTACCTTCAGAGACACCTGTAGTACTCCTTTATAATCACCCAGTTACGTTGTGACGTTTGGTAGCACCCAAAGTGTTCCTCCGATAAATGGGAGTTGCATAATATCATAGTTACAGGAACATGTATAAGTCATGAAGAAAGCAATAGCAACATACTAAACGATCAAGTGCTAAGCTAACGGAATGGGTCAAGTCAATCACATCATTCTCCCAATGATGTGATCCCGTTAATCAAATGACAACTCTTTTGTCCATGGCTAGGAAACATAACCATCTTTGATAAACGAGCTAGTCAAGTAGAGGCATACTAGTGACACTATGTTTGTCTATGTATTCACACATGTATTATGTTTCCGGTTAATACAATTCTAGCATGAATAATAAACATTTATCATGATATAAGGAAATAAATAATAACTTTGTTATTGCCTCTAGGGCATATTTCCTTCAGGATCAACATCATGCAAGCAATCAATGTCAAGAATGTCCACTAATGGGACTAGAGCATCACCTTCACCTATGTTACCTTTCTCGTTCCACTCAAGTGGTGTAGGTGAGGTGGGAACCAAATTGTGGTCATATTTGTCGGATTATGGGATCCGCAAACCCTTGAAAGTTCCGAACTCTGGGGTGCGTGCAGAGATCTCAACCTACCTAGCCTGCCTACTCGCGATCCTCCTAAGCCTAGAACGTCAAGCTCAAAGAGACACAGAGACACAACAGTTTATCCTGGTTCTGGCCACCTTGTGGTGTAATACCCTACTCCAGCATTTTGGTGGATTGCCTCGAAGGGCTAAGGATGAACTAGTATAGTGGATGAACTGGCCTCGGGAGGTGAGGTGTTCTTGAGCTGGTGTGGTGTGAGCTAGTTCGACTTCTCCCTCTTCTATGGTGGTGGCTAGTCCTATTTATAGTGGCCTTGGTCCACTTCCCAAATGTTGGCGGGAAGGGATCCCACAACGGCCGGATTTGAAAGGGGACAAGTAGTACAACTTATCCTGACAAAAGTAGTCTTCGCCTGCGAAAAGCCTCTGGTTGTGACGCTGCGGTGGGCTCGTCGATGACCTCCGTCCTGCCGTCCTGGTGGTCTTGGTCTCATTGCACCAGAATGGAAACCTTTGGCTGATTCCTCGGGACTCCACGCCTGTGGCTTGCCTCCTTTGCACCGAAGAGGAAACATGCGCTCTGCGCCCGCCTGGTGCCCGCCTGGCCTTGGTCGTCATGGCTCACATCAGCTGAGCCTCGTGAGGTGAACCTTGCATAGAACTCTCCACCCCTCAGGAGCCAGCCTGAGGAGGCCGATCCCCTCGGGGGTCTTGGCGTCGTCCGCCTCGCGAGGCTTGGCCCCTCGTGAGGGTCTTGAGTTGTTGATGCCGAAGCTGGGCTATACCAGGCCATCGATGGAGCCACGTGGTGGGCTGCAGGCAGGCAGGGCTGGATACCCTAAAATCCAGGACGCCTATAGTAGCCCCCGGGCCCAAGGCGCGCTCAGACTTGGCTTCCAGGTGAAGCCAAAGGGCAAGGGCGGAGCTCCGCGGGCCCTAACCGCCTGCGGCCTTGGTGACACGTGGCGGTTGATGGGACATGGGTGTCTCCACTTCCCCACGCCGCCTTGATATCTGGCAGGACCGACAGTCGCCCGTTGCCAGTGCAGCTTGCTCTTTGCAGATTATTGTGCTCGGCCCTTTTTCCTCCTTTCCAATCTTGCCGCCACGTCCATAGATCTGGCGCCGGCGACTCGCCCTTCTTTTGGCTCTCGTCATGGCCCCCAAGCCGAGGAAGAAGAAGGGGAAGCCGCTCGCCCCGGCCGGTCCTCTGCCGGCCCCGGAGCCAGCCCTTGAGCGGTCGACAGTGATCAATTAGGAGGGGCTGGACAAGGTTCACCATGCACTCGCCGCTGACTCGAATGAGGGGAGGGCGATCGTCGTCCGCCCTGCATCTTGGCGAGCGAGAGAGATGAGCGCCACCAAGATCCCCATCTATCTCCATGCTCTTCTCGCTGGATTGATTCCTCCCTTCTCCCCTTTCTTCAATGCTGTGATATCGCATTACCAGATCCACCTGCTGCATCTGGATCCCTGCTCTGTTATCCTTCTTGCCGTCTTCGCCTTCCTCTGCGAGGCCATGGTTGGAATCACTCCTTCCGTGGCCTTATTTCGCCATTTCTTCTTGCTGCAGTTGGTCGACGCCCGCCAATGCTCCGGATGCGCGACCTTTGAGGATGTGGCCGCAACCACTGGTGCAGGAATCGACTTCGATCTCTCACCTACTGCGAAGGGATTCCGGAAGCAGCGGCTTCTTATGGATGCCCGTGCGTTCAGCCCCCTGCTCTTGACTCCTGGGGCACCGGCCTCGCCTAGCTCTAGTTGGTGCCACGAGAGGCTCTCCGACCGGCGCCTTGCTTTCGTCTGGAAGAGATTGGCGAGACTTCAGGAACTGGAAGTTACGGCGCCAATGGTAGTGAAGGAATTCGTCAGGCAACGCATCGCTCCCCTCCAGCGCCATTCTCGCCCAATGTGGGAATTCACAGGCGTCAAAGATCTGATGAGGCTGCAGAGGCCATCGCTGGCTGCCGATACCTTGAGCATTGTGCTCAAACTCCTGACAGGCGAGCCCGAGCCTGCTGACCTTCCGGGGGGTGGCTGCCTTCTCTATTTGTGCTTGAACAAGGCGGCCTTTGCTAGGCAAACGCCTCTATTCGATGAGTGGGGGTTGGTTCCAGAGGGCCTTGAGGGGCCCCGCGAGAACCCCGTCTTCGTGGTTCCTCTCCTGATCGATCCTGCCGCGTGAGCCCCGAGTGTGGAGGCAGGGGGCGCGCACCTCCAGCAGTTGTCCAGAGCTCCTCCGGAGGCCCGGTCCCTTTAGTGGCCCAGGAAGCTGAGGCTTCAGGGGCCCTGGAAGGAGCTGCCCCAGAATCTATGCGACCCCAAGCTCCGGAGGCAGAGGCTCCTGATGCCCTGGGTGGTGGCTCCAGAGTGGCTGCTGACGGCGAGGGGCCAACCAATGGCTCCGGAGCCCTGAGCCAGAAGATCTCGCTGGGTGCCCTTACTCTTGGGACCCCCGTCATGGCTGCCCCGCCGAGCGCTCCCCCTCCTGAGGATCGCCCGTCGGGGTCCGGTCGGCCCCACCTGTGCCTTGAGTCACTCCTGAAGAGGAAGAGGTCCCCATGCCACAACGATGGCACCCATCGGCCGCTGAAGCCGAGGAGATATGTGGTTGCCGATGAGTAAGTACCTTTGCTCTTGATCTCCTTGCGCGCCGCGTTTCCTCACGACTGAGGTCTTGTAGGGCTCCCATGAAGGCGAAACCTCGGGAAGCAGGCGTCCCCAAGGATTCCATCTTGACGCCCGCGCACAGCCCCCGCCGCCCTGATCCTGTGCAAGGCATGGGGCCGTCTCCATTCGTCGCGACACCGCAGGGGTGCCCTGGATCCGGGCTCCCTGCTCCTTCTCCCCGCGATTCAGCCCGTGAGACGGGGGATGCACCGGTGATCCTCCGTCTTGTTATTGCTGGCAGGGGGTGCCCCCTGGGCGTCCTTCATCTTCAAGTTGTGGGACTACACCAGCCAGCCCCCGGTCGGCGGCTCGCGGGGCACCCAGCACCTCCCGAGCGGCCTCCGGGGTCGACGGAGGTCTTGGCGACGAGCTTGCGCTCGCCCGTGGGTGCAACGTCGTGCGCTTCGGGCTCTTTGGTGATGCAATGCACGTGATGATCCATCTTGGTGGGGAGCTCGCCAACGTCGACACCAGGCTTGAGGCAGAGAACCGCCGCCTAGAGCATGAGTGGTAGTGGCTGAAGGTTGCCATTAACCTTGGGAAACTTCAGCGTGACAAAGCCGAAGCGCGCACGGTGGCCTCTCTCGCGACTTCTCGCGAAGTTTGCGCCCGCGCCATGGAAGAGGCCAAGGCCGCCAACCGCCGCCGTGAGGCAGCCGAGGAGTGGGAGCGAGATCTTCTGTCTTCAAATGCGGCTCTCGAGCGTGAAGTCGAGGAGCATCGCGCCCTCCTCGCCTCCTCACCAGGCGAGGACCCTTGCTGAGGCAGAGCTCCTGAGGCGCCACAAAAATTTGGCGGTGGAGACCATGGAGCACAGCATGGCGTTGGAGAGGCTGGAGGTGGGGGAGCGGCAGGCTGCCGCGGCTGAGGACGCCATCACCGCCCGGGAGGCTCAGGTCCAGCTGGAGGTGGAGGACAGTGTAGCGAAGGCGCGTGCCGAGTTGGTTGAGGGGCACCGCCTGGATCTAGAGCTGCTCGAGGCTAAGCTTGAGGGTCGGACCTCTGCTCTGAAGGCTGAGCTGCAATCTGTGGAGCAGCGTGAGAGCGCTGCCCGAGGAGCCTTGACTTTCTCCGAATCTGCCCTGAATTCTGCCAGTGCCGAGCTATCCTCTCTTCAGAAGCAAGTCGAAGACACCGCCTCCCTCCTGAAGAAGGCTTTGAGTGAAAAGTGTGGCCTCCTGACATTGGAACGCGAGCATGGCTCCATGCTCCAAGGTCTGCGCGTCAGAGCCAACAACGCCTTGGGTGCCATTTGTGATGAGAGTGCTCCTCACCCACACGAGAACGACTATGCGAGCCATCTCCGCTTCTTCACTAATATCGTGACCCGCCTGGAAGATCAGGCTGCAAAAGCTCGCCAACTTGTTGAGGAAAGGAGCCGGAGCCTCCTCGGGCGCGCACTCTCGCGCATCTTCAGCAACCTCCTGAACCTTGAGTCCCACTTCGATTTTGGCACCGTGCTAGCCCCCGTGCCTGCGGCCACCCAAGACAAGCTTGCCCAGTGGGTGGATGGCCATGTGGACGCCTTGGTGAAGGAGCTGGCTCCTGAGGATGACATGGCTGTGCTTGTGGCCTAAGAAGCTGGCGCGGGTGGCGATGACGAAGAGGACGGTAGCTACGGCGCTAGCAGCGCAGATGGGAGCGATGAAGAAGGCTCATCCAGCTAGGCCCGTGTTTCTTTTGCTTTGACCTGTATGACGAAAACTTGACCACATTCTTGTGAGAGCATTTTGAAAAGGGGGGTCCCTTATGATGTGTGAGATTGTGAAACACTTTTGAAGTAGCGCCCGAAGTGGGGCCCCGCAGGGCTGCGGGCCGCTGAGCGAGGTAGTTGTTTATGACTTATCTTTGGTTTCATGGGTCCCGAGTGGGGCCTGGTGTTGTGGCGACGCTCCTTCTCCTGAGGCGAGCCTGCTGCGGGCTCGCGAGATTCCGTGCCTCTCGAGGGGACTGCCGTCCTGCCATAGAGTGCCTCACGAGAAGCCAACTGCTTGACCATGACGAGGTGGGCGCGCTGGGCGGCCGCACCCTCAAGCCCCCAGGGGGAGCGATTGGCACTAGAGCATGCACCGTACCCAGCCCCCGCTCGCGAGGTGCTTGAGGGCAGGGCAGTGGTCGCGAGCTCCAGAAAGAATGCAAGAACTGAAGGCAAGAGAGCGACACGAACGAGAAAACTCCCCCCATTTTTATAAACGCACGAAAACGAGCTGCTTCAAGAAGTCGACAAGCAAGTACAAAAAAGGAGGCAAAAAGCAAATGGCCGCGTTCGCCATCTAGCTAGTCTTCAATCTGCAGTCTTCAGTCTTCTCACCAGCATGGAGCTAAGTGCTTCCACTAGGACGTGGGCGGGAGCCCCCATGAGGCCCCAGGGCGGCACTCAGGAGACTCCGGGGCGTGTACTGCCCCACTCATTATTACGTGAGAGTGTCACGAGCGGAGACCTTCACAGGCTGGAGCCTTGCTTCATGTCACCCAACGAGGACCCCGCCGTGCGCCACCCCTGACCACCGTTGGGGAGACCGGAAACCAGGACAGGACCAAGGGGCCAGGGGGACGCTGGCGGCGTCCTCGGCGACCATAGGCCCCCCACCAAGGAGAAGGGCTCGTCGGCGCCTTCCCCGGCGGGGAACCTACCTCTAGGCAGGGCCCTGCTCCATGCGGCGTGAGGAGGGCACTGCCGCCGGGCTTCCCCCGCGTTGCTCCCAACGTCCTTCACGCTCCTATGGGGGATCCGTCGTCTTGAGAGTCCTGGTGGCAGCTGCACCCTGGTTCACCTGCGATCCATGGTCAGCGTAAGCATGCTCCTGTGGCATTACCTGTACCCAGAGGCTGTCGCCGTTGGAGATGTTTGCGGTGCTTGGCGGCGGCTCAAAGGAGAGCTCGGCCTCATGTATATCCAGTGCCCAGCCTGGCGTGGGGGATTGGCTAGGGCCCTCTCCCCGCGCGTGCCTTAGATCCATCATGACGGGGATGTAGGCTTCCGGGTTGTTCGCACCAGAAGCGCCGCCCGGCTGCCACATGTTCCTGCCTTCTTCATTCGCCCTCTGGTCCTGTTGGCCAGGGGCCGACACTCCAGCGCGGCCCCTAGTGATGTCGTTTGAAGCATCCCCGCGCCGAGGGGCACGTTCGGGGTGGCGTGGCCTGCTCCGCGGGGCTGGTCGGCGTCGAGGGGCTCTCCAGGGCCCCTGGGAGGGGGTGCGCGATTGTGTCATGGTTGAGCGCGCGCCCCCCCACCGCCTGCAACGTGGGAAGGGTGCAGAACAACACCACCCCCCCTGCACGTTGCATCCAGCAGCTCGGCGACCCGTTCCAGCAGGGTGTCGTGGCCACTTTCCAGTAGCCTGCACCGTAAGAGCTCTCGGGCCACGATGACCACTGCCCGCATGTTTGCTTGTTCCCTGCGCATGTGCGGAGCGGTTGCTGCAGCGTAGTTCACAGACCGCACAGCGGCGCGGCTGCGGTGCGGCGCCAGTGGAGAAGGTTACGCCGCACACCCCCCGCGGTCGGTCGCCCCCCGGCGGAACGCGGGCCGCGAGCAGAGCGGAGTGGAGGTCTTCCTCGTCGGTGGGCGCTGCCGAGGAGGCCTGGACGACCCAGTGCTCGACGTGCACTCTCCATGGCGTCGGTGGAGCGGCGGAAGACTGGTCGATGGAAGAGAAGATCCAACGCACTCCTACTTGGCGCGCCAAATGTCGGATTATGGGATCCGCAAACCCTTGAAATGTTTGAACTCTGGGGTGCGTGCGGAGATCTCAACCTACCCAGCCTGCCTACTCGAGATCCTCCTAATCCTAGCACGTCAAGCTCAAAGAGACACGGAGACACAGCAGTCCTGGTTTGGGCCACCTTGCGGTGTAATACCCTACTCCAGCGTTTTGGTGGATTGCCTCGAAGGGCTAAGGATGAACTAGTAAAGTGGATGAACTGGCCTCGGGAGGTGAGGTGTTCTTGAGCCGGTGTGGTGTGAGCTTGTTTGACTTCTCCCTCTTCTATGGTGGTGGCTAGTCCTATTTATAGTGGCCTTGGTCCTCTTCCCAAATGTTGGTGGGAAGGGATCCCAAAGTGGCCGGATTTGAAAAGGGACAACTAGTACAGCTTATCCTGAGAAAAGTAGTCTTCGCCTGCGAAAAGCCTCTGGTTGTGACGCTGCGGTGGGCTCGTCGATGACCTCCGTCCTGCTGTCCTGGCGGTCTTGGTCTCGTTGCACCAGAATAGAAACCTTTGGCTGATTCCTCAGGACTCCACGCCTGTGGCTTGCCTCCTTTGCACTGAAGAGGAAACCTGCGCTCTGCACCCGCCTGGAGCTCGTCTGGCCTTGGTCGTCATGGCTCACGTTAGCTGAGCCTCGTGAGGTAAACCTTGCATAGAACTGTACGCCCCTCGGGAGCTAGCCTAAGGAGGCCGATCCCCTCGGGGGTCTTGGCGTCGTCCGCCTCGCGAGGCTTAGCCCCTCGCGAGGGTCTTTAGTTGCTGATGCTGAAGCTGGGCTATACCAGGCCATCGATGGAGACACGTGGTGGGCCGCAGGCAGGCAGGGCTAGATACCCCCAAAACCAGGATGCCGACAATCTTCATCATGATGGAACTACGTGGGGGGTGCATCATAGTCCACCATGGCCATCGTCTTATCAAAAGGAAGGATGTAGTCGTCGAAGATCGTGGCGTCGTCATAGATGAGACATAGCACCAAATGAGAAGACACAACAGAGGTAGAGGTTAAGTTGTTATAAATTGAAATGGCCTCACAAGCCCTATCAACTACCTCACTCTCTCTATGTGGCGGTGGCTCACTCATTCCCTCAAGGTAGGTGCACTCAATGTCGCATATGGTGGAGTCACTGAAATCACTCAAGCGGTGGTGGTGGCTCTCCTCACATGGGAATTGGGGCAACTTATCATATATGGGCTAGTGGTGAAGTCACTCTCACTCTCAATATGGTGGCTAAAGTCACTCAAATCATCATACGTCGCCGTGGTCGAAGGGAAAATCCCATGTTCAACCGTCTCGTAGTCATCGTTGTGGATGAAGGCCGAAGATGGCACATCACCACTCTCGTCGTGGATGAAGGCCGAAGATGGCACATCATCACTCTCACCGTGGATGAAGGCCGAAGATGGCACATCATCACTCTCGTTATCTTGTAGCATGGTCATTGCGAAGTGAGTTCGGGGTCGAGTAGACTTGGCCTTCATGAGTTCTTGCTCCGCCTTGAGTGCACCAATGCAGTTGTTGTCGAGGGACTTGTAGTTCTCGAGGAAGATAGTCTTGGAGATGTTGTTGTTAAATCCCATCATGAAGTAGAACTTCATCCAAATGGGGTCGTCCATGCCGGCACGTCGCAAGGCTTCCTTCATGTTCTTAAGTATTTGCCGAGGGACTTGAATCCTTGTATGGTGTTCTCCAATTGGCATTGAAGATGTTCCGCGTAGGTGGAAGGCGCAAATTCTCGCCGCATCCCTTTCTTCGTCTTGGACCAACTCATGTTAAAGCTCCTAGAAGGTGTGTGAAGCCACCAAATCAACGCGTAGTCGTGGAAGGTACTTGTGGCGCACTTCACTTGAACTTTGGAGGGTACTTGATGTAGCTTGAGGTAGTCGTCCATCTTGCACTCCCACTCGAGGTATTCATCAGGGTCATTAGTCCCAAAGAATGGAATCTCCTCGGTGATGTCAAAGTCGTAGTAGCTCGAGGGAGTAGTGGACTTGAGCTCGTGGAGTAGGCGAAGATGCCGTACAACCGAAGGCGAACATGCCTTCAAGTCACTTGGCGAAGATGCCAATGGTGTTGAAGAAGCCAAAGTCTTGTGGTTGATGTCGCGGCTCTGTATAGCCCATGCGCACGGGGGTGCTGGAGGCCGTGTGCATGGGGTCCCATGTGCACGGGGGTCAAAGGCCCGTGTGCACGGGGTTGGCAGACAAGCCAACAAGCTCTCGGAAGGCTACTCTTCTGTTCTTTTGGTACGCCCTTGATGGCCTTGAGCTTTGTGGTCTTGTCGGTGTCGATGCTTTTGTGTACTTGCCGGAGATGGTAGCTCGAGAGTCTTTGCACTTGAGCGTCTTCTAGAAGATGAGGAAGACCGCTTGCGGTTCTTAATGAGGACCTTGAGCTCCTCTATGTGCTTGTCCATCTTGGCGTCGATGAAGTTCTTCATAGCATGAAACTCGTCGTTGTTGTTGTAGACCGGAGATGATGTGCTTTTCCTATCCATCACAAGACTCAATCAAAGGTGAGTAGGAAATGAGATAAACAATACCAAGCGACCTTTTCCCAAAGTTGAGGATGTATCTTGTATCACACAATGTGAAATGAAAGAATAGTGGAATTGGTACCGGACTTATTCACTAACACCTACAAAGTAAAGCTTATCGAGGGGCTTGGTTAGGACAAGTGGCCCAAATTCATGCAAATTGAAGTCCAAGATATTGTAAATGTTGAGATAAATCCAAAGGACTCAATATGAAAAGCAAGTGATCACAAATATAGAGGAGGGCAATAAATAAACACACACGGTGGGATAATAGGGCTTGTGCAACTATAGGGATGAGCAATACAAAATTGCCTAACGAAGACTAAGCTCGTGTTGCACAAACACTAGGAGAGCACTAGCTTGATTGCACACTTGGGCACGATTCAACACTTGGCACCAACCTATATGCATGCAAGCTAAATGTTTCCTATTCCATGTATCCTCATGCACAAGTATCTCTCTTCATGCTCAACACTCTTTTGCTTATAAGCTTATGATCTTTCTGTTCTTGATTAAAAGCTTTTTTTGCTCTTCTCTTCCTTTCCACTATGGTTAATGAGCCTCAACCACAAATATGGTACAAGTATCACAAGATATGCACGGGAGTAAATAATGGCACTATATGATATATCAAATGATGCAACAATATGATATCGTATCACTATGGTGCACAAGTTTTCGTGAAGCCCGACAATACTCGGATAGCTAGTCTCAATGGGTACGAAGGTATTCACAAAGATGGTGGGGCTATCAAGATGTAATGGCAAGGAAGGAAAAGTTTATGACAACCTTCGTCACACTTAATTCATGAAGTCGGGGGTAACTGGCCTTGCTTCTGGTTGAAGATGGTCTCAAAGGATGGATGGTCATCGTCGATGTGGAAGCTCATGGTGGATGTAGTCAATGGAAAGATACAAGTCACTAGTGGTTGATGAAGATGTAACCGTCCCTAAGTAGCCTAAACACCTTAGGAGACTCAAATCACAACTCAAACAACCACAAATACCAAAGGAACCAAAATGGGTTAGTTGGCGGAAGTTTTATGCAATGGTGCGGAAGTTATGGCGGAAGGCCTATGCAAAAGATGCAAAAGTGGAAAAAAAATTATGGAGTCAAATGGTGTTGGAACCTATCTAGATGGATGGGGGTGTCAATAGCTACTCAACGAGCTAAAGAACAGGAAAAGGGACTCCAGATGTGGAAGTTATGGCCAAAACGATGAAATGCTGGCGGCTGTTCCTGGGAGGGCCGTGTGCACGGGGTTCCGTGCACACGGTACACGCACCGAGGACATGGGGTCACCTGGGACTATTGGGGGCCCGTGGACAGGGGGTCTGGGGAGCCCGTGGATACAGGGTAGGCGGAAATTTCACGATTTTTGGGTGAAATTCAAGGTGGGGAAGAAAATTGGGGTATGGGGACGCAATAGGAGTTAGATCTACTTGCTAGACACCAGATCCACGGATCAAAATCAACAAAAACGCACAAAAACTTCAAATCACAAAAAAATTGGTATGGCTCTTTTTGTGGGGATTTTTGAAATTGGGCAAGAACAAGCAAAATTAGGCTAGATAACAAAGAGAGGGCTCCAATTTCATGAGAAACCATGGCTCTAGATACCAAGATGTTGTAGGGTGGAACCCTATGGAGAGATCTTTCACGAATTGGAGGGGGAATCCCCAAGAACAAGATGGACACAAGAGGGAAAACAAGAGGAACACTCAAGAACAAGTCCAATCACACATTCACTAGACTAACAAACACACAAGATCCACAAGGTACATGAACAATCAAACGGAAACAAGATACATGGTAGAGTTCATCCCAAATCCTATGAAAGAGATGAGGGCTTGATGATCTGGATAGATCTGTCCCTAGATGGGGGCTTTATCCGCTAGGGATCTTCTCCAATGGAGTCCTCTCTCTCAAGAGGAATCCCACAAGGGGAGATACATGAGCTAAGCTCTAATGTATAGATCTATTCTTAGCTAAGTCTAAATGGAGGAGGAAGAGGAGTATATATAGGTCCAAGGGATGAAGGGGTAAGTAGGGGCGAAATGGGGATTACATGGCAAAGCCCGCAGCAACACACAGGGGGGCCCGTGTGCACGAGGTAAGTGGAGCCCGTGCGCCTGGGGCATCTAGAGACCTGGCGACTTAGCTCATGCACACGGGGTCCGTGAGGCCCGTGGACACGGGGGTCCCGTGGGCATGGTACACGCCCGTGCGCACGGGGTCTTCAGGACCGCCAGCCTAGGAGGCCCGTGGGCATGGGGTCGGAGGGGCCCGTGCACAGGGGGTCGCCTGGGAGCTGCTGCCTTTTTCTTGACGCTTCCTTCTCCACTTCCAGGCTTCCCTCTTGGACGGTGTAGATGTTCTCTTCTTCTTGGACTCCTCCTCGATGAATCTGTAGCTCCTCTCACACCTATGTATGCAGGTGAGAGAGGGGTCAAGTAGTATACAATCCTCGAAAGTACAAGTGAACACATGTAAAGGAGATGATTCACCTTTGTATGCGTGAAGTAGATGTGGCACGTGTCACTTGCCAAATGGACTCTTGACATGGTAATGACAATAGGATGCTCCGCATCACATTCCCTATGCTTCATCCATTGGTTCTATCATGTATGCAATGCTGTGTACCAGACCTGATGTGTGCCTTGCTATAAGTACAGCAGGGAGGTAGCAAAGTAATCCAGGAGTGGATCACTGACAATGGTGAAGAACATCCTTAAATACCTGAAAAGAACTAGGGATATGTTTCTCGTTTATGGAGGTGACAAAGAGCTTGTCGTAAATGGTTACGTTGATGCAAGCTTTGACACTGATCCAGATGACTCTAAGTCGCATGCCGGATACGTATTTATATTGAATGGTGGAGTTGTTAGTTGGTGCAGTTCCAAGCAGAGCATCATGGCGGGATCTATGTGTGAAGCGGAGTACATAGCTGCTTCGGAAGCAGCAAATGAAGGAGTCTGGATGAAGGAGTTCATATCCGATCTAGGTGTAATGCCTAGTGCATCGGGTCCAATGAAAATCTTTTGTGACAATACTGGAGCAATTGCCTTGGCAAAGGAATCCAGTTTTCATAAGAGAACCAAACACATCAAGAGACGCTTCAATTCCATCGGCAATCAAGTCAAGGATGGAGACATAGAGATTTGCAAGATACATACAGATCTGAATGTTGCAGACCCTTTGACTAAGCCACTTCCACGAGCAAAACATGATCAGCACCAAGACTCCATGGGTGTTAGAAACATTACTATGTAATCAGATTATTGACTCTAGTGCAAGTGGGAGACTGAAGGAAATATGCCCTAGAGGCAATAATAAAGTTGTTATTTGTTTTTCCTTATATCATGATAAATGTTTATTATTCATGCTAGAATTGTATTATCTGGAAACTTAGTACATGTGTGAATACATAGACAAAACATAGTGTCCCTAGTATGCCTCTACTTGACTAGCCCGTTAATCAAAGATGGTTATATTTCCTAACCATAGACACTTGTTGTCATTTGATGAACGGGATCACATCATTAGAGAATGATGTGATGGACAAGACCCATCCGTTAGCTTAGCATTATGACATTATGATCATTACAGTTTTATTGCTACTGCTTTCATCATGACTTATACATGTTCCTCTGACTATGAGCTTATGCAACTCTCGAATACCGGAGGAACACCATATGTGCTATCAAACATCACAACATAACTGGGTGATCATAAATATGCTCTACAAGTGTCTCCGAAGGTGTTTGTTGCATTGGCATAGATCAAGAACAGGATTTGTCACTCTGTGTATCAAAGAGGTATCTCTGGGCCCTCCCGGTTGTGCTCATCACTATAAGCCTTGCAAGCAATGTGACTAATGAGTTAGTTACGGGATGAAGCATTACAGAACTAGTAAAGAGACTTGCCAGTAATGAGATTGAACTAGGTATGATGATACTGACGATCAAATCTCGGGCAAGTAACATACCGATGACAAAGGGAACAACGCATGTTGTTGTGCGGTTTGACCGATAAAGATCTTTGTAGAATATGTAGGAGCCAATATGAGCATCCAGGTTCCGCTATTGGTTATTGATTGGAGGTGTGTCTCGATCATGTCTACATAGTTCTCAAACCCGAGGGTCCGCATGCTTAATGTTCGATGACGATTTGTATTATGAGTTATGTGTTTTTGATGACTGAAGTTTGTTCGGAGTCTCATATGAGATAAAGGACATGGCAAGGAGTCCCGAAATTGTCGAGAGGTAAAGATTGATATATTGGAAGGCTACATACGGACATCGGAATGGTCCCGAAGAAGATCGGGGATTTTTTGGAGTGCCGGGAGGTTACCGGACCCCCCCGGGAAAGTTATTGGGCCTATTGGGCCATAGTGGAGGAGAGCAGGCAGGCCACGGGAGGTGGCGCGCGCCCTCCCTTGCCCCAATCCGAATTGGACAAGGGAGAGGGCGCGGCCCCCCTCTTTCCTTCTCCCTCTATCCCTTCCCCTTTCCCCTCTCCGTTGATTGGAAGGAGGGGGGCGAATCCTACTTGGACTAGGAGTCCAACTAGGACTCCCCCCTTTGGCGTGCCCCTCCTAGGCCACCGGTCTCCTCCTCCCCTCCATTATGTACGTGGCCAGGGGGCACCCCAAATGCAGACCAAGAATTCTCTTAGCCGTGTGCGGTGCCCCCCTCCACAGTTTACCACCTCGGTCATAGCGTCGTAGTGCTTAGGCGAAGCCCTGTGAGGATCACATCATCAACACCGCCGCCACGCCTTCGTGCTGAAGGAACTCTCCCTCGACCCTCTACTGGATCAAGAGTTCGAGGGGCGTCATCGAGCTGAACGTGTGCTAAACATGGAGGTGCAGTATGTTCGGTACTTGGATCGGTTGGATCGTGAAGACGTTCCACTACATCAATCGCGTGAACTAACGCTTACACTTTTGGTCTACAAGGGTACGTGGACACACTCTCCCCCTCTCGTTGCTATGCATCTCCTATATGGATCTTGCATGATCATAGGAATTTTTTTGAAATTGCATGCTACGTTCCCCAACAAGAGGCGCGCGCCGCCCACCGCGAGAGGCAGGGGGCAAGGGAGAGGGAGGCTGTGGAGAGCTCTGTCCAATGCCGACATGTGTTACCAGCGGAGACCGACGAGGACCAGCGGCTCCTTGCGTGGGTCTACCATCGGTCTCTTACAATAGCGGAGACGGACGCTCAACAGCTCCGCCGGAAGAACGCTAAGGCTCTTCAGCTTGCCATCGAGCGGTCCGAGCGGGAGGCGAAGGAGGCGGTTTGGCTGGCCAAGCTCAGGCGGCAGCAGGACCGGGCCGTCCAACGCCTCAAGGGCCTCGTCATCGTCGACTCCTCCTCCTCCTCCGACGGCTCTGTTGGGGAATGTTGCATGGAAAACAAAAACAATTCTACGCACATGCAAGGTCTATCCATGGAGATGCATATCTATGAGAGGGGGAGAGCATCTACATACCCTTGTAGATCGCTAAGCGGAAGCATTTATCATGTGGTTGATTGATGACCCACAAGTATATGGGGTCAATTGTAGCCTTTTTGATAAGTAAGAGTGTCAAACCCAACGAGGAGCAGAAGGAAATGACAAGTGGTTGTCAGCAAGGTATTGCCTGCAAGTGCTAAAATTGTAAGTAGCAGAGTAGTTTGATAGCAAGATAATTTGTAACGAGCAAGTAACAAAAGTAGTAACAAAAGTGCAGCAAGGTAGTCCAATTCTTTTGAGGCAAAGGACAGGCCAAAAGCAGCTTCTTATAATAAGCAAAGTGTTCTTGAGGGTACACGGGAATTTCATCTAGTCACTTTCATCATGTTGGCTTAATTCGTGTTTGGTACTTTGATAATTTAATATGTGGGTGGACCGGTGCTTAGGTGCTGTTCTTACTTGAACAAACCTCCTACTTATGATTAACCCTCTCGCAAGCATCCGCAACTATGAGAAAAGTATTAAGAATAAATTCTAACCATAGCATTCAACTTTTGGATCCAATCGGTCCCTAACAGAATAGCGCATAAACTGGGGTTTAAGCTTCTGTCACTCTCGCAACCCACCATCTAATAACTACTACACAATGCATTCGCTTATGCCCAAATATGGTGAAGTGTCATGTAGTCGACATTCACATGACACCACTAAGAGAATGGCAACATACATATCATAAAAATATCAAACACCTATCAAGTTCACATGATTACTTGCAACATGATTTCTCCCGTGACCTCAAGAACAAAAGCAACTACTCACAAATGATAAACATGCTCAAGATTAGAGGGGTATTAAATAGCATAATGGATCTGAACATATAACCTTCCACCAAATGAACCGTATAGTAATCAGCTACAAGATGTAATCAACACTACTAGTCACCCACAAGCACCAATCTATAGTTTTGGTACAATGATTGAACACAAGAGATGAACTAGGGTTTGAGAGGAGTTGGTGCTGTGAAGATGTTGATGAAGATAGTCCTCCCCGAGATGGGAGAGTTGTTGGTGATGATGATGACGATGATTTCCCCCTTCGGGAGGGAAGTTCCCCTAGCGGAATCGCTCCATCGTAGAGCAAAAGTGCTTGTTCCCAAGTTCCGCCTCGAGGTGGTGGCGCTTCGTACCGAATGTCCTCCTCTGATTTTTTCTAGGTAAAAATGACTTCTATACCAAAAGATGGGCACCGGAGGTGGGCCTAGGAGGGCAGCACCCACCAGGGCACGCCTGGGCCTCCTTTTGCGCCCAGGTGGGTTGTGCCCATCTGGTGGCCCTCCTATGGTACTTATTTGCTCCAATATTTATTAAATATTCCATAAAAATTCCTCGAGAAGTTTCAGCTCATTTGGAGTTGTGCAGAATAGGTAGCTTGACGTAGCCTTTTCAGGTCCAGGTTTCCAGCTGCCGGAATTCTCCCCCTTGGTGCATACCTTGCATATTATGAGGGAAAAGGCATTAGAATTACTCCAAAAAGCATTATTATACAATAAAACAACATAAATAACAGTAGGAAAACATGATGCAAAATGGACGTATCAACTCCCCCAAGCTTAGACCTCGCTTGGCCTCAAGCGAAAACTGAAATCAAAAAACATGTCCACATGCTTAGAGAGAGAGAGAGGTGTCGATAAAAAGAAAAATACAGACATAGGAGCATCATGTGACTTATTATAACAGCAACAAACTTTTATAAAACTTTTATCATAGAACTTTTATCATAGACTTCTCATGAAGAAGTGACAATTCATTACAACATCGAAGTATAAAGCATAAACTCTATTGGAAACCGATAAACTATGTTCTTAGTCAACTTTGCAACTATAATTCATCATCTTTTCAGGACGGGTCACGTATCGGAGCCTTTAGGCAAGTCCACATACTCAACCATCATTTAGTATTCTATGGTTGCTAACACTCACCGTGTACACATGAGCAAAACGTTTCAACCAGACACAAAGGAAGATAGAGCTTATAGTTTCGCCTCCCAACACACTCACCTCAAGGGTGATGTCAACAATAATAACTTATGCCACCCATATTCTACCGGACATATGTGCCTAGATGTTTCCTCACATGATGCTTGCCAAAGGAGAAAATAAAAGGAATAGAGAAAAACTTTGACTCTTGCATGAAAGTAAATACATGAAAGTAAAAGATAGGCCCTTCGTAGAGGGAAGCAGAGGTTGCCATGCGCTTTTGTTTGTATGCTCAACCCCTTAGTGCAAGAGAACTTCATGTTATATTGCCCCTTATGATGGCAACCTTTATTATGCAGTCTCTCGCTTTTATTCTTCACCATCACAAGTTCGTACAACGCTCAATTTTCCCTTACACTAAATGACCTCACATTTTTATAAGCAATTTTTATTGCCCTTTTTGCACCGATGACAACTTACTTGAAGGATCTTACTCAATCCATAGGTAGGTACGGTGTCACACCCTAGCTAGTCATGCATTAGAGTGTTGCATCATGTTTACTCTTTCATCAGAAACTTGAAATGGGGATGACAGAACCCCCAGTCCCCTCTGAAACCAACTAGGGTTTACTAAAATAATTTTTCAATGAACCTGAAATGCCCTTCTAAAATGTCCATCATTTTAGACTTGGTTCAGAACCTCTGACAAAAGTGGTGCACATTTTTCTAGGCCATCATAGGGTCTTTGAATTAAATCATAGATATCTGAATTTGGGCATTTAAAATAATATAAAATATTTAAATGCTCAAATATCTCCAAACTAAAATGTTTCATGTTGGAAATAATCCAACTATGGACCAGGAGTAGTTTGGTGAATTTTGGAGTTGCCTAGGTATTTTAATTAATTCAACACAGTTGCAGATATATTAAATAAAACAGAAAACAAAAAAAGAAAGGGGAAAGACTTACCTGTGCGGCCCAGCCAGCTGGCCGGCCCAGCTAGCAGCCGACCCAGCCCAACACTGTAGCTCCCCATCGTCTTCCTCCCCACGCCCCGAAGCTGCTGCGTGCTCGCGCGCGCGTGGCCGCGCGGCCACCTCCTGCTTGCCGACGCCCTCCTGGCCGCGTGGACGACGTCCGCAGCCCGTCCCGATCCCCCCTGCTCTCGCTCACTCTCCCCCGTTTCTCCCTCGCTCTCTCTCGCTCTCGGCCGAAGCACACCGTCGCCGCCGTTCGCCGTAGCCACTGTCTCCGGCCACCCCTCGCTCCCCCGAGTAGCTCAGAAGCTCCGCCACAACTCCTTCTTCCTCCCCACCGCTCCACGAGTCCCCGGAAGCCCTGCATCGCCGCCACGTCGCCGTTCCCCTCTTCGGGCTCCGACCACCGTCGCCGACGAATTCGCCGTCTCCAGCGCGTCCCCGAGCCCGCTTCGACGCCCACTGCAACCGCGGTGAGCTACGCCACTGTTTCCCCCTCTTCTCCCCCCTCGTTCCCTCACCGTAGCTTCATCTCCACCACGGCCGAACCTCCGCCGTCGCCGAGCTCGCCGTCGACGCAGCTCCGGTGACCATTTGGTCACCCCGGCGAGTCCAACGCGTTCACAGAACCCAGTAGAGCATCCCTAGCGCCTCACTTTGCTCGACTTCGAGCTCCAGCACCACTCCCGTGCACGACCGAACCCCGGCGGCCGCAGCCGAGCTCACCGCCGTCGACTCCGGCCACCCCGACCCCAACGGACTCCGCCAAGAGCCGCGGGTCGTCCTCAGCTTCACTCCGGTGATCTCCGCGGTCCATTTGGTGGCCGAAACGACCAAAACCACTATCGCCGCCGCACTGTTGGTCGCCGCCGGCCAGAACTCCGGCGAGCTGACGTGGCCTAGTTAATTAGCCACTAAACCACCACCTACAGACGCTGACAAGTGGGCCCAGGGCTTAGTCAAAGCTAACCAGCCCGGGGTCAACGCGGGATTAGCCCCTGTGACACTGACGTGTGGACCCCACACGTCAGGTTTGACCCGAGCCAGCTCTGTTGACCTGCTGATGTCACTGTGATGTCAGGCTGACGCAGTAAATGATATTTCTGGATTTAAATTAAATCAGGAAATTCAGAATATTATTTAAACTTCAAAAATTCATAACTTTTATTCTGTAACTCCAAATTGGACAAATTATATATGAAAAATGATCAGAAAAATCCAATCTATCCATCTGTACTATTTTCATGCATGACCAAACAAGTTAAATTGATGTTTTAATCAGAACAAGGAAAGGCACTTTAAAAGGCCATATTTGAATTTGAAATTTGAATCTTTGATTCAAATTTGCTCAAACACTTCTGGCTTTAGTTGCATTAGCCCAACACACTCATATTGCCATGTTTCATGCATGCATCATATTGTTGCACATTGTTTGGTGATGCCTGTGTATCGTTATCCTTTGCGACAGGATCTGTCCCCGAGGAGTACCGTGATTACCCTAACGAAGAATCGTATCCGTGCAACGAACCATCAGGCAAGCAACCAACCATTTGATCATATCGATACAATCCCATGTTCTCGCTCCTGCTCTCTTTTACTGCATTAAGACAACGCGATTCAAACTGCTGTGTGCTGCGGTAGTTGAACCCATTTCCTCTGCATGACCTGTCATTGCCACAGTAACTAGATGAAACCCACTAGCATGTGTAGGAGTTGATTGAGCCATATGTATGTGTTGTTCCTACCTTGCTATGCCTGCTATGCTTAGAGTTGTGTTAGGTCTGGTTCATCTGGGTGATGGGCTAGAGTGAAATGATTATGTCGGTAATAAGAGTGGTGTGGTGAACACGATTTGGTAAAGGTATCGATGAGAGGCCATGTAGGAGTACATGGTGGGTTGTTTCATTGAAGCCGACCTTAAGCACTGAGATCTGTATGTGTGATTTAAGATACAACTACTACCATGCATTGGGCCCTGAAATATGACCCCGCTCGACTTCTTAATCACCCTAGCTCTCTGTCCAGGAGTTGCAAGTAGTTTCTGGTGTTTGTAGCCTACTGGAGGCCGTGGACAGCGCTGACCGTAGGGGTGGGCTGTGATGCGGTAGGTACGTGGCCGGGTGTACCGAATACCCGTTAGGTATCTCGGGAACCCTGTTCACATCGTTCGGGGCCGTATGGGAAACCTCGGCCGGACTCCCTGCGGATGGAACCTGAATAGGCGATAAACCTGGACTAGAGGCTTAAGTGTTTAGGTAGGTCGTGGTCTACACCCACGTCGGCTTTCGCTTGAAGTCTGCCGAGCACATGTCGTGTGCAGACGCTAAGTGGTGGAAACATGTATGAAGAAGTACACCCCTGCAGGGTTAACATGATCTATTCGAATAGCCGCGTCCGCGGTAAAGGACTACTTGGTTGCCTATACAGTTCATAGACAAGTAAATGGAAACTGTTAAAAGCCTCAAGATAAGTGTGAGTGCCGAGGATGGCTCTTCCGTAGGAAGACGGAGATGGATCCTCGGTAGTGTATTGAATTGGTGAGTAGTGGACTCGTGTGCGCAAAACCATTTCAAGTTGGAGTATCGTAGGATAGCCTAGCCAAGAGTCAAAGCTGGCTTGCTGCAATAACTCCACCAACCCTTCTTGATACTATGCATGTATGTAGGATCTGATGTAAGTCTTGCTGAGTACCTTTGTACTCATGTTGCTATAATCTACATTTTTACAGAAGACGCTGCAACCCCTTCTGATGGGTTCTATGTAGACGTTGACATCAACGAGTAGGCTAAAGACCCAGGTGGTGACCCTGAGCTTGTGAAGGACCACGTAGTATAGCTAGGCTTTCCAAGCCTCTTTTATTTTACTAGTTGTCTGTACTCAGACAAGTTACTTCCGCTGCTAGTTTGTATGACTGTATGACTTGTATGTGGGGTCGTGAGACCCGTACCTTTGTGTATGCTATGTATGGCTCACTGAGCCTTAAATAAAGTACTTGTGTCATAGAGTCATGTTGTGATGCTTCGTTGTATTTGCACATATCGAGCATATTGTGTGTATGATTGAAATGCTTGGTATGTGTGGGATCTGACTATCTAGTTGTTTATCTTTAGTAGCCTCTCTTACCGGGAAATGTCTCCTAGTGTTACCGCTGAGCCATGGTAGCTTGCTACTGCTCTGGAACACTTAGGCTGGCCGGCATGTGTCCTTCTTCGTTCCTGTGTCTGTCCCTTCGGGGAAATGTCACGCTTTGAGTACCGGAGTCCTGTTAGCCCGCTACAGCCCGGTTTACCGGAGTCCTGCTAGCCCAGTGCTACAGCCCGGACCCACTTGCTGATGACCGACACGTTCGAAGCTGGGTCATGGATGCCTGTCCCTATAAGTCTGTGCCACTTTGGGTTTACGACTAGTCATGTCAGCCCGGGCTCTTTATCATATGGATGCTAGCGACACTATCATATACGTGAGCCAAAAGGCGCAAACGGTCCCGGGAAACGGGTAAGACGACACCCGTGGGGATACCGTGCGTGAGGCCGCAAAGTGATATGAGGTGTTACCAGCTAGATCGATGTGACATCGAGTGAGGGTCCTGACAGCGTTGGCATCAGAGCCGGACTGCCTGTAGGTTCTCTAAGCCAAACTGGTCGATGTTGAGTCTAGAAATTCTTTAGTTATATGTAGGGGAATTGTTTGTGGGTTGGAACGTAAGGCTCTTTTTACTCCTTATACCTTATGACTTTCTGATCTGAGTCAGTCCATTCTTCCACCGGGGGTTAAGGAATTAGGATCTGTTCTCTCTATCAGGATCACGTGTTACTAATCAGTAGTACCTTATAAGTTTGATGGTTACAAGCCTAGTTCAGTTCTACTACCACATTATGTTGTTAGAATGGTTCCAGAACTTTGATATGATGATGTTGGGTGTGTACGAAATCCTTTGTCAAATGTCTCAATATCCTTTTTGAGCATTTACAGCTGTTATGCTGCCGAAATTTTGCTAGAAATTCTAATGCCTTTGCATTATGATTATGCTTTCAGATGGCCACTCGCGACCTCAATCAAGTGGTTCGCCTAACTCGATGCCTAGATGTACCCGGCCATACTGCTACGTTGGTCAGGGTAATGACTGAGGCTGGATACCGCTGGTATCCTGAGTACACGGTCGAAGAGCAATTCCGAGACTTCAACCAAAGCCAGTATCTCTGCACTGTCAGGATATTTCCATCTTATCCTGGATCCACTGAGCCTCTTCACTGCTCCTATGGACTCGGGGTTACTATCGAGATGGCTGTGCAGGATGCCGCCTACTCTATGATGACCATTATGCGAGTCAGATCTGGTCTATTTCGGGACTCTGACTTCCGGTATATGCCAGGATCACTTCCGGGAGCACAAGGGTATCTCCAGGCTATCTATGCTGACTCCACTCAGGAGGATTCACGGACTCGCACCACTGCTGAGATGCTCGAGGATAAGGACCGTGAAAATCGGGCCTTAAGGTTAGAGCTCTTCAATACCCGTGCTGACCACTGGGCCACTTTGACTCGGTTCGCACCGGCGGTGCAAGCTGGATATTCAGATATGCGCGATCTCTATCCTGTGAGATCTGCTCTGCCGGACGTGATGGTTTGGCGTGATGTAGGAGGCATCACCCCACCTCGCGGTCCCCGCATGCCACCGTTTGTTGGTCCACGACCTCATCCTAGCCCCTATGGTCCACAAGCTCCGCGAGACCGTCTGTTTCCGGATGATCATGTTGAACTTCCAGGCTATGGAGGTGACTTCTACGAGGACTACTACGGATCGGTCTGAGTTAGTAGTAGTATCACTAGTTCGCACTAGCTGTGTCGTCTATTGTCCTGCGTGTCTCGTGGGATATGACCTAGTTTGTACTCTTTCCGGAGATGTAGAAAAATAATGTATAGGAGCTTGGAATGCCTCCGATGAGATGTAATCCTCTTTCCACCATATTAGTACTTTGCTTGGCTTGTACTAAACCTTGTATGGTGTGTATGACGATGGAATAAAGAAGCAGTTTCTGTATCTACCATGTCATACGGATGATCATCTTGCATTCCGAGTTATTTCTTACATTATGTATCCCATGTCGGAATTTCATCATTCTGACTAAATCATTGTCTTGTTTACCTAGGATGGTCAACACACGCGCTAATCCTGCTTACCAAGAGCAGGCCGAAGGCAGTGAAGCCAGGAATGAAAATCTGCCTCATCCTCCTTCACTAGCCGAGGTGATGATGGAAGCTGAGAGAAACAAGCGGGAGACAAACCGTTTGTTGGAGCGTATTGAACAGAACACAGCACACCATCAGAGGGCTAACGTGGTGTCACTCAGTGATTTTATCAAATTGCATCCACCCACGTTCCACCACTCCGTCGAGCCTCTCGACGCTGATGACTGGCTTCGCAGTATCTCTCACAAACTGCGTTCGGCGCTGGTAGCTGAGGCTGACAAGGTCACCTTTGCTGCATATCATCTTGAAGGCCCCGCCAGTCTATGGTGGGAGAATTATGGAGCTATGCGCCCAGCAGGCCATGTCACAACTTGGGCTGAATTCAGCGACGCTTTCCGTGAACATCACATTCCGGAGGGTCTCATGGACCGTAAGCGTGAAGAATTTTGCAATTTCACCCAAGGCCGACTTTCTATGGATGTCTATAGCAGGGAGTTTGGTAATCTCGCCCGATATGCAACTGAGGAAGTTTCTACTGACGCCAAGAAGCAAGCAAGGTTCCGCAAGGGCCTTAGTCCTGAGCTTCGCCGCGACCTTCGTCTGCATGAGTGCACATCCTTCTCGAAACTTGTCAACAAAGCCATCAGTGCTGAAACTGGTCAGACTGACTATGATGCAACACGCAAGCATGGACGTGATATGGGTTCCTCATCCGGTGCTGGTCCTCAGAAGCGCCGCGTGTGGGTACCCAACACCGCCTTGCCACCCAGGTTCACACCAAGGCCATCTTTCCAGGCGCCTCGCCCCGCTCAACAGTCTGCTCCAGCTAAGCCCTATGGGGGTCCAACCAATAATGCTCCTCCACGTACCAGTTCCGTGACTTGTTTCAAGTGTGGGGAATCTGGTCACTATATGCGTGAGTGTCCCCAGACCAACCCCAATCAATCTGCTAAAGCTGCTGGCCGTGGCAAGCCGACAGGGAAAGTATTCCATGCTAAACCGGTCACCGCTTCACGTGGCCATGTCAACTGTGTCTCTGCCGAAGAAGCTCAAGAAGATCCCAACGTCGTTCTCGGTACGCTTCTTGTTAATTGCCACCCGGCATCTGTTCTTTTCGATACAGGAGCCTCTCATTCTTTTATATCTGAAAATTATGCTCGTTTGCATAACGTTGCATTCTATGACTTGCCATCCACTATGGAAATCTCTACCCCTGGGTCTAGATGGCAGACCTCTAGGGTAAGTTATGGAAATGAAATCCAAGTCGATAGACTTGTTTTCCTCGCATCTTTGATAGCCCTTAAATCTTCAGATATTAATATCATTCTGGGTATGGACTGGATGTCAGCCCATCATGCCCAAATTGATTGCTTCTCTAGGACTGTCCAACTCACCCACCCTTCGGGCAAGATAGTCAATGTTTTGACTCGAATAGCCAAGCGACAATTATATTCTCTTAACGCCAGCCCTTTGCCAGACCTTGAGGACGTTCCGGTAGTCCGTGACTTCCCGGATGTCTTTCCAGAAGAATTGCCAGGGGTTCCACCTGACAGGGATGTTGAGTTTGTAATAGACCTCATCCCCGGAACCGTTCCGATTGCTAGAAGGCCTTATAAGATGGCACCCCTAGAACTAGCCGAGCTCAAGAAACAACTCGATGAGTCCTTGAAAAAGGGTTTCATCCGCCCCAGTTCATCTCCGTGGGCTTGCCCCGTCCTATTCGTTAAGAAGAAGGATGGTACGGACCGGATGGTTGTAGATTACCGACCTGTCAATTTGGTCACGATCAAGAACAAATATCCACTTCCCAGGATCAACGACCTGTATGATCAGCTCGCTGGATCTTCAGTCTTCTCTAAGATGGATTTGAGGTTGGGCTACCATCAAATCAAAATCAGAAACGGGGACATTCCTAAAACGGCCTTTGTTACTCGTTATGGCCAATACGAGTACACCGTCTTGTCCTTCGGTTTAACCAACGCTCCAGCCACCTTTTCTCGGTTAATGAACTCAATCTTCATGGAGTATTTGGATAAATTCGTCGTAGTTTATCTCGATGATATACTCATCTACTCCAAGAACGAGGAAGAACATGCCGAACATCTAAGACTAGTGTTGCACAAACTTCGAGAGCATCGCCTTTATGCCAAATTTTCTAAATGTGAATTCTGGTTGCCAGAAGTGACCTATCTGGGTCACGTAATATCTGGTAAAGGTATTGCTGTTAACCCTGAGCGAGTTCAAGCCGTCCTTGATTGGACTCCACCCGAATCGGTCAAGCAAGTTCGGAGTTTTCTAGGCTTAGCGAGCTATTGTCGTCGCTTTGTCGAGAACTTCTCCAAGGTTGCTAAACCTCTAACCGAACTCCTCAAGAAAGATAAGAAGTTCGAATGGACTCCACAATGTGAGCACAGTTTTCAGGAACTGAAAAGACGCCTGACTTCTGCTCCTGTGCTGGTACCGCCAGACTTCTCCAAGGACTTTGTTATCTACTGCGACGCCTCGCGACAAGGACTAGGTTGCATCCTTATGCAAGATCGACACGTAATTGCTTACGCTTCACGGCAATTGCACCCACATGAGGAGAATTATCCTACTCATGATCTAGAACTTGCAGCCGTAGTCTATGCACTTAAGACCTGGCGACATTACCTCCTCGGTAATCGTTGCGAAATATTCACTGATCACCAAAGTCTGAAGTACATTTTCACCCAACCGGATTTGAATCTCAGACAGAGACGTTGGGTTGAATTGATCACAGACTTCGACTTAGGAATAACCTATACCCCAGGGAAAGCCAACGTCATGGCTGATGCGTTAAGTCGTAAATCTTATTGTAACAACCTGATGTTACAACAAAGTCAACCGCTTCTCCATGAGGAATTTCGGAAGCTTAACCTTCACATTGTACCTCAAGGTTTTCTTTCCACCTTGGTGGCAAAACCTACTCTTACGGATCAAATCATCGCTGCCCAAAAGCGAGATAAGGGAATATCTAAAATCAAAGAGAACATTGCTAGCGGAGGTGCTAGTTGTTTCTCCACAAATGATCATGGTGTTGTGTACTTTGAGAATCGTCTAGTGGTTCCCAAGAACCAGCATCTGCGGCAGTTGATCCTTAAGGAGGCCCATGAATCTCCTCTCACCATTCATCCCGGTAGTACTAAGATGTATCAGGACCTACGCCAGAGGTTCTGGTGGACTAGGATGAAGAGAGAAATTGCTCAGTATATTGCAAATTGCGACGTCTGTCGTCGTGTAAAAGCAGAGCACCAACGGCCTGCTGGCACCCTTCAACCCTTAACTATTCCTGAATGGAAATGGGATAAAATTGGTATGGATTTCATTACCGGTTTTCCCAGGACCAAGAGAGGGAATAATGCTATTTTCGTCGTGGTCGATCGTCTTTCCAAAGTAGCTCATTTCCTACCTGTTCGTGAGAGTATAACCGCTAGTCAGCTGGCAGACTTATACATCACCCGGATAGTGTCTCTCCATGGTGTTCCTTTGGAAATCAATTCGGATCGAGGAAGTCTTTTCACCTCTCGATTTTGGGAAAGTTTCCAAAATGCTATGGGAACCCGTCTCTCCTTTAGCACCGCTTTCCACCCTCAGTCAAGTGGTCAAGTGGAACGCGTCAATCAGATTCTAGAAGACATGCTTCGAGCCTCCGTTATCTCTTTCGGAATGGACTGGGAGAAGTGCCTTCCATTTGCCGAATTCGCTTACAACAACAGCTATCAATCTAGCTTGGGTAAAGCCCCTTTTGAAGTTCTCTATGGACGACGATGTCGAACACCCCTTAACTGGTCAGAGACCGGGGAAAGACAATTCTTTGGCCCGGATATGATTCAGGAAGCAGAAGAACAAGTTCGTATCATTCGTGAAAAGTTGAAAATAGCCCAATCCCGTCAAAAGAGTCAATATGACCGAAAACATAAGGCTATGACTTTCGAGGTTGACGAGAAGGCTTACCTTCGGGTCACCCCTCTGAAGGGAACCCATCGTTTCGGTATCAAAGGCAAATTGGCTCCTCGTTACATTGGACCTTTTCGCATTTTGGCCAAACGAGGAGAAGTTGCCTACCAATTGGAACTACCTCCGCACCTCTCTAGAGTTCACGATGTCTTCCACGTTTCTCAACTCAGGCGTTGCTTCTCGGATCCTATCCGTGAAGTGGACCATGAAACGCTTGATCTCCAAGATAATCTTACATATCGAGAGTACCCCATTCGTATCCTCGATCAAGCCGAGCGTACCACGCGACGTCATAATATCAAGTTTCTCAAGGTTCAATGGTCGCACCATTCTGAAGATGAAGCAACTTGGGAAAGGGAGGATCGTCTTCGACTTGAATACCCCGCCTTCTTCTCGGAGGAACCCAAATCTCGGGACGAGATTCTTTTGAGTGGGGGTGAGTTGTCACACCCTAGCTAGTCATGCATTAGAGTGTTGCATCATGTTTACTCTTTCATCAGAAACTTGAAATGGGGATGACAGAACCCCCAGTCCCCTCTGAAACCAACTAGGGTTTACTAAAATAATTTTTCAATGAACATGAAATGCCCTTCTAAAATGTCCATCATTTTAGACTTGGTTCAGAACCTCTGACAAAAGTGGTGCACATTTTTCTAGGCCATCATAGGGTCTTTGAATTAAATCATAGATATCTGAATTTGGGCATTTAAAATAATATAAAATATTTAAATGCTCAAATATCTCCAAACTAAAATGTTTCATGTTGGAAATAATCCAACTATGGACCAGGAGTAGTTTGGTGAATTTTGGAGTTGCCTAGGTATTTTAATTAATTCAACACAGTTGCAGATATATTAAATAAAACAGAAAACAAAAAAAGAAAGGGGAAAGACTTACCTGTGCGGCCCAGCCAGCTGGCCGGCCCAGCTAGCAGCCGACCCAGCCCAACACTGTAGCTCCCCGTCGTCTTCCTCCCCACGCCCCGAAGCTGCTGCGTGCTCGCGCGCGCGCGGCCGCGCGGCCACCTCCTGCTTGCCGACGCCCTCCTGGCCGCGTGGACGACGTCCGCAGCCCGTCCCGATCCCCCCTGCTCTCGCTCACTCTCCCCCGTTTCTCCCTCGCTCTCTCTCGCTCTCGGCCGAAGCACACCGTCGCCGCCGTTCGCCGTAGCCACTGTCTCCGGCCACCCCTCGCTCCCCCGAGTAGCTCAGAAGCTCCGCCACAACTCCTTCTTCCTCCCCACCGCTCCACGAGTCCCCGGAAGCCCTGCATCGCCGCCACGTCGCCGTTCCCCTCTTCGGGCTCCGACCACCGTCGCCGACGAATTCGCCGTCTCCAGCGCGTCCCCGAGCCCGCTTCGACGCCCACTGCAACCGCGGTGAGCTACGCCACCATTTCCCCCTCTTCTCCCCCCTCGTTCCCTCACCGTAGCTTCATCTCCACCACGGCCGAACCTCCGCCGTCGCCGAGCTCGCCGTCGGCGCAGCTCTGGTGACCATTTGGTCACCCCGGCGAGTCCAACGCGTTCACAGAACCCAGTAGAGCATCCCTAGCGCCTCACTTTGCTCGACTTCGAGCTCCAGCACCACTCCCGTGCACGACCGAACCCCGGCGGCCGCAGCCGAGCTCACCGCCGTCGACTCCGGCCACCCCGACCCCAACGGACTCCGCCAAGAGCCGCGGGTCGTCCTCAGCTTCACTCCGGTGATCTCCGCGGTCCATTTGGTGGCCGAAACGACCAAAACCACTATCGCCGCCGCACTGTTGGTCGCCGCCGGCCAGAACTCCGGCGAGCTGACGTGGCCTAGTTAATTAGCCACTAAACCACCACCTACAGACGCTGACAAGTGGGCCCAGGGCTTAGTCAAAGCTAACCAGCCCGGGGTCAACGCGGGATTAGCCCCTGTGACACTGACGTGTGGACCCCACACGTCAGGTTTGACCCGAGCCAGCTCTGTTGACCTGCTGATGTCACTGTGATGTCAGGCTGACGCAGTAAATGATATTTCTGGATTTAAATTAAATCAGGAAATTCAGAATATTATTTAAACTTCAAAAATTCATAACTTTTATTCTGTAACTCCAAATTGGACAAATTATATATGAAAAATGATCAGAAAAATCCAATCTATCCATCTGTACTATTTTCATGCATGACCAAACAAGTTAAATTGATGTTTTAATCAGAACAAGGAAAGGCACTTTAAAAGGCCATATTTGAATTTGAAATTTGAATCTTTGATTCAAATTTGCTCAAACACTTCTGGCTTTAGTTGCATTAGCCCAACACACTCATATTGCCATGTTTCATGCATGCATCATATTGTTGCACATTGTTTGGTGATGCCTGTGTATTGTTATCCTTTGCGACAGGATCTGTCCCCGAGGAGTACCGTGATTACCCTAACGAAGAATCGTATCCGTGCAACGAACCATCAGGCAAGCAACCAACCATTTGATCATATCGATACAATCCCATGTTCTCGCTCCTGCTCTCTTTTACTGCATTAAGACAACGCGATTCAAACTGCTGTGTGCTGCGGTAGTTGAACCCATTTCCTCTGCATGACCTGTCATTGCCACAGTAACTAGATGAAACCCACTAGCATGTGTAGGAGTTGATTGAGCCATATGTATGTGTTGTTCCTACCTTGCTATGCCTGCTATGCTTAGAGTTGTGTCAGGTCTGGTTCATCTGGGTGATGGGCTAGAGTGAAATGATTATGTCGGTAATAAGAGTGGTGTGGTGAACACGATTTGGTAAAGGTATCGATGAGAGGCCATGTAGGAGTACATGGTGGGTTGTTTCATTGAAGCCGACCTTAAGCACTGAGATCTGTATGTGTGATTTAAGATACAGCTACTACCATGCATTGGGCCCTGAAATAAGACCCCGCTCGACTTCTTAATCACCCTAGCTCTCTGTCCAGGAGTTGCAAGTAGTTTCTGGTGTTTGTAGCCTACTGGAGGCCGTGGACAGCGCTGACCGTAGGGGTGGGCTGTGATGCGGTAGGTACGTGGCCGGGTGTACCGAATACCCGTTAGGTATCTCGGGAACCCTGTTCACATCGTTCGGGGCCGTATGGGAAACCTCGGCCGGACTCCCTGCGGATGGAACCTAAATAGGCGATAAACCTAGACTAGAGGCTTAAGTGTTTAGGTAGGTCGTGGTCTACACCCACGTCGGCTTTCGCTTGAAGTCTGCCGAGCACATGTCGTGTGCAGACGCTAAGTGGTGGAAACATGTATGAAGAAGTACACCCCTGCAGGGTTAACATGATCTATTCGAATAGCCGCGTCCGCGGTAAAGGACTACTTGGTTGCCTATACAGTTCATAGACAAGTAAATGGAAACTACTAAAAGCCTCAAGATAAGTGTGAGTGCCGAGGATGGCTCTTCCGTAGGAAGACGGAGGTGGATCCTCGGTAGTGTATTGAAGTGGTGAATAGTGGACTCGTGTGCGCAAAACTATTTCAAATGGAGTATCGTAGGATAGTCTAGCCAAGAGTCAAAGCTGGCTTGCTGCAATAACTCCACCAACCCTTTTGATACTATGCATGTATGTAGGATCTGATGTAAGTCTTGCTGAGTACCTTTGTACTCATGTTGCTATAATCTGCATTTTTACAGAAGACGCTGCAACCCCTTCTGATGGGTTCTATGTAGACGTTGACATCAACGAGTAGGCTAAAGACCCAGGTGGTGACCCTGAGCTTGTGAAGGACCACATAGTATAGCCAGGCTTTCCAAGCCTCTTTTATTTTACTAGTTGTCTGTACTCAGACAAGTTACTTCCGCTGTTGGCTTGTATGATTGTATAACTTGTATGTTGGGTCGTGAGACCCGTAACTTTGTGTGTATATTATGTATGGCTCCCTGAGCCTTAAATAAAGTACTTGTGTCATAGAGTCATGTTGTGATGCTTCGTTGTATTTACACATATCGAGCATATTGTGTGTATGATTGAAATGCTTGGTATGTGTGGGATCTGACTATCTAGTTGTTTATCTTTAGTAGCCTCTCTTACCGGGAAATGTCTCCTAGTGTTACCGCTGAGCCATGGTAGCTTGCTACTGCTCTGGAACACTTAGGCTGGCCGGCATGTGTCCTTCTTCGTTCCTGTGTCTGTCCCTTCGGGGAAATGTCACGCTTTGAGTACCGGAGTCCTGTTAGCCCGCTATAGCCCGGTTTACCGGAGTCCTGCTAGCCCAGTGCTACAGCCTGGACCCACTTGCTGATGACCGACACGTTCGAAGCTGGGTCATGGATGCCTGTCCCTGTAAGTCTGTGCCACTTTGGGTTTACGACTAGTCATGTCAGCCCGGGCTCTTTATCATATGGATGCTAGCGACACTATCATATACGTGAGCCAAAAGGCGCAAACGGTCCCGGGAAACGGGTAAGACGACACCCGTGGGGATACCGTGCGTGAGGCCGCAAAGTGATATGAGGTGTTACCAGCTAGATCGATGTGACATCGAGTGAGGGTCCTGACATACGGTGGACTCTAAAACAAGATAGGGTTTAAGGGTTTTGGATGCACAAGTAGTATCTCTACTTAGTGCGGAGTTTTTGGCTAGCAAAGATAGGAGCAAGCACCACATGTTGAAGGATCTATGACAATATAACTTCTATGTGAATATGAACAAACATAAATCATTAAGTTGTCTTCCTTGTCCAACGTCAATAATTTTGGCATATAATATTTTGATGGGTGCTCACAATCATAAAAGATTTCCATGATAGTATATTTATATGTGAATGTTCTCTTCCCTTATTAATCTTCTCTTCCCTCATTTATATGCTATGTTTGTCAATCTACAATAAAGTTTTCTACTTATACTTTTCCTTATGTAATGTCATCACTTACCATAAGATCAGCATATGATCTTTTTCTTTTTTTTTCCTTTCTTTTTATTGCAACAAGAAAGTAAAGACGGCAAATCTCAAACTAAACTTTATTATATCTCGCACACAATTACAAGGATTGATCACTAAGCAAACTCACAAAAAGAAAGGATCGGACTAAACTTTTATTCATCTAATAGCAAAAGATAACCAATGATCGAACTAAGAAAGTAAAGGCAAAAGATAGTGGAGATTGATATGATACCGGGGCACCTCACCCAAGCTTGGCGAAAGCCAAGGGGAGTGCCCATACCCAATACTCAGTTTTATTTTGGTGGTGATGAAGTAGAAGGTTTCTTGTCCTCGGGTTTCCACACCAGAGGCTCACCATCATAAGAGGAGGAGTTAGTCTCCCGGATCCTGCAACTGGCAGCCAAACTCATACCTTTAAACCTTGCCTCATATTCAAATACTTGGCTTTGAAGGTCGTGGATCTGGCTATGGAGGAAGTTGATTTGCTCGTTGAGGGAGAAGATGATGTCCTTTATGGGCTTGCCATCCACCTTGAGATCACAGGTATAGTACGCAATCATGAGGTGATTGGCATTGAGTCCACGCTCCACCATTGTCGGTGTCAAAACAGGCGGATCTCGGGTAGGGGGTCCTGAACTGTGCGTCTAAGGCTAATGGTAATAGGAGGCGGGGGACATGATGTTTACCCAGGTTCGGGCCCTCTCGATGGAGGTAATACCCTACTTCCTGCTTGATTGATCTTGATGATATGAGTATTAGAAGAGTTGATCTACCACGAGATCGTAGAGGCTAAACCCTAGAAGCTAGCCTATGATTATGATTGTATATTGTCCTACGGACTAAACCCTCTGGTTTATATAGACAACGGAGGGGGCTAGGGTTACACAGAGTCGGTTACAGAGAAGGAGATCTACACATCCGAATTGCCAAGCTTGCCTTCCACGCAAAGGAGAGTCCCATCCGGACACAGGACGAAGTCTTCAATCTTGTATCTTCATAGTCCAACAGTCCGGCCAAAGTCCGGCTGTCCGAGGACCCCCTAATCCAGGACTCCCTCAGTAGCCCCTGAACCAAGTTTCAATGACGATGAGTCCGGTGCGTAGATTGTCTTCGGCATTGCAAGGCGGGTTCCTTCTCCGAATACTCCATAGAAGATTTTGAACACAAGGATCGTGTCTGGCTCTGCAAAACAAATTCCACATACCACCATAGAGAGCACAATATTCCACAAATCTAATCTGCTGAAAACTTTTCATAGCGTGACATCACGCCACGGCCCGGTCGTTATTCGAACCGTTTTTCTCAACCAGCTACTGCACATATTGCGAGGCAGTTTCCTTGGCACGTCTTGTCGAAGCAGAGATCGTGTCCCCTTATCACGGGATTCTCATCAATACGGGTGTGGGTAACCCAACCACACCATCAATCGTGGCGCTTGGGGAATAAGCGATTTTAACGGGCAAGTGGGGAGGTGCACAGTTTCTACCGCCTTTATAAAGAGATAGGGATTCCCCTTATTCACCCACGCCTTCTTCTTCCTTCGCTCATCCATTCTCGCACGCTCGAGCCCCAGCGCCCAAGTTCTCACCTTCTCTGTAAAGCCATTCCAAACATATCCGGAGCGGGAGGCAAGTGGATGGCCTCCTCTGTTACGGAGGAGGACATATGAAGCTCCGGGAGGCCGGATACTTGGCCGCAGACATCGCACACTGGCTCCCGGACGCAGGGCAGATCGTTCCTACTCTAGAACCCCACGAGAGGGTTGTGTTTCTCGCCCACTTCGTCCGCGGACTGGGATTTCCCCTCCACCCATTTGTTCGTGGGATCATGTTCTATTATGGGATGGATTTCCACGATCTGGACCCCAATTTTATCCTCAACATCTCGGTGTTTATCGTCGTGTGCGAGGCCTTCCTCCGCATCAAGCCCCACTTCAGCCTGTGGCTGAAGATCTTCAACGTGAAGCCGAAGATAGTGGTCGGCCAGCCAGCGGAGTGCGGAGGCGCCATGGTGGGCAAGATGCCCAACGTCACTTGGCTCGAAGGCTCCTATGTGGAGACCGTGAAGGGGTGGTAATTGGGGCGGTTCTATATCACCGAGCCACGCGACTCCAACTGGACGGCGGCCCTCGAATTTTGATCCGGCATCCCCATGCGGCTTACCTCCTGGAAAAGGAAGGGTTTAGCCTGGGGTGAGCCAGCGGAGCTGACTGGACTCCAGAACTGTGTCAAGAATATGATAAGCTAGAAAATCAAGCTTGTCAACATGGTCCATGTCATGCTCTTCCGCCGGATCCTCCCGTGGCAAAGACGGGCATTCAATATGTGGGAGTTCGACCCGACCGAACACCAGACGCTGCGAGAGCTCTTCGACAGACGCACAAAGACGTCTGGAAGGTGTTGTTCAAGGCCGCCGAGGTACCTCCTCCCGTTACCGAAGATCGCGGGCTCAGCGCAAAGCTCCCCGCCAATCCGGTAAGTTCTCTATGTTTTACAGGATGCTCCTTTCCCCAGTATATTCGTGAAAGGAATCTAAGCCTCCACACCAATTTAACAGGACTGGGTGGCGACAGCGAAGCGGATCGACTGCCCAGCTCCACTACCGGAAGATCTAGCGATGGCTCTCCTAACGGAGATGCTGTTTCCA
Source organism: Triticum dicoccoides (assembly GCF_002162155.2). NCBI lineage: Eukaryota > Viridiplantae > Streptophyta > Magnoliopsida > Poales > Poaceae > Triticum > Triticum dicoccoides. The sequence continues at coordinate 374,880,241 of NC_041381.1, read as the reverse complement.
GCGCCCTATGAGGTGCCGGAGAAGAAGGCCAAGAAGAAGGCCACGGGAACCAGGAAAGGTCTTCGGTGCAAGGTCGTATCAGACTCATCGTCCGAAGACACCGAGGCGCACTCCTCCAACGATAACAAGGAGGAGGAAGAGGAAAACCCTCCCCCTCAAATCGGGAGGAGAAGAAAAGGAAGGCCGCCCCATCTGGGGAGGCCGAAGGGTCCAAGAAGGGAAGTACCCTCCCTTCGGACCACTCCATAACAGCCTCCTACAACGACGAGGAGTGGCTGCCCAGGGTCAAGCCCCTGGCTAAGTCGTAAGTATCCGGATACCATAATACTTCTGGCATGTTTCCCTTTATTGCTTCTTATCATGTTAAACATGATCGTGCAGTCCGTCCAAAGCCCGCATCGACTTATCCTCCTCGGATGGGTCTTTGGGTGCGTCGGCGATGAACAACGACTCGCTCCCGACGGCCACCACCCCCCGGCCCACGGACGACACCGAGGTGCTATCTCAGAGGACACCGAGCCAGGGGGAGACAGTCCTGGAGGCGCCCCAGGGAGAAATCCCCAATGCCGGGCACATAGGGGGGGGGAAGACCCCCATAGGTTCTGATGAGGGGGGATGCAACAAGTTTGGCCCCCAGCCGGATACTACGTCGGAACCTCAAGTGGTTCTGGATTCAAGCAGGCCGCCCCTCGCTAAGGGGGGCGAGCCGCTTGTGCCAATGACCTCTGTCCATCCAGAGGCATCGCTCTTCAGGGCGCTTCCCTTGATGAAGAACACCGTACTCTTATGAGTATGGTGATTGCGAAGGTTTAATCTGCCAAAAGCAGATTGACCGAAGCCTGCACCAGCCTCCTGACAGGCTTTGAGGTAAATATCACAGTATAGACAGTATCCCCTGATGCTCTGTTTGGTGTTCGGAAAGAAAGGCCAAATAGACGATCAAATATTATCCCCAGGAGTCTAATCATATTATGTCTATGTGAATAAGCAGGCGTCACTGCTGGCCGCCGCCGCCCTCAGTGCGGAGGTCTCCGGATTGAAGCAGAACCTGGGGCGGGCCGAAGAAGAGCTCGGCCTCGTGAAGAGGCAGCTCGAGGAGAACAAAGGTAAGCAATACCCTGTCTGTGTGTTACATAAAGGAAAAATCGTTGATGCTAATAGAAGCATCATGAATTTTAATAGGGGCCACGACCAAAGTGGCGGCCCTTAAGAAGGCACTGTCCGAGGCTAAAGACAAGGCGGCCAAGGAGCACACCGAGCGCGAGAAACAAGAGGCTCAGGTTAATGAGGTTCAGCAAGAGCTCCAGGACTTCGTCAAAAAATTCGAGTCCTTGGAGCGTGACTCCAAGACGCAAGAGTCCGAGCTTGCGAAGGCCCTCCATAGCGTGCAAGACGCCAAGGCCGAAGCCCAGAAGGCCCTTCAGGAGATTCAGGCGGCCAATAAGATAGCAGCAGGTAAGGCATTCATTATGCAAAGCAAGCATGCGAAGGAGACTTTCCTTTTATTTTCCCGAATTCAGAGCTCTCCAGGAGCATTCACAGATCTGCCGCGCAGCGTCTCTGATGCCGTAGAGTTCTACCGAGCTGAGGAAGGGAGCTCGACGGAGAAGTTGTTCTGGTCCCAGTATACTGGGGCCAAACATCCGATGCCTTTGAGTGACCAGCTGAAGCAACTGGTCGAACTTCACAAGGCGACAGAACTTGCCATGAAGGATCTCATAGTCCAGATGTGGCCTGACGAGCTCCTGCCCAGTAGCTACTTCGGCCTCGTAAAGTGGCTTGTGAATGCCTGTCCGCGGCTTGAAGCCATTAAACGGTCAGTCTGCATTGAAGGTGCGCGCAGAGCCTTCGCCCGTGCGAAAGTGCACTAGGCGAAGATGGATGTCGAGAAGCTGGTGACAGAGGGGCCGCCAGAGGGCAAGGAGCATCGCCATCCCAAAAAGTATTATGACGGTGTCCTGAAGGGTGCCCGCCTTGTGGCGGATGAATGTGCTAAGGATGTAATGTTTGAATAAATGTACTCATGTGATCCTGTAATATGAAAATGAGTTCATGTGCGCTATATAACGCTTGTTGATTTAAAATATTACCTTCTGTGCGGCCGTTTATAAAATTTGAGAGTTGGCTAGTCGTCGGCTTCTGCCCCCATGTAACTTGTACTAGGGTGTTCGGGGTAAATCTAGACACTCGTTATCCAAATTTTTGGTCCTTTAAGGAGGTGTTTAGCGCAACGAACAAGGCAAACAGACTATACAACTTTATCACTCTCACTTAGCTATAGAAGTCTACAATTTTAAATTTTGGCGAAGCCCCTAGTATTCGGAAGGCCGAACTTGGGGCGCTATGCATGCCTAAATCGGACAAGGCCGATTCCTTGCCTGAAGCGGAGAAAATCTTTAAGGATTTGAGACCTCTCGAATAGCGACCAGCTCTCGCCGCATCATGACAGTCAATTTTCGCCTTTCTCTACTGAGGTGCTCATCCGGAAGAACCGGGACACAATCGCAGTAGTTCTCCCTGTGCTACCTTAGCCGATATAGCGGAACGTAAGGTGCCAAAACATGGGAGCCGGGCAAACCCAACTATTGACCCAAGACATGATTCAGAGCTGATGCATATAATGCTATAAGTTCGGGTTGCCGCACTGTCGAAAATGTTCGGACTTTTCTTGCCGTGTTATGGGGTACACTAAAGCCCCTGGCGAACTGAACGTACCAAAATGTACATGTGTGATTTGTAATAAATAAACGGTAAAGGGAAAGCATAGAGAAATGTAATAGTAAGCTGACGCTATACATTATTTTCCATTGTTATTTGAATAATACGCCAAGGCGTATGCGTACGAGTAATGCGATAAGCGGAATAGGACTGTTTGACACATCCTGACCAAGAGCGGGCTACGTGCGGGTATGTAAAACAGGTATAACGATCGTTATCAGAGACCACCTGAGGATTCCCTTGTACGCCAAAGCTTCTTGTCTCCTTGGTGTGTCCGTGCCGCTATGGGTCCGATACTCGGGCTATCAGAAGAGCCACCTAAAGATGGAGACCTGAAAGGAAAAAAGGTGTAAAGATGCATGGATCCTGGGGCGATCGAACCACATTGAGGACTGTGTCATAGCCGTGCCTCCGCCTATGCCCATGGTATTTTGAGTGCGTTGTGTACGCGCGGCACAAATTTCGCCATTTCACTGGGACTAGGGCGGAGGCCGAATTGCTAGTCGAGCTCTGGACGTGCCGGACGATCCTGTGGCAGGGTACTCTGGACTCGCTTGACGGTGTCCAGGGGTTTTATCACCGAATTGGCGTCTTGCCTAAGAAGGCTGCTTTGTACTTCTACTACGAGGGCTGCAGTGTGTTCCTCCGTACAGAGCGAGCGCTCTGTGTTTCCATTTACTATTATAACCCCGCGAGGTCCCGGCATTTTGAGCTTTAAGTATGCGTAATGCGGTACCGCATTGGTTCTAGCGAATGCGGTTCGTCCGAGCAGTGCATGATAGCCACTGCAGAAGGGGACGATATCGAAGATTAACTCCTCGCTTCGGAAGTTATCCGGAGATCTGAAGACCACTTCCGGTGTGATTGAGCCCGTGCAACAGGCCTCTACACCTGGTATGACACCTTTAAAGGTGGTTTTTGTAGGTTTGATCCTTGAGGGGTCGATGCCCATTTTGCGCACTGTATCCTGATAGAGCAGGTTCAGGCTACTACCACCATCCATAAGGACTCTTGTGAGGTGGAGTCCGTCAATGATGGGGTCAAGGACCAATGCGGCAGAACCGCCATGACGGATACTTGTAGGATGGTCCCTGTGATCGAAAGTGATCGGACAAGAAGACCATGGGTTGAACTTTGGGGCGACTGGCTCCATCGCATAGACGTCCCTTAGTGCACGCTTCCGTTCTAGCTTGGGAATGTGAGTTGCGTATATCATATTCACCATTTTCACCTGGGGAGAAAATTTCTTCTGTCCTCCTATGTTCGGCGGCCGGGGCTCCTCGTCGTCGTCGCTATGCAGCCCTTTTTCCTTGTTTTCGACATTCAACTTGCCGGCCTGTTTGAACACCCAACATTCTTTGTTGGTGTGGTTGGCTGGTTTATCGGGGGTGCCATGAATTTGACACGAGCGATTGAGTATGCGGTCTATACTGGACGGGCCCGGATTGTTTCTTTTGAATGGCCTTCTGCTGACCGGATTTAGAGCCGTTGAATCCGGCATTGACTGTCGTGTCTTCGGCGTTGTCGCCTTTGTTGCGACAGTTGTGTCTACTGTGTCGTGGCTTGCCGTTGCTATCTCTGGCATCTGAATTGCTAGAGTTTCTTGGTGTGATGTTGCTACGAGCCAGCCAGCTGTCCTCGCCCATGAAAAAGCGGGTCATGAGTGTCGTGAGGGCTGCCATGGTCTTCGGCTTCTCTTGGCCGAGGTGTCGGGCGAGCCATTCGTCGCAGATGTTATGCTTAAAGGCCGCTAAGGCTTCGGCATCCGGACAGTCGATGATTTGGTTCTTTTTAGTTAAGAACCGAGTCCAGAATTTCCCGCCTAACTCTCCGGGCTGTTGGGTTATGTGACTTAAGTCATCAGCATCCGGTGGTCGCACGTAAGTGCCCTGGAAGTTGTCAAGGAATGCGTCCTCCAGGTTCTCCCAACTGCCAATGGAGTTTGCTAGCAGGCTATTCAGCCAATGCCGAGTCGGTCCTTTGAGCTTAAGTGGGAGGTACTTGATGGCATGTAGATCATCGCCGCATGCCATGTGAATGTGGAGGAGAAAATCTTCAATCCATACCGCGGGGTCTGTTGTGCCATCATATGATTCAATGTTCACGGGTTTAAACCCTTCTGGGAATTCATGATCCATTACTTTGTTAGTGAAGCATAGGGGGTGTGCGGTGCGTCTATGCCGGGCTACATCACGACGCAGTTCAAATGAGTCTGGTCTGTTGTATTCGGCCCCACCGGACTTGTTTTTAGTATATCCGGCGTGACAGTCATCATCACGTGTTGTGGCATGCCCCCATGATCCATGGATCGATCTTGACTGTCCTGCTTTGTTTTCCAATACGTCTCGCAGGACCTTCGTATAGCCCCGGGCCTTAGTGTTAGTGTTTGATTGGCGACGGGGTGCAAGCTGAAGTCCGGGCTGATACACTACTTTGTCCCGGCCACGAGGTGGCCGGTCAGCCGCATCGTGCGCTAGTAGTGTGGGCTTTAATGCCTCCTCCTCGAGTTGAGGTAGCAACTTGCACTTTGGGTAACTTTTGGTTGGGCGCTCGAGTCCGTATTCCTCGGCTGCCAGGACCTCGGTCCATCTATCAGTTAGCAGATCTTGATCAGCTTTAAGCTACTGCTTCTTCTTCTTCAGGCATTTTGCAGTGGCTATAAGCCGGTGCTTGAAGCGCTCCTGCTCGACAGGGTCCTCAGGCACGATGAATTCTTCGTCGCCAAGGCTCACTTCATCTTCGGAGAGAGGCATGTAATTATCATCCTCTGATTCTCCATCTGTTGCCTGTTCCTTAGGGCTAGCTTGCCCATCTTCTTGCTCGGCTTGCTCGAAGCCTGGTTGTGCAGGGTTGTTTTCGTCTTCGGCACCATCCGGATTACTATTATATCTTGTGCCGGTATTGTTATTTTTGCTGTGGCGGGGCTTAGAGCGGTGCCTATGACGCCGGTGCCGAGATTGCTTCTCCAAGGGATTATCCTCTGTTGCCTCGTCACCATTGCTTTCTTTGGGGGTATCCACCATGTATATATCATATGATGAGGTGGTTGTCTAGCGCCCTGAGGGCGGTGGTTGCTGTTCTTCTCCTGCATCGTCGTCCATATCATCGATGTCTTCGGAGTCGAAGTCAAGCACGTCGGTTAAGTCATCGACAGTGACTATTACGTGGGTGGTGGGTGGGGAACGAATTTCTTCGTCGTCCGCTTCCCACACCAGTCGTACATAGTTCGGCCAAGAGCCCCTGACAGAGAGAGAGAGACCTTAATGAATTTAGCACATCGCCCAAGGGCGAGTGCTGAAAGATATCCGCGGAGGTAAACTCCATGACCGGTGCCCAATCAGATTCGATAGGCACGGACGTACGCGGTTTGGATCCTATGGCCGGAGACGAGTCCGAGGGTCTGATGACACCGATATCTTTAGAGATGAAGTCTGTATTCGGCTCCAGTGCCGATGAGTGTGCGGCCTCCTTGGCGGGGTCCATCCACCCGTCCTCGGATTGCACGATCTGCTCCGAATTGATTCCCAGGGCCGCCGCAGGTGTGATCTCCCGAACACTGTCTGATGGCAGATCTATGTCATGCTCGTCGTGACTGTTCGGCGCACCTGACATGGGCTCGAATCCGTCGAAGATCAAGTCTCCGCGGATGTCGGCAGTATAGTTCAAGCTTCCAAACCTGACCTGATGGCCAGGGGCGTAGCTATCGATCTGCTACAGATGGCCAAGCGAGTTGGCCCGCAGTACGAAGCCGCCGAATATGAAGACCTGTCCGAGGAGGAAAACCTCACCCTAGACCACGTCATTGAAGACGTTTGAAGGAGCCATCAAGCCTTATCGTGATGACGTAGTGGGACTCTCAATGAAAGCACCAATGTCGGTGTCAAAACCGGCGGATCTCGGGTAGGGGGTCCCGAACTGTGCGTCTAAGGCTAATGGTAACAGGAGGCGGGGGACACGATGTTTACCCAGGTTCGGGCCCTCTCGATGAAGGTAATACCCTACTTCCTGCTTGATTGATCTTGATGATATGAGTATTACAAGAGTTGATCTACCACGAGATTGTAGAGGCTAAACCCTAGAAGCTAGCCTATGATTATGATTGTATATTGTCCTACGGACTAAACCCTCCGGTTTATATAGACACCAGAGGGGGCTAGGGTTACACGGAGTCGGTTACAGAGAAGGAGATCTACACATCCGAATTGCCAAGCTTGACTTCCACACAAAGGAGAGTCCCATCCGGACACGGGACGAAGTCTTCAATCTTGTATCTTCATAGTCCAACAGTCCGGCCAAAGTATATAGTCCGGCTATCCGAGGACCCCCTAATCCAGGACTCCCTCAACCATCCCCTTGCACTTGAAGATGTCATGCTCCATAGCTCCAAGCCTGGCCTCCACGGATCCAGTCCCCTTGGGTCCTTGCACATCGCGGATGTGCAACACCCCATCGCGCATATGGATATTTTGAGGGTGTTGCATCACCTCCCGCGGATATGGGTTGATGATGTTGTCGAAGAACTTGTCCTTGGAGGAGCTTGAAGTGGCCATGGTGGATTGGATCTGACAGAAAATAGCGAAAAAAGAAAATAGGAGATTTCTCCATGATACGGAGGTTAACAAGTTCGGGAGGTATATATAGATTTTTTATCTTGGGGAACAAGTAGAACGGAAGACAAACGGAGTCCGGAAAGTACCCGATGTTGGGGAACGTAGCATGCAGTTTCAAAAAAAAATTCTATGATCATGCAAGATCTATCTAGGAGATGCACAACAACGAGAGGGGGAGAGTGTGTCCACGTACCCTTGTAGACCGAAAGCGGAAGTGTTATGTTAATGCGGTTGATGTAGTCGAACGTCTTCACGATCCAACCGATCTAGCACCGAACATATGACACCTCCGAGTTCATCACACATTCAGCTCAATGACGTCCCTCGAACTCTTGATCCAGTAGAGGGTCGAGGGAGAGTTTCATCAGCACGACAGCGTGATGACGGTGTTGATGATGTGATCCGCACAGGGCTTCGCCTAAGCACTACGATGATAGTATCGGAGGAGTAAACGGTGGAGGGGCGCACCGCACATGACTAAGACAATGTTGTGTCTTTGGGGTGCCCCCCTGCCCCCATATATAAAGGAGGGGAGGAGGAGGCCAGCCACCAAGGGGCGTGCCATGGGGGAGGAGTCCCACTAGGACTCCACTCCTAGTAGGATTCGGCCCCCCTATTTTTCCTTCAATCGGAGGGGGGGAAGGGGAAGGGAGAGGGAAAGGAGAAGGAAAGGGGAGTGACGCCCCTTTACCTAGTCCAATTGGGCCTCCTCCCTTGTGGGGGCTGCAGCATCCCCTTGTGGGCTGGTTAGCCTCCCTCCTATGGCCCATATGGCTCATATCTTTCACCGGGAGGTTCCAGTAACCCCTCAGGTACTCTGGTTTGTACCCGATACACTCCGGAACCCTTTCGGTGTCCGAATACCACCCTCCAATATATCAATATTTACCTCTTGACCATTTCGAGACTCCTCGTCATGTCCGTGATCTCATCTGGGACTGCGAACAAACTTTGGTCATCAAAACACATAACTCATAATACAAATTGTCATCGAACATTAAGCGTGCGGACCCTACCGGTTCGAGAATTATGTAGACATGATCGAGACACATCTCCGATCAATAACCAATAGTGGAACCTGGATGCTCATATTGGCTCCTACATATTCTACGAAGATCTTTATCGGTCAAACCGCATAACAACATATGTTGTTCCCTTTGTCATCGGTAATTTACTTGCCTGAGATTCGATCGTCGGTATCTTCATACCTAGTTCAATCTCGTTATCGGCAAGTCTCTTTACTCATTCCGTAATACTTCATCCCGCAACTAACTCATTATTCACATCGCTTGCAAGGCTTATAGTGATGAGCGTTACCGAGAGGGCCCAGAGATACCTCTCCGATACACGGAGTGACAAATCCTAGTCTCGATCTATGCCAACAAAACAAACACCTATGGAGACACCTGTAGAGCATCTTTATAATCACCCAGTTACGTTGTGATGTTTGATAGCACACAAGGTGTTCCTCCGGTATTCGTGAATTGCATAATCTCATAGTCAGAGGAACATGTATAAGTCATGAAGAAAGCAATAGCAATAAAACTATAACGATCATCATGCTAAGCTAACGGATGGGTCTTGTCCATCACATCATTCTCTAATGATGTGATCCCGTTCATCAAATGACAACACGTGTCTATGGTCAAGAAACATAACCATCTTTGATTAATGAGGTAGTCAAGTAAAGGCATACTAGGGACACTTTGTTTTGTCTATGTATTCACACATGTACTAAGTTTCCGGTTAATACAATTCTAGCATGAATAATAAACATTTATAATGATATAAGGAAATATAAATAACAACTTTATTATTGCCTCTAGGGTATATTTCCTTCAGTCTCCCATTTGCACTAGAGTCAATAATCTAGCTCACATCGCCATGTGATTTAACACCAATAGTTCACATCTGTATGTGATTAACACCCATAATTCACATCGCCATGTGACCAACAACCAAAGGGTTTATTAGAGTCAATAATATAGTTCACATCGCTATGTGATTAACACCCAAAGATTACTAAGGTGTGATCATGTTTTGCTTGTGAGAGAAGTTTAGTCAACAGGTCTGCTAAATTCAGAGCTGTATGTATTTTGCAAATATTCTATGTCTACAATGCTCAGAATGGAGCTACTCTAGCTAATTGCTCCCACTTTCAATATGTATCCAGATTGAGACTCAGAGTCATCTGGATCGATGTAAAAGCTTGCATCGACGTAACTCTTTACAACGAACTCTTTATCACTTCCATAACCGAGAAATATTTCCTTACTCCTCTTAGGTAACTAAGGATAATTTGACCGCTATCCGGTGATTCACTCCTGGATCACTATCGTACCCCCTTGCCAAACTCATGATAAGGTACACAATAGGTCTAGTACAAATCATAGCATACTTTATAGAACCTATGACTGAGGCATAGGGAATAACTTTCATTCTCTTTCTATCTTCTTTCGTGGTCGGTCTTTGAGTCTTACTCAACTTTACACCTTGTAATACATGCAAGAAATCCTTCTTTGACTGATCCATTTTGAACTCTTTCAAACACTTGTCAAGGTACACACTCATTGAAAAATCTTATCAAACGTCTTGATCTATCTCTATAGATCTTGATGCCCAATATGTAAGCAGCTTCACCGAGGTCCTTCTTTGAAAATCTCCTTTCAAACTCTCCTTTATGCTTTCCAGAAAATTCTACATCATTTCTGATCAACAATATGTCATTCACATATACTTATCAGAAAGGCTGTAGTGCTCCCACTCACTTTCTTGTAAATATAGGCTTCTCCAAAAGTCTGTATAAAACCATATGCTTTGATCACATTATCAAAGCGTATATTCCAACTCCGAGAGGCTTGCACCAGTCCACATATGGATTGCTGGAGCTTGCACACTTTGTTAGCACATTTAGGATTGACAAAATCTTCTTGTTGCATCACATACACCTCTCCTTAGATATATCCATTTAAGGAATATAGTTTTGACATCCATTTGCCAGATTTCATAAAATATGACAATTTCTAACATGATTCGGACAGACTTAAGCATCGCTACGGGTGAGAAGGTCTCATCGTAGTCAACTCCTTGAACTTGTCAAAAACTTTTCGCAACAAGTCGAGCTTTGTAGACAGTAACATTACCGTCAGCGTCAGTCTTCTTCTTGAAGATCCATTTATTTTCTATGGCTTGACGATCATCGGGCAAGTCCACCAAAGTCCACACTTTGTTCTCATACATGGATCCCATCTCAGATTTCATGGCCTCAAGCTATTTCGCGGAGTTTGGGCTCATCATCGCTTCCTCATAGTTCATAGGTTCATCATGGTCTAGTAACATGACTTCCAGAATAGGATTACCATACCACTCTGGTGTGGACCGTACTCTGGTTGACCTACGAGGTCTGGTAGTACTTGATCTGAAGTTTCATGATCATCGCCATTAGCTTCTTCACTAATTAGTGTAGGAATCACTGGAATTGATTTCTGTGATGAACTACTTTGCAATTCGGGAGATGGTACAATTACCTCATCAAGTTCTACTTTTCTCCCACTCACTTCTTTGGAGAGAAACTCCTTCTCTAGAAAGGATCCATTCTTAGCAATGAATATCTTGCCTTCGGATCTGTGATAGAAGGTGTACCCAATAGTTTCTTTCAGGTATCCTATGAAGACACATTTCTCCGATTTGGGTTCGAGCTTATTAGGTTGAAGCTTTTTCACATAAGCATCACAGCCCCAAACTTTAAGAAACGACAACTAGGGTTTGTTGCCAAACCACAGTTCATACGATGTTGTCTCAGTGGACTTTGATGGTGCCCTATTGAAAGTGAATGCAGCTGTCTCTAATGCATAACCCCAAAATGATAGTGGTAAATTGGTAAGAGACATCATAGATCGCACCATATCCAATAAAGTGCGGTTTCGACGTTCGGACACACCATTACGCTGTGGTGTTCCAGGTGGCGTGAGTTGTGAAACTATTCCACATTGTTTTTAAAAGAAGGCCAAACTCGTAACTCAAATATTCTCCTCCATGATCAGATCGTAGAAACTTTATTTTCTTGTTACAATGATTCTCCACTTTACTCTAAACTTCATTGAACTTTTCAAATGTTTCAGACTTGTGTTTCATTAAGTAGATATACCCATGTCTGCTCAAATCATCTGTGAAGGTCAGAAAATAACGATACCCGCCATGAGCCTCAACATTCATCGGACTGCATACATCGGTATGTATTATTTCCAATAAGTCATTAGCTCATTTCATTGTTCCGGAGAATGGAGTTTTAGTCATCTTGCCCATAAGGCATGGTTCGCTAGTATCAAATGATTCATAATCAAGTGATTCAAAAATTCCATCTTTATGGAGTTTCTTCATGCACTTTAGACTGATATGACCCAAAATGACAGTGCCACAAATAAGTTGCACTATCATTATCGACTTTGCATCTTTTGGCATCAATATTATGAATACGTGTATCATTACGATTGAGATTCAATAAACCATCAACATTGGGTGTATGACCATAGAAGGTTTTATTCATCTAAACAGAATAACAATTATCCTTTATCTTAAATGAATAACCATACTGCAATAAACATGATCTAATCATATTCATGCTCAACACAAACACCAAATAACATTTATTTAGGTTCAACACTAATCCCGAAAGTATAAGGAGTGTGCGATGATGATCATATCAATCTTGTAACCACTTCCAACACACATCGTCACTTCACCCTCAACTAGTCTCTATCTATCTGTAGCTCCTGTTTCGAGTTACTAATCTTAGCAACCGAACAAGTATCAAATACCCAGGGGCTACTATGAACACTAGTAAGGTACACACCAATAACCTGTATATCAAATATACCTTTGTTGACTTTTTCATCCTTCTTATCCGCCAAATTTTTGGGGCAGTTCCGCTTCTAGTGACCATTTCCTTTGCAGTGTAAGCACTCAGTTTCATGCTTGGGTATAGCTTTGGGCTTCTTCCCGGGAGTGACAACTTGCTTGCCATTCTACTTGAAGTTCCCTTTCTTTCCCTTTGCCCTTTTCTTGAAACTAGTGGTCTTGTCAATCATCAACACTTGATGCTCTTTCTAGATTTCTACCTTTGTTGATTTTTTTGACACCTGAAACAGTAGGAGAGGCTCCTACTGTATGTATTAAATTAAAGTATCAAAAAGTTCTTACAAAGTCATAACCTTACATCCATGGCCATGGTAAAATAGAAGGTAGAGTTAGGAAACCAATCTAAGTACTATACTATGGGACAACAAAGGATTGGAGAAAAGAGGAAATAAATTGTCTGTGTTTCTCTTTGGCTCTATGTATAAGTAGAGAGAAGTCCTCTTTGAATCTTCTTGCCCATGAGCCAACAGTGGGGTCTATCCTTCGGAAGTGCTTGTTATTTCTCTCTTTCCACAAACTCCAGGAGGCATACAAAAAGATCTCCATAAACATTGGGTTGTTCCACACTGTTTTAGCTTCCTTGATCCAATTTAGACAATCTCCATTAGTTGTCCAGTGGATGTTTAAAGTGTCCCAACAAGCCAAACTGAAGTGACAAGTAAAGATCATGTGTTCGATCGTTTCCTCCTCGGTGCTGCCACACAGGATGCAACCATGATTGTCTCCAATGTTATAGTGTCTTCTCTTAAGCATGTTTTTGGTGTTCAGACGATCTGAGAGTAGTAACCAACCAAAAACCTTGATTTTCATTGTGGCTGAAGATTTCCAGAGCCATTTGCAACTATTGTGTGCAGTGACCTCCTGAAAAGAAAATTTGTAATATCTTTTGGCAGTGTATATCTCAGAGCCCCACTCGTATACCCAAGATTCCATGTCATCACCCGCATCATTGCCAACATGTGTTGTGATCTCCTGGATATGACGTAGCTCATTGTGGACTTGCATGGAGAGGGGTAGGTGAAAGGTTTCATTGAGGTTGGTGCAACCAAGAAAATCCTGGACCGAAATATCTTCAAGTTTAGCATAATAAAATGCACGGGGGTGTGAATCTGCAAGAACATTATCCAACCAGAGATCTTTCCACATACGCGCAGTATCTCCTCTGCGAACGATCACATGTGAGATGCCTCTATAGATAGGAGTAAGTTTGAGCACATCTTTCCACCAGAATGAACCGCATGGGTCTGAAGCATGTGGGATTTTTTCAGTGTAATATATGGTCCAAATCAAATCAACCCACGGCAGATCCCAATGGTTATAGAATTTGTGGAGGTATTTCATGAGCAAAGCATCACTTTGAGTTTGTACGTTAATCACCCCGAGTCCTCCACACTCCTTGGGTCCGCAAACCATTTGCCATGAAGCTAAAGAGTTGCACTTTTCCGCATCATCAGTCTTCTTAGTCCAAAGGCATTGTCTTCTGATTTTATCCAGTAGGCCAATAATCTTCGGTGGCAGTTTGAGGGTGCAAAGTGCAAAGACTATAAGGGATGTGATGACTGTCGGCGTTCTGGGAACGGGGGTCCCCAGACTTGCCTGCCTGCGGCCTGCGGCGTGGCTCAAAGAGGGGCCCAGCACGGCCCACCTTCATCAACACAAGCTCAAGACCCTCGCGAGGGGCCAAGCCTCGTGGGGCGGACGACAAGGAGCTTCCTTAGACACGGCCTCATCAGGCTGGCTCGCGAGGAGGCGGAGAGTTCAAGGCAGGGTACCTCGCGAGGTGCCCATGATGCAAGCCATGACGACCAAGGGCGCCAGTCAGGCGCCAGCCCGTGCAGTGTCCTCCTTTCCTCTTCGGTGCAAAGGGAGAAAGCGCAGGTGAGAGCATCAAGCAAAGGCACCCATTTCGGTGCAACAGGACCAAGACCAGTCCAACAGCAGGATGGAGGTCACCGTGGAGCCCAAGCCGGCGTCACCACCAGAGCCTTTGACAGGCGAGGACCAACTTTAGTCAGGATAAGTGTACCCGTTGTTCCCCTTCAAAATGGCCAATTGTTGGCGCCCTTCCCGCTCAATATTTGGGAAGAGGCCCAGGGCCTTTGCCTATAAATAGGACTAGCCACCCCCGGGATGGAGAGGCCTGATAGAGAGACCGGAGGGAGAGACCTGATAGAGAGACCTGATCAAGAACCCAAGAGCCAGAGCCAAGTAGCACCAATCTAGAACAGACCCTCGCGAGGCTGTTCTTCCTTGTATTGTTCATCATCAGCCCAAGAGGCAATCCACCACGCCACACACTGGAGTAGGGTATTACACCACAATGGTGGCCTGAACCAGTATAAACCCTGTGTCTCTTGTGTTGATATTTTCGTAGTTTAGATCCCAACGATTCGGCGAGGAGCAGGTAGGTAGAGGGTGTAATCTCCGCGCGCACCCTAGAGTTCGAACCTCAAGGGTCTGCCGGAACCCGAAATCCGAAATTTGGCGCGCCATGTAGGGGTGCGCCGGAATTTGCCTTCCCTCGTCCCGTTCTTCTCCGACCATCGCATCCATGTCAGACGCATGTCAGGCTCACGCCGAGCGCCGCGCCGCCCTCGCTTCACGTGTCGCCCAGACGGCCCCCGTCGGCGGGCGCCCCCGTCATTCCCCGTCACCCGCCGTCAACGCCGCCACTGGCCCGGCGGGGGACGGGCAGCAAGCATCGTCCCAGCACCCATCCATGAGGCGAGACGGCCGCACTGCCACACCCTCGCTCACTCCTGCTGGTTCTTCCTCTCGCGCGCCCCGCGCGGCCATGGAGGCTCAAGCTGCGCTCATCGCGGCAAACGAGCTCCTATGCTACCACCCAATCGACGACGTCTACGAGGAGTGGCTCGACCGAGTCGCTGGGGGCTCCCCCGCGCCATCCTTCTCGCTGCACCACGCCCCGCCCTGCGCGGGTAATGAAGCTCCTAGGGTGCCTCAGCCGCCTCCCCCTCGAGAAGGCGCCCTGGCTCCAAGGCGCGTGGTCCCAGAGCGGAACCCGCTCCGTCAGGCGCCAGCACGGCAGGAGCAGAGCTGCCAAGAAGTCCCACGCCCTCGAGAAGCTGCTCGAGCGCTCCCTGCTCCGGCGCGTCAAGACCCCGTGCTGCTCCCAGCTGCAGCGCATGGGGACCCACAGGACCAAGCTCTTCATCGCCGTAGGCCTCCTGTGGCCACAACGGGCTGCCGCACCTTTACCCCCGAGCTACGCAATGTCGCGTGGCCCGGCAAGTTCAAGCCAGACCTACCTCCCCGCTACGACGGCACGGCTGACCCTGCAGAGTTCCTCCAACTCTACGAGATGGGCATCGAGGCCGCCAACGGAGACGAGAAGGTCATGGCGAACTGGTTTCCCATGGCGCTCAAGGACGGGGCCCGCACCTGGCTCCTAAATCTGGCGCCAGGCACGATCTCCTCCTGGGACGAGATGCACACCCGCTTCATCGCCAACTTCCAGGGTACTCGCGACCGGCCACCCGCCGTGAGCGACATGCGCCGTATCAAGCAGCTGCCAGGGGAAACCCTGCAGAAGTACATCCAGTGCTTCAACAACGCGCGCCTCAAGATCCCCAAGGTGACCGAGGAGGCCATCATCTCTGCCTTCTCCGACGGTGTGCGCGACGTCAAGATGAAGGAGGAGCTGGCGATGCATGAAGACTTGTGCACGTCCTTGGAGCTGTTCAACTTGGCGACCAAGTGTGCCAGGGCCGAGGAGGGGCGCCTCTCCCTCCTCGAGCTGCCTGCCGCGGATCCAGAAGAGAAGAAGCCCAAGGCCAAGGACATGAAGCGCAAGGTGGCTGCCGTGCTCACGGCAGAGCCAGACACCAAGCGGGGCAGAGATCAACCCGAACCCTCCAAGGGCAGTCGGTACTGCGTGTACGACGACCTCCATACCCACAACACCAATGAATGTCAAGAGCTCCGGGCCATGCGTGAAGGAAGGGTCGGCCGGCGTCCCGACCGCAACGACCGGGGTTACGGCCGGGGAGGAGGAAGGAACACAGGACGCTGGGAAGACCGCGGCCCACGCCAAGGGTGGCGTGACCAACCTCGCGAGGATCGCTGGCAGGACCCGCCTCGTGAGGGAGGCTGGAGGGATCAGCCTCGCGAGGATCGCCCGCAAGGGAACGCAGGCCTCCCTCCGCTGCCGCCGCAGCCAAGAAGAAACAAGGACCGTCATCAGGACAAGGGGGCTGGGGGCTTCCAGGAGCCACGCGCGATCGCCTGCATTCTGGGCGGAGCTCAAGCCCCAGCCTCCTAGCGCATCTTCAAGCAGTTCGCCCGCGAAGTAAATGCAGTCCTTCCCAAGCTCGAGGCCACACGCCCTCTCAGGTGGTCGGCATGCGCCATCACGTTCAGCTCTGCGGATCAGCTCAAGTGCGCAGCCACAGCCGGAGTCCTCCCGATGCTTTGTTCCCCAATCATCAGCAACGTGCTAGTCACCAAGACCCTCATCAACGGCGGGGCAGGACTCAATGTCTTGTCCGTGAAAACGTTCAACAACCTCCAAGTGCCCTACAATCAGCTCCAGCCGACCAAGCCCTTCTCCGGAGTCACCGACGGCTCCACGGTCCCGATCGGGCAGGTTCGCCTCCCTGTCACCTTCGAGGCACGTGACAACTACCGCACCAAGCTCATTGACTTTGACGTCGCCCACATTCGCCTGCCGTACAACACCATCCTCGGGTATCTAGCGCTGGCCAAGTTCATGGCCGTAAACCACCACGGCTACAACATCCTCAAGATGCCAGGAAGTGGCGGGGTCATCATGGTGCCCTGCGAAGAGAGAGACGATGTATGCTCCCTGGAGCGAGCCTTTCAGGCCGCATCACTGGAAGACCCGGACCGCGGAAGCAGGAGGCTTCCCGAGGCCGCCCCCAAGAAGAAGAAAACATCGTCCGACCCGGCCCCTCATGAGGCAGGCCCCTCAGGGCCCGCGCCTGCTCGGGGGGGAACCTCCTTCTATCGCATAGGGAGGCGCGCCCAGCGCCCTCCTCAGGCAGGACTCGGGGCTCTCCCCTTGAGGGCCGCCGACCTCGCCAAGGTCACGAGGGAGGCGCTTGGGCACCACGTGGAAGCGTGTTTTGAAGCACGCTTCCCTCAAGAAGGAGCAAGGCAAGGAGGGCCAAGCCCTCAAGTGTTCGTCAGCAAGGCCATTCATGAGTTACAGGAGTCAAGAGTCATGAGAGGTAGCCGCCACCTGCCCGCTGTGGCCCCCCATCCAGGCGAGGATGGTGGGCTGCGCGTCTGCATCGACATACCAGGGCTCAACCAAGCCGCGTCTCAGGAGTGCCTCTAGCCTTCGCAAGTGGGACGCTGCGAGGGTCCGCCCCACAGCTACGTTCGCATGCCTTATGGCTTGCAGAACGCGGCTGCCGCGTACCAGCGCCTCATGAGGGCCATCCTGGAGGCTCACGAGGTCAGGTGTTCCGCAGCGCTGGTGAAGATGGAGATGGTCCGCGAGGAGCCACCGGCGCCTCCGGAGCCTCCCGAGGCCCCAGGGCCTGGGGCCTCGTGAGGATCGGCTCCCGCAGCCCACCGAGCCTACTACATCAACACCCCTTCATCTTCAGCATCATTAGGTGACATCTTTCAAGTTTCATCTCTAGCTAGGAGCGCCCTCAGGGCCGCATTATTCCCAGGCCGCGTGGGTCCGTCCCTACGGCGTGTATCCCTTTTATTTCATGTTTTTAGCTTACTCTGCTGGGGGTGCCCCTCGGGCTGCATTATCCCCAAGCCGCTCGGGCCAGACCCAGTGGCATGTACCCCTTTTGCATTCATCTTAGGGCCATGCTTTCGACCAATCATGCTTGTTATTTGGTGCCTGTTCACGGTACCTTTTCTTCTTGGATGTCGAAATCTTGCGCGTTAAAGGGGGGGTGCCTGAGCATCGCGACTAAGGGCTCCTACTGGCTCTCCGGCCCTCACCCTCTGGTCTTGTCCACGGCATCACGACCTGGCATACCAGCGATGGCTGAGACCAGCCCGAGAGCCGGGACCCGAGGACGTAGAGTTTCGACATCTAACCCAGCTTGCGCGTTAAAGGGGGGTGCCTGAGCATCGCGACTCAGGGCTCCTACCGGCCCTCCGGCCCTCACCCTCTGGTCTTGTCCACGGCATCGCGACCTGGCATACCAGCGACGGCTGAGCCCAGCCCGAGATCCGGGACCCGAAGACGTAGAGTTTCGACATCTAAACCAGCTTGCGTGTTAAAGGGGGGGTGCCTGAGCATCGCGACTCAGGCCTCCTACCGGCTCTCCGACCCTCACCCTCTGATCTTGTCCACGGCATCGCGACCTGGCATACCAGCGACGGCTGAGACCAGCCCGAGAGCCGGGACCCGAGGACATAGAGCATCGGCATCTAGCCAAATTTGCAGGAACACACTCCAAGATAAGGCCCAGAGCCAGGCGCAACCCGCCTAGAGGTAGGGCCCCGTGAGTCCCGCGCTGGCTCACGGGTGCCCAGATACACCTCGTCAAGCCCTACCGTGCCAGCCACGTGTCAGGGTGGGGCTATATACGCCCCGGGGCTCCTCCCGGAGGGGAGCCCCCTCCCACGCACCAGTGGAAGCACCATGCTCCGCGCTGGCTGACGACACTGCCGAGGAGCGGCTATGCCCGTACACATACGGAAGCGCTATGCTCCGCGCTGGTGATAAACAACTGAGGGTGGCCCCCGGGCCGCATCAACCTCAGGGAGCCCAGAGCTCAGTGTCTTGCCTCATTGCAACGCCTCCCCTCGGGAGTGCCACGCGAGGGGGCTGGGCACGGGGGCTACGCCTGGGTCACGCCCAGACGCACACCACCCAGCCAGGCCCCCCGGGCCTGGTTCGTCGCACGTCCCTCCCCGAGCGGAGCCAAGGTACGAAGGCCGTTTGAACGTCAAGGGGGACTCCTGAGCATCATGACTTAGGAGCCTAACTGGTCATGTAGCCCCTCACTCCTTAGTTCCGAAAGGCTAACGGCGGTTGAGGTATGCGCGGGGCCGAGCTCTGCAGACGTAGAACGGTAGATCCACCCACATCTCACCTCCCTACTTGTTCTTCAGGCGCCAAGGGGGACTCCTGAGCATCACGACTCAGGAGCCTAACTTGTCACGTAGCCCCTCACTCCTTGGTCCCGTCCTGGTTTCTGATCGGGGCTAACAGCGCTGAGGTATGCGCGGGGCCGGGCTCTGCCGACGTAGGACTTAAGCAAGTAGGAAGGAAATAGTGCAAATTTCAAGGAATTCAAAAGCAAATATTACAGTCCATACTGTTATCACAGCACCAAATGCAAGTTTTAACGCCTCCCCGAGGCATGATACATGTGCAGAAACTAAAAGCAGGACGGGAGCCGCGCCGGAGTCACTTGCCGGCGGTGGAGCTGCGCGAAGCGGGTTCACCTTGTGGAGCAGCAGGACCAGCAGCGCTCCGCTTCGGCTTGGTGCTGAAGGCCCGAAACTTCCCCAGCAGAGCCTCCGCACGACCCTTCACGGCCTCAGCAGCGGCAGCGGCATGCTCGCCGCTTGCTAGCTCCAGCAGGCTGTCGAGGTCGACGTTGGGGTCGCGAAGATAGATGTGGGTGAAGACCCGCGTCAGCGCCGCAGAAGACAAGACGCGTGCCTCGGCCTCAGCCGTAGGGCCAAGGCCAAGGGCGACATCTTCAAGAGCACGAACCAGGAAGGGAAGCAGCTTGGCGGGGCCGTCCTCCTTGCCGGCCAGCGGGCTCTCCAGGCCGCTCTCATAAAGCGTCTTCAGTGAAGTGCGGGCCTTCTCCTCCATCTCCGCAAAGGCCACGCGATCCTCGGCAAGAACCCGCGCCTTGCTGTCCAGCTCAACCTTCCTCGCCTCCAGCTCTTGCTCCAGCGCGCCTAGGCGGTCACGGCGCTTCTTGAGCTTGGCGTCCCAGTCCTTGACGGCCGCCTCGCAAGCCTTCATGCCTTCCTCCTGCTCCTGACGAAGGCGGGTCTCCTCGGCGAGTCGGTCCTGCACGCCCTTCAGCTTGCTCTCCAATGCCTCGCAGCGACCTCGGACATTAGCCACCTCCCCCAAGGCGGCATCGCGGGCAGCCTTCGCCCCAAGGACGGCTTGCTTCTCCTCGTCGCAGGCCATCGAAGCCTGGACCAGCGCCGCCCGAATTGAAGCATCGGAGCGAATCTAACCAGAAGCTAGCTCCAAGCGCCCGGCCACTAGACGAGGGTCCGCGCCCAGAAGATCCTATCGCAGACATCCTAGTTCAGCAACAGCGCGATCCAGAACAGTGGTCGGAGAAGCAGCAGTCGGAAGAGTAGGAGGAGAGGACGGCAGCGTGACCACAGTATCCTGAGGTGGAGCCTGCTGCGCCCCAACGGTTGCGGTGGCGGCATCAGGCAGGGGCACCTCAGGAGTCGCTTGGGCCATGGGGGCTGAGCTCGCCCCAACCGGCTCAGCCAGGCCTCGCGAGGGCGCCCGAGCAGGAGAGGCCCGTGCGTCACGCTCATCTTCTTCCGTGGGCAGAGGCGCTGCCATGGATGGGACCTCAGGATCCCCCTTCGGCTTCTTCGCAGAGGGTGCCAGCCTAGACGGGAGATACGAATGTCAGGCCTCAGCAACAAAACAATAAACAAGACAGGAATCAAGCACCTACAGGTCGTCGCTTGCGAGCTCGAGCAGCCTCCGTCCGTACTTGAAGCCCGAGAGCCGGGTGCAAGGATCAGCATCAAGAAGCCCGGAAGTAGGAGACGCGCATGCGGATCGCTTCGGGGCTGGGGCAGACCCACGGGGGATCAGCCCGGTCCGGTCCTTCTTCGGGATCGGGGGAAGGCTCCCGCCGCCCTGATCTCCATCATCCTCGTCGTCGTCACTTAGAGAGAGACGGAGGGTGCGGGACCTGCGCTGGAGGGGGGAGCCTTTGACTCTGCCTCGGAGTCAGCCCCCTCTTCCCGCTCCCCTCCTTCCTTCTCTTTGCTGGAGTCGCCGGAGAACACATCCACCGGGCCCTCGGGAGCCTCTGCGGGCATGGGCCCCACCACTTGCTCCCAGTCCTTGCGGAGGAACAGGGGCGTAGGAGTACCCTCCAACCTCGCCATGTCGCCCCCAGCCAAAGACTAAAGAACCGCAGCCAGATCCTCATCAGCCAAGACTGCGGGGCTCGGGTGAGGCCTCCACATCGGAAGTGAGTATTGGCGGAGCGGAGCCAGCTGGTGCTCCAAGAACTCCCTCAGCAGCGATGCACCAGTCAGCCTTGCCGCTGCCATGCTAGCCGGCCTCAGATCCGCGTTCATCTTCTCCAACACCGGCTTCGCACGAGGATCCACAAGCTCCACTCGGGACCAGTCGTCGGAGCTCACGGGGTGCCCCGAGGGCAGGGTCAGCTGAGGGTGGATGCGCCCAGCATCCACCAGGACCCACTTGCTCCTGAAGCCCTCGATCCTTTTCCCAGGATTCGAAATAGCGATAGAGCTGCCGTATGCGACAAAGCTCGCACACACAGAGACGGGACCACGAGAGGTCCGGAGGGAGAAGTAGTGGCACAGCAAGGCCACTGAGGGCTTCACCCCTACGTGAGCCTCACAGTAATAGGCAAAGATTGCCAGAAGAAGGACGGAGTTGGGATGGAGGTGCAGAGCTTGAAGGTTATAGTGGCAGAGGACAGAGAAGAAGAACTCAAACAAGGGGTGCACCAGACCGGCGACAATGGCGCTCACGAAGAGCGGATAGAAGGTGCTCCCTTGGCCTTCAGGGAGGGCAGAGCCGGCCTTAAATACCTTCGCCCCGTCGATGCCCTGCGCCGCCGCCATCTGGCGCACCCGGGCAAGGCTCACCTCCGACACGTTCGGCGGGTCCAAGGCGGACGAGTACCAAGCTCCGGCCGGGGCTTGGCGAGGCGCCATGTCTGGCTAGGACGCGCGGACGGAGTAGATCTGAAGATTTCGAAGGAGGGGAGGAGAAGCGCAAGAAAGGGGATCTGAGCGGCAACTGGAGAAAGCAAAGAAGGCAAGAGGCAGATGCCGCTCCTTTATCAACTCGCGCGATTGCAGGCATCCGCGTCCAGTAAACCGCCACGCGGCACCCAAGGCCGCAGGCTGTTAGGGCCCGCGCCGCTTCGCAGTTGCCCTTTCGCCTCTCTGCTCGGCCAAGTCCATGCGTGCCGTGGGCCCGGGGGCTACTGTTGGTGTTCTGGGAACGAGGGTCCCCAGATTTGCCTGCCTGCGGCCTGCGGCGTGGCTCAAAGAGGGGCCCAGCACGACCCACCTTCATCAATAGAAGCTCAAGACCCTCGCGAGGGGCCAAGCCTTGTGGGGTGGACGACAAGGAGCTTCCTCAGGCACGGCCTCATCAGGCTGGCTTGCGAGGAGGCAGAGAGTTCAAGGCAGGGTACCTCGCGAGGTGCCCATGACGCAAGCCATGACGACCAAGGGCGCCAGTCGGGCGCTAGCACGTGCAATGTCCTCCTTTCCTCTTCGGTGCAAAGGGAGAAAGCGTAGGCGAGAGCATCAAGCAAAGGCACCCATTTCGGTGCAACAGGACCAAGACCAGTCCAACGGTAGGATGGAGGTCACCGTGGAGCCCAAGCCGGCGTCACCACCAGAGCCTTTGACAGGCGAGGACCAACTTTAGTCAGGATAAGTGTACCCGTTGTTCCCCTTCAAAATGGCCAATTGTTGGCGCCCTTCCCGCTCAATATTTGGGAAGAGGCCCGGGGCCTTTGCCTATAAATAGGACTAGCCACCCCCGGGATGGAGAGGCCTGATAGAGAGACCGGAGGGAGAGACCTGATAGAGAGACCTGATCGAGAACCCAAGAGCCAGAGCCAAGTAGCACCAATCTAGAATAGACCCTCGTGAGGCTGTTGTTCCTTGTATTGTTCATCATCAGCCCAAGAGGCAATCCACCACGCCACACACTGGAGTAGGGTATTACACCACAATGGTGGCCTGAACCAGTATTAACCCTGTGTTTCTTGTGTTGATCTTTTCGTAGTTTAGATCCCAGCGATTCAGCGAGGAGCAGGTAGGCAGAGGGTGTAATCTCCGCGCGCACCCCAGAGTTCGAACCTCAAGGGTCTGCCGGAACCCGAAATCCGACAATGACCGAGTTGAGAAGTGATAGTTTCCCTCCATAGGAGATCATTGACAGCGTCGCAAAAAGTCTTTTTTGAACTCCACAGACCAAGGGCATGAGATCCTGCACTGTAGGTTTAGAAGTGTCCATTGGTAACCCAAGATAGGTAAAGGGTAGCTTTCCCACTATGCAACCAAAAATTTGTGCAATATGTTGAGCGGTTGCAGCATCACAGTTCATGGGCACGAGAGTTGACTTGTGGAAATTAATATTTAGTCCGATCGAAGTGGCATAATCAGTGAGGATTTTTTTTGACAAGAGTAGCTTGGTCAGGACACGCCGGTAGCAACATGATTGTGTCATCTGCATATTGGATTACCGGGTAGTCGGCTTGGTTGGGTCGGTAGAAGGGAAGTTGAAGATCATTTCTTCAAAAGGAGTCATTAATTGCAGCCTGCAATAAATCTGCCGCCAAGACAAAGATTAGAGGGGGCAGAGGGTCACCTTGGCGTACTCCACAAATGCAATTAAACTGTCTGCCCGGGATACCATTAAGGAGAACTGAAGATTTCGCAGAGGAAAAAATGGTTTTGATCCACCACAACCATTTATCATTGAAGCCCATGTGCTTTATGATTTCCAGCATAGCATCATGATCAATGGTATCAAACGCTTTTGCAAAATCCAGCTTGAGAATAACAATTGGATTTTTAGAAGATTGGCACTGATATATGTATTCAAACGCCCATGCGAGGCAGTCCTAGATAGACCTCTTTTTCAAGAAACCGTACTAGTTATGATGAATTATCTTGAGAATGATTTTTTGTAGCCGGTTAGCTAGAAGTTTTGTGATGACTTTGAGACAACAATTTAGCAGAGTAATCAGTCGAAAGTCATTAACTCCTTGGGGTGCAGCAACTTTGGGAATGAGTGTGATGAATCCATCATTAATGCTCTCAAGATTTAGGCCACCCTCAAAAAACTGATCACATAGTACATAAAAACCTTCGTTGATTTTAGCATCACGAAGAGCTCAGGAATCGTTTTCATCATCCCTTGCATACTATAGTTCATCACGAAGTTCTAGTTACTTGGTGATGGTGACTAGAGAACTCTGTCAATCACTTATCTTATCTGGAAGATTAACTCCCACTTGATTCAAGCGATTGTAGTACCCAAACATTCTGAGCACATGCTCACTAGCTGAGCAATTCTCCTCCATCTTTTAGGCGAAGTACTTGTCAGAGATCTCATACCTCTCGACACGGGCATGAGTCTAAAATACCAATTTTAGCCCTTTGGAACATCTCATATGCTCCATGGTGTTCAAAATGTTTTTGAAGTCCTGGTTCTAAACCGTAAATCATGGTGCACTAAACTATCAAGTAGTCATCATATTGAGCTAGCCAAACATTCATAACGTCTACATCTGCTCCTGCAATAGGTCTGTCACCTAGTGGTGCATCAAGGACATAATTCTTTTGCGCAACAATTTGGATAAACCTCAGATCACGGACCTAGTCCGCATCATTGATGTCAGCGTTCTGGGAACAGGGGTCCCCGGACTTGCCTGCCTGCGAACTGCGGCGTGGCTCAAGTGGGGCCCCAGTGCAGCCCAGCTTCATCAGCTCAACCTCAAGACCCTTGCGAGGGGCCAAGCCTCGCGGGGCAGACGACGGGAAGCTTCCTCAGGAGCGGCCTCATCAGGCAGGCTCGCGAGGAGGCGGAGAGATCAAGGCAGGTTACCTCGCTAGGAACCCATGACGCAAGCCATGACGATCGAGACCAGGCGGGCGCCAGCCTGCGCAGTGTCCTTGTTTCCCCATTAGTGCAAAGGGGACAAGCACAGGCCAAGGCATCGGGCAAAGGTTACCATTTCGTGCAACAAGACCAAGACCAGCAGAACGGCAGGACGGAGGTCATCATGGTGCCCAGGACGGCGTCACCACCAGAGTCTTTGGCAGTCGAAGACCAACTTTAGTCAAGATACGTGTACTAGATGTTCCCCTTCAAAATGGCCAATTGTTGGCGCCTTTCCCGCTCATTATTTGGGAAGAGGCCCAGGGCCTCCCTCTATAAATAGAGCTAGCCACCACAGGGCAGAGAGGGGATGGATTAGAGAGAGAAAGAGAGAGAGAAAGAGAGAGAGAAGCGATTGAACTCACCCAAGCAGTTCAGCGCACCAGCTCAAGAACAGCCCCTCGCGAGGCTGTTCTCCCTTTGTATTGTTCATCATCAGCCCCTAAGGCAATCCACAACACCACACACTGGAGTAGGGTATTACACCACAATGGTGGACTGAACTAGTATAAATCTCGTGTCTCTTGTGTGTTCTTCTTGCTAGCTTAGATTCCTTGCGAAGCATCGAGACGTGAGCTGGTAGGAGAAAGATCTTCGTGTGCACCCCAGAGTTCGAACCTCAAGGGTCTGCCAGAACCTGAAATCTAACATTTGGCATGCCAGGTAGGGGTGCGCCGGAATCCTTCTTCCGCCGCCTCGCGTTTCGTTGCCTCGCCGTTCAGATGTCAAGCAACCCGACTGCCAACGCCGACCGCTAGGCAGCATGGCCCGCCCACACCATGCCGCCGACCCAGGGCGACCTCAACCTTGCGCCTCAGGCAGCTCGTGCTCCGCAGGGTGCTGCGGGGCGTGGGCGACGCGGCCAAACGCCGCCTACCCTCACACCGCGGCATGTGCGGTCAGCAGCAAGAGCCTCAAGCCACGTTGCGGCCACATCGCTGCACACCCGATGGGAGCAGGCAAACTCCAGGGCCGTGCTCACGGTGGCCCGAGAGCTAATACGGTGCTGGCTGCTGGAGGGCGGCCGCGACGTGTTGTTAGAGCAAGTGGCCGAACTCCTGGATGCCGCCGCCTCTGGAGCACCTCCCTTCTGTGTCCAGTTGCCGCCCCAGATCCAGAGCGGGCCATATGGCGACCCCATACGCGCCCATGCAACTCCAAGCGGGCTCCAGGGCCTACTCTACGCCAACCGGCCGGCACCACCGGGCGACAAGTTGCGCTGGCCCCGTCCCCGGCCTGCGAAGGGGTGCACGCCATGACCTTCGACCTTAGCGGACCACCATGCCACCACCCCCAAGACAACGCTCCATGCCGGACTGCATGGCATATGGGGCACTACGACGAGACCCACGGGGCGGTGGCCCCAGAAGCTTATGTGCCCCGCATGGTGGATCAAGAGTGTGTGCCGGAAGAAGATCATGGCTCATTCCTCGGGCCAGGCTGGGGCGAGGAGGTGCCAGAAGCTGAGCTCTTTCAGGAACCCCAAGAGAACCTCGACGACCGCGCTGGTGGCAGCAATTATCGGGTACCACTAATTCCTCAGGAGCAAGCTTATGCTAACCATGGTTTGCAGGAGGTACAGGTCGCCACAGCAGATGTCTGCCCCAATGCTGCAGCCTCTTACCCCTTGGGAGGAGGGCATCAGGGGCTGCAGGAGAGGGGCCGCGATCCAGGTTCGTCCCCACGACGCTCGACGCAAGGCATTCTCAGGAGGTAGGCCCTCTGCCGGGGAGGTGCCTCAGGGCCTGCCCCCGGCAGAGGACTCGTGGTCGTCAGGGGAACCGTTGGCAATGCTCTACCCTATTGGCGTCGTGCTTGGTCTCCGGCTGCCGTCAATGGCGGTAGAGTGTGGCGCAAGGCGGGGCCCTCGTTTGGCGATATGAAGCAAGGCCGGTACTTGTGAAGAAGGCCCAGTGCCTGTGAAGCTCGCTGCCCCGTGACACTCTCACGTAATAATGAGTGGCGCTGTACACACCCCGGAGTCTCCGGAGAGCCGCCCTCGGGCCTCGGGGGCTCCCGCCCACGCCCAGTGGCAGCACTTAGCTCCGCGCTGGTGAGAAGACGTCGAAGACTAGACTAGGTGCCGGACGCGGCTTTTTGCCTTTGGCCTTTTCCTCTGTTGTCAAGGTTCTTCGATTTGAATTTGAGTTGGATTTGAGCTTGAAACTTGCGTGTGTTTGGGGAAGGGGTGTTTAGTCTCGTTCGAGCAATCTCTCGTGTCTTGGTTTCGGCTTTGCATCTAAAGTTAGCGTCAGCTGCCTCCCCTCGCAAGCCCCTCGTGAGCCGGGCCGGGTCAAGCACGTCTACAATCCGGGCCGCTGTCGCTGACCCTCTCCGGAGGCTCTCATCGCAGGATCAATGGGTTACCCAGAAGACACTCGGGATGCTGCGGCCCCCACAGGCCCGCTCGGGACTCGTCGGGGTCAGACGGTAAACAAGTCAGCTGAACCATCACTGTGCCAGCAGCTAAGCCCACACGCGGCACTATACTTACAAGGATATCGATCGCAAACCTTTACATGAGGGGCTTCACCTCCCAAAATGCTCTTACAGTCTTCAGGGCCAAGCCCGAACCTTCTTCAAGCAGGGTAAACAGTGGTGACATGCGATCAGTCGGACATATCACTCGCTGCGTCTTCTGGGGCGCCCCCAGAGGCGTCACTGGCGTCACTGACATCGTCACCACCACCGCCAACACCTCCATCGGCGCCAGGCTCGTCCACGACGCTGCCTTCATCGGCGGCTACGATCACGCCGTCATCATCAGACGTGAAGGCCCTGACGAGGGCGTCCACGTTGTCCTCCACCCATTGCGCCAGGTCGCCCCGGATGGCTATGGGCACAGGTGCGATGGCGGCATCAAAATCGAAGTGAGGGTCCCTGTCCTGCAGATAGCTGAAGACACGGGAGAAGGCACGCCCGAGCAAGGCTCGGCTCCCCTCCTCGACAAGCCAACGAGACCTCTCGGAGCGGTTCTCCAGAAGCGTCACCACGTCGGTGAAAAACTCAAGGTTGCCAGCATAGTTGGTCTCATGCGGCTCCTTGGCGGCAGCCTCGCAAATGTTGCTCAAGGCTGTGTTAGCCCTTTCCCTGAGCGTTCGGAGCATGGGGGCATGCTCGTGCTCCAGAATCCGCCGCTGACGGATCTCGTCCTCATTCCGCCGTGCGATGGCCTCGGAACCATCAACCCTATGTTGGAGAAGAAGCAGCTCGGTGCGGGAAGAGGCCAGCTCCGCCTGCGCTGCGCCAAGGGCGGCTGTGGAGGAGTCCGCACCCCGCATCACTTCAGCCAGTTTGGCCCTGAGGGCCGCGGTCCTACCCTCAGCTTCGGCCCTGATCAGCTCCAACCTCGCTTTGTATTCACGCTCGAGGGCCAAACGAGCTGCCGCCACGCGGCAGTCGACCTCTTCCTGGGCTCGGGCTTCGCGCGCGGCGACGTCTTCCTCCGCATGAGTCACCAGGCGCTCCCTCGTCTCCAACCGCTCAAGGTCAAGGTTGCGCTCAGTGGCCTCCAGCGTCAGCGCTTCCTCGTGCTTCTGGAGCTTCGCCTAGTCGACGGAAGCCCCCTTCAGCGACACCAGGGCCGCCTGGCGCAGCTCCACTTGCTGCTCCAGAGAGTTGCTCTAGGCTTGGAGCTCCCATGCGCGCTCCTCCGCATCTTTGCACCGTCGGTCTGCTTCCCGAGCCTCCTCGATGGCCTGGGAGCAAGGCCTCTCGCGAGGCTGCCAGTGACGCTTCGGCCTTCGCATTATCAAGGTCACGCCAGTGATGAGCAAGGGCGATGGCTACCTTCAGCTTGCACCTCTCCTCAGCGAGGCGCAGGCCCTCGGCCTCAAGGCGCGCATCCTCGCCAGTAAGCTCCGCCCCGATCCGGCTCATCGCATCCGCCGCCCCCTGGAGGAACTCTTGACGAAGGGCGCGACGCTCCCGAGCATGCCTGAGCACGTCTTTTGCGTCACTCTCTGCCCCTGGCGTATGCGGAGGGCCTTGATGCGGCATGCTCCCTCCCGGCGCGGGGCTGGGGGCTGGTGCCCCAGCAATCGCCTGACGGACCTCGCCAGGAGCTCGGCCTGGCGCCGGTCCGTCCCCAGAAGAGGAGCTCAAGACTGACTTCAGCTAGTCGCCATCCACGATCAGGGAACGAGCATGGGGCAAGCTAGCTGCGCCCTAGGAGAGCTCGTGAAGGGAGGACAACAAGCACGCAGGCTCGAGGTGCCCAGCGGGATGGTCCACTCCTCCGACCGGCCGAGCGGCAGGGGCGCCGCCTGAGATCGGCGCGCCTAGGGTCAGTAGAGAGGACAAAGCTTGGGGGGATGGATCCTTGGCCGTCTCCGTGAATTCGGCAGGAAGGACCCTGAAAGGCCACGGTCAGCTGCAAGAATAGAGGTAAGGGAGAAAAGAAAGAAGAGGACTTACTCGTCCATGGCAAAGTACTTCCTGCACTTTAACAGGCGGCATGGGCGATCGTCGCCACCCAAGGCCTCCTTCCTCTTGCGGAGGGCCACGAAGTCTATGCGAAACCGGCCTAAGCGCTCGGCGCAGGGGTCGGTCTGTGGCATGGAAGAGGCGTCAAGGTGATCAGCGCCAGGGGGACTGGCCTGGGGGACGCCACCAGGCGCTGCCTCGCGAGGAGCGGCCAGGGCCTCGGGAGCCCCAACCTCGGGAGTCGTAAGCCACAGCTCCTAGCCTTCCACTGCTCCATGACTGGCTTTAGGAGATGCCGCCTTCGGGGCTCCACGCGGCGTCAGCATCTCAACATCATCCCCTTCAGCTCCCGACTGTTCTCGTCTCCCCGCTCCATCACCTAAGACAGAGCCGCTTTGGGCGACCGGAAGAGCAACCACAACGACTGGGTTCTCGCGGGGCCCCGTGAGGCCAGCTAGGCGCAGCCCCCACTCGTCAAAGCTGGGCATCTGCCTCACAAAATCGGCCCTGCCCGAGCAAAGATACAAGAGGGCAGCATCTTGCCGAAGGCTGCCTCGGGAAGGATCGCCAGTCAGAACCCTGAGTATCGTCTTCAGCGCTTCAGGCACCAGATCCTCCTCCTGGAGCCGCATGCGGTCTTTGTGCCCCGCAAAGTCCCACATCCGATGGGAATGGCGCTGGAGAGGAGCAATGCGATGTTGGAGGAACTCCACCACCTTGGGCGCCGTCACATCGAGCGCACTCAAACTCTAGAAGCGGCGCCAGATGAAGGCGAGACGGGGGCTCATGAGCGTCTCATGATCCCAGCCTGAGTTGGGAACAGCAGGCAAGGTTGGGTGCGAGAGCAGGGGGCTGGGTACTCCGACATCCACGTACAGCCACCGCTCTCTGAACCTGGCCTCAGGAGGAGGAAGGCCGAAATCGATCCCTGAAGCAACCGTCTCCGGCACAGCGAGGAAGCTCACACACCCCGAGCATTGAGTGGGGTCGCTCAGGCGCAAAGAGAAGAAATGGTGCAGCAGGGCAACGGAAGGAGGAATGCCCACCATTGCCTCGCAAACAAAAGCGAAGACAGCCAGGAGGGTAATGGACTCAGGCCCGAGGTGCATCATGTGGATCTGATAATGGGAGAGCACCGCATTGAAGAAGGCGGAAAAGGGGGGAACCAGACCCGCCCACAGGGCACCAGCGAAGAACCGGACCTCCGTGACGACCCTATCAAAGGAGGCATGGGACGCAGGCCAGACCATGGTCCTGCCGCGTTCGTTGAAGATGGTGGAAAGGGCAGAGAAGACCTTGTTCAAGGCTTCGGAATTGATTATGATGGACCGGTCAACGGCGGGGGCCACCGCCGAAGGCGAGCGGGACGAAGGCGCGGGCTTCTTCCCCCTTTCCTTCTTCGTTGGCACCATGGCAATGGGATGGGTCGAGAGTTCGAGTTGGATTGGAGGCGGAGGTTGGAGCCTGAGGAAGAAGGAGGGGCAGGAAGCACGTGGGCGGCGAAAGGGGAATGGTTGTGTGCAACCGCGGGTCCGCCTAGCCGGGCGTGTAATGAGGAATCGTGGGGAAGCGGAGACGCCCACGTCCAATCAACCGCCACGCGGCGCCCAAGGCCACAGGCTATTGGTGCCCGCGGTGCTTCACACTTGCCCCTTCGCTTCTCTGCTAAGCCAAGTCCGGGCGCGCCTTGGGCCCGGGGGCTACTGTCGGCGTTCTGGGAACAGGGGTCCCCAGACTTGCCTGCCCGTGGCCTGCAGCGTGGCACAAGTGGGGGCCCAGTGCAGCCCAGCTTCATCAACTCAAGCTCAAGATCCTCGCGAGGGGCCAAGCCTCACGGGGCGGACGGCAGGAAGCTTCCTCAGGAGCGGCCTCATCAGGCAGGCTCGCAAGGAGGCGGAGAGATCAAGGAAGTGTACCTTGCGAGGAACCCATGATGCAAGCATGACGATCGAGACTAGGTGGGCGCCAGGCGGGCGCCGGCCTGTGCAGTGTCCTTGTTTCCCCTTTGGTGCAAAGGGGGCAAGCACAGGCCAAGGCATCAGACAAATGTTACCATTTCGGTGCAACAAGACCAAGACCAGCAGAATGGCAGGACGGAGGTCATTGTGGAGCCCAGGACGGCGTCACCGCTAGAGTCTTTGGCAGTCGAAGACCAACTTTAGTCAAGATAAGTGTACTAGATGTTCCCCGTCAAAATGGCCAATTGTTGGCGCCCTTCCCGCTCATTATTTGGGAAGAGGCCCAGGGCCTCCCTCTATAAATAGAGCTAGCCACCACATGGCAGAGAGGGGATGGATCAGAGAGAGAAAGAGAGGGAGAAGCGATTGAACTCACCCAAGCAGTTCATCGCACCAGCTCAAGAACAGCCCCTCGCGAGGCTGTTCCCCCTTTGTATTGTTCATCATCAGCCCCTGAGGCAATCCACCACACCACACACTAGAGTAGGGTATTACACCACAATGGTGGCATGAACCAGTATAAATCTCGTGTCTCTTGTGTTTTGTTCTTGCTAGCTTAGATTCCTTGAGAAGCATCGAGACGTGAGCTGGTAGGGGAAAGATCTTCATGCGCACCCCAGAGTTCGAACCTCAAGGGTCTGCCGGAACCCGAAATCCGACAATTGCTACTATCATCTTTCAACTTGTTTTCTCTAGGAACATATAAAAAAACATAGGGAAGCTACAACGTGAGCTATTGATCTACAACATAATTTGCAAAATACTATCTGGGCTAAGTTGATGATAAATTAAAGTTTAGTTAATCATATTACTTAAGAACTCCCACTTAGATAGACGTCCCTCTAGTCATCTAAATGATCACCTGATCCATATCAACTAAACCATGTACGATCATCACATGAGATGGAGTAGTTTTCAATGGTGAACATCTCTATGTTGATCATATCTACTATATGATTCACGCTCGAGCTTTCGGTCTCTAGTGTTCCAAGGCCATATCTGCATATGCTAGGCTCGTCAAGTTTAACCCGAGTATTCTGCACGTCCAAAACTGGCTTGCACACGTTGTATGTGAACGTAGAGCTTATCACACCCGATCATCACATGGTGTCTCGGCATGACGAACTGTAGCAAACGTGCATACTCAGGGAGAACACTTATACCTTGAAATTTAGTGAGGAATCATCTAATAATGCTACCGTCGCACTAAGCAAAATATGATGCATAAAAGATAAACATCACATGCAATCAAAATATGTGACATGATATGGCCATCATCATCTTGTGCCTTTGATCTCCATCTCCAAAGCACCATCATGATCTCCATCGTCACCAGCTTGACACCTTGATCTCCATCGTAGCATCGTTGTCGTCTCGCCAACTATTGCTTCTACGACTATCTCTGCCGCATAGTGATAAAGTAAAGCAATTACAAGGCGATTGCATTTCATACAATAAAGCGACAACCATATGGCTCCAGCCAGTTGTCGATAACTCTGTTACAAAGCATGGTCATCTCATACAACAATTTATATCTCATCATGTATTGACCATATCACATCACAACAAGCCCTGCAAAAACAAGTTAGACGTCCTCTACTTTGTTGTTGCAAGTTTTACGTGGTTGCTACGGGCTTCTAGCAAGAACAGTTCTTACCTACGCATCAAAAGCACAACGATTTTTTGTCAAGTGTGTTGTTTTAACCTTCAACAAGGATTGGCCGTAGTCAAACTCGATTCAACTAAAGTTGGAGAAACAGACACCCGCCAGCCACCTGTGTGTGATACGTCTCCAACGTATCTATAATTTTTGATTGTTCCATGCTATTATAATATCTGTTTTGCATGTTTAATGGGCTTTAATATGCTATTTTATATTATTTTTGGGACTAACCTATTAACCGAGGGCCCAGTGCCAGTTTCTGTTTTTTCTTCCTATTTTAGAGTTTTTCAGAAAAGGAATACGAAACAGAGTCCAAACGGAATGAAACCTCCGCGACGATCTTTCTTGGGCCCAAAGCAAACCAAAGATTTGGAGATGAGGTCGGAGACGCAACGACGAAGCCACAAGGCAGGAGGGCGTGCCTAGGGGGTTGGCGCACCCCCCACCCTAGTGAGCCCCTCGTGGCTTCCCTGACCTAATTCCTTCGCCTATATATACTCTTATACCCTAAAAACATTAGGGGGAGCCACAGAACCACTTTTCCACCACCGCAACCTTGTGTACCCATCTTGGGGCCTTTTTCGACGATCCGCCGGAGGGGGATTCGATCACCAAGGGCTTCTACATCAACACCATTATCTCTCCGATGAAGCATGAGTAGTTTACCACAGACTTTCGGGTCCATAGTCATTATCTAGATGGCTTATTCTCTCTCTTTGATTCTCAATACCATGTTCTCCTCGATGTTCTTGGAGATCTATTTGATGTAATATTATTTTGCGGTGTGTTTGCCGAGATCCGATGAATTGTGGATTTATGAACAATATCATCTATGAATATTATTTGGTTCTTCTCTGAATTCTTATATGCATGATTTAATATCTTTGCAAGTCTCTTCGAATTATCGATTTAGTTTGGCCTACTAGATGGATCTTTCTTGCAATAGGAGAAGTGCTTAGCTTTGGGTTCAATCTTGCGGTGTCCTTTCCCAGTGATAGTAGGGGCAGCAAGGCACACATTGTATTGTTGCCATCAAGGATAACAAGATGGGGTTTTCATCATATTGCTTGAGTTAATTCCTCTACATCATGTCATCTTGTGCGTTACTCCGTTCTTTATGAACTTAATACTCTAGATGCATGCTGGATAACGGTCGATGTGTGGACTAATAGTAGTAGATGCAGGCAGGAGTCGGTCTACTTGACACGGACGTGATGCCTATGTTCATGATCATTGCCTTAGATGTCATCATAATTATGTGCTTTTCTATCAATTGCTCGACAGTAACTTGTTCACCCACCGTAATACATGCTATCTTGAGAGAAGCCACTAGTGAAACCTTGGCCCCCGGGTCTCTTTCCCACTATATTGAATCTTGTTTACATCTTGCTAGTTTCCGATCTACTATTTTGCAATCTTTACTTTCCAATCTATGCACCCAAAAATACCAAAAATATTTACTTTACCGTTTATCTATCTCTATCAGATCTCACTTTTGCGAGTGACCGTGAAGGGATTGACAACCCCTTTATCGCGTTGGTTGCAAGTTCTTGATTGTTTGTGTACGTATTCGGTGACTTGTGCATCGTCTCCTACTGGATTGATACCTTGGTTCTCAAAACTGAGGGAAATACTTATGGTACTTTGCTGCACCACCCTTTCCTCTTCAAGGGAAAACCAACACTAGCTCAAGAGGTAGCAAGAAGGATTTCTGGCGCCGTTGCCAGGGAGATCTACGCCAAGTCAAGGCATACCAAGTACCCATCATAAAATCTTCTCCCTTGCATTTCATTATTCGCCAATCGCCTCTCAGTTTCCTCTCCCCCACTTCTAAAATGATTTTCGAAAACCTTTGCCTTTTCTTCGCCCCTCTTCCGTTCGTCTCTTTTCGCTTGCTTCTTGTGTGCTCATTTGTTAGTTTGGTTTGTTGCCATCATGTCTGAAACTGGGAAGGTTATCATTGAAAATCTTGAAAAACACTTGAGTCTTGCTCTTTGAATCATGAAACAGAAACTCCACCTAATTACAAAATAAAAATCTTTCGCGTGGGGGACGGTAATATTATTGGGAAAAGTATTATCCAAGATTTTTTTTGATTGCACGGGATCCATGCCTATTAACAAATAGTCTATTCTTCTTGAGACCAACTGTTATGCAGATGCCATTGTTATGCTTGTTGAGAAATTAGAAAGAAAATTTGTGCATATCCATCCTGCTTTGTAAAAGGTGTTTTATGAACTTCCCAATATCAATCACCCAATAGCTAAAAAGATTGCCACCATTATCCTTATGCGAATTCGATTTTACAATACAAGAAGCTAGGGATATTTTTGCTTTCTATTAAAAGGATGTTGAACACCTGCCGATTATAGATATTCTTTATGATAAAGAAACCATGCGTAGTTTGGAAGCTAGAGATTATCAATCTTATAGTGAAAATCTTAGGAAGAGAGTTCCCTATTTTGAAATATCTCAATCTTTGTACCTTGAGGCTTTTGAGGAGTTTGATTGGATTTCTAGAGGAATTTATGTAGGATTCAATAGGGATTGGTTGAATAAAATGATGAAGGAACCCGTTAGAAATGAGCTACTCATTTTATATGATGATATATACGGTGATGACCCCGACTATGGGTTTATGAATGTTAAAATTACAAACCAAAGTCCTTTCCATGATTTAAGTTCTTCTTCTAAAAGGGAAATAAGGGAAAGGATAGATTTGCAAAGACGAGTTTTGGAGGATTTGATGAGGAAAGAATTGCATGCCGAATATGGCAATACCTAGATCTATTTGTGTTTTTATGCCTAGCTAGGGGCGTTAAACGATAGCGCTTGTTGGGAGGCAACCCAATTTTATTTTTATTCTTTACTTTTTGCTACTGTTTAGTAATAATTAATTCATCTAGCCTCTGGTCAGATGTGTATTTATGTTTTAATTAGTGTTTGTGCCAAGTAGAACCTTTGCAAAGACTTGGGTGAAGTCAATGCGATCTTGCTGTGAAAAACAGAAACTTTTGCGCTCATGAGAATAGCTGTCATTTTTTTTACAAAAGAGCGCTTTTAAGTTGATTCTTTTTGTATAAGATTAATAGACAAATTCCTCACGTCCACCAATTTATTTCAGAATTTTTGGTGTTACACAAGTATTCGAGAGTTATAGATTACTAAAGACTGTTCTGTTTTTGACAGATTCTGTTTTTCGCGTGTTGTTTGCTTATTTTGATGAATCTATGAGTAGTATTGGGGGGTATGAACCATAGAGAAGTTGGAATACAGTAGGTTTTACACCAATATAAAAAAATAATTAGTTCACAACAGTACCTTAAAGTGGTGATTTATTTTCTTATACTAACAGAGCTCATGAGATTTTCTGTTGAAGTTTTGTGTTGTGAAGTTTTCAAGTTTTGGGTAAGGATTTGATGGACTTTGGAATAAGGAGTGGCAAGAGCCTAAGCTTGGGGATGCCCAAGGCACCCCAAGGTAAAATTCAGTGACAACCAAAAGCCTAAGCTTGGGGATGCCCCGGAAGGCATCCCCTCTTTGGTCTTCGTCTATCGGTAACTTTACTTGAGGCTATATTTTTATTCACCACATGATATGTGTTTTGCTTGGAGCGTCTTGTATGATTTGAGTCTTTGCTTTTTAGTTTACCACAATCATCCTTGTTGTACACACCTTTTGGGAGAGGCACGCATGAATCGTAATTTGTTAGAATACCCTATGTGCTTCACTTATATCTTTTGAGCTAGACAATATTGCTCTAGTGCTTCACTTATATCTTTTTAGAGCACGGCGATGGTTTTATTTTATCAAAATTGTTGAACTCTCATACTTCAGTTATATTATTTTGATAGTCTTTTAGAACAGCATGGTAATTTGCTTAGGTTATAAAATTAGTCCTAATATGATGGGCATCCAAGATGGGTATAATAAAAACTTTCATATAAAGTGCATTAAATACTATGAGAAGTTTGATTCTTTATGATTGTTTTGAGATATGAAGATGGTGATATTAGAGTCATGCTCATAGAGTAGTTGTGAATTTGAGAGATGCTTGTGTTAAAGTTTGTGATTCCCGTAGCATGCACGTATGGTGAACTGTTATGTGATGAAGTTGAAGCATGATTTATTTATTAATTGTCTTCCTTATGAGTGGAGGTCGGGATCGCGTGATGGTTAACTCCTACCAACCCTTCCCCTAGGAGCATGCGTGTAGTACTTTGTTTTGATGACTTATAGATTTTTGCAGTAAGTATGTGAGTTCTTTATGACAAATGTTGAGTCCATGGATTATACGCACCCTCACCCTTGCACCATTGCTAGCATCTCTTGTGTCGCGCAATTTTCGCTGATACCATACACCCACCATATACCTTCCTCAAAACAGCCACCATACCTACCTATTATGGCATTTCCATAGCCATTCTGAGATAATATTGCCATGCAACTTTCCGCCGTTCCATTTATTATCACACGCTCCATCATTGTCATATTGCTTTTCATGATCATGTAGTTGACATCATATTTGTGGAAAAGCCACCATTCATAATTCTTTCATACATGTCACTCTTAAATTCACATCCCGGTACACCGCCGGAGGCATTCACATAGAGTCATATTTTGTTCTAAGTATTGAGTGGTAAGTAAATAAAAGTGTGATGATCTTCATTATTAGAGCATTCTCCCATGTGAGGAAAGGATGATGGAGACTATGATTCCCCCACAAGTCGGGATGAGACTCCGGACAAAAAATAAAAAAAATAAAAAAAGAGGCCATAAAAAAAGAGAAGGCCCAAATAAAAAATGAGAGAAAAAGAGAGAAGGGCAGTGTTACTATCCTTTTTCCACACTTGTGCTTCAAAGTAGCACCACGATCTTCATGATAGAGAGTCTCCTATGTTGTCACTTTCATATACTAGTGGGAATTTTCATTATAGAACTTGGCTTGTATATTCCAATGATGGGCTTCCTCAAAATGCCCTAGGTCTTCGTGAGCATGCAAGTTGGATGCACACCCACTTAGTTTCTTTTTGAGCTTTCATACACTTATAGCTCTAGTGCATCCGTTGCATGGCAATCCCTACTCACTCACATTGATATCTATTGATGTGAGACTATCTTCCTCCTTTTTGTCTTCTCCACAACCACCATTCTATTCCACTTATAGTGCTATGTCCATGGCACATGCTCATGTATTGCATCAAGATTGAAAAAGTTTGAAAATACTAAAGTATGAAACAATTTCTTGGTTAAAACCGGGGTTGTGCATGATTCAAATAGTTTGTGTGATGAAGATAGAGCATACCCAGACTATATGATTTTTTGTAGGGATAGCTTTCTTTGGCCATGTTATTTTGAGAAGACATGATTGATTTGTTATTATGCTTGAAGTATTATTATTTTTATGTCAATATTAAACTTTTGTCTTGAATCTTTCGGATCTAAACATTCATGCCACGATTAAGAAAATTACATTGATAAATATGTTAGGTAGCATTCCACATCAAATTTTTTGTTTTTATCATTTACCTACTCGAGGACGAGCAGGAATTAAGCTTGGGGATGCTTGATACGTCTCCAACATATCTATAATTTTTTATTGTCCCATGCTATTATATTATCTGTTTTGGATGTTTAATGGGCTTTAATATGCTATTTTATATTATTTTTGGGACTAACCTATTAACCAAGGGCCTAGTGCCAGTTTCTGTTTTTTTGCCTATTTTAGAGTTTTGCCGAAAAGGAATAGCAAACGGAGTCCAAATGGAATGAAACCTTTGCGATAATCTTTCTTGGACCGAAAGCAAACCAGAAGACTTGGAGATGAAGTTGGAGACGCAAGGTGGAAGCGATGAGGCAGGAGGGCGCGCCCAGGGGGTAGGCGTGCCCCCCACCCTCATGAGCCCTTCGTGGCTCCCCTGACCTAGTTCCTTCGCCTATATATACTCTTATACCCTAAAAACATCAGGGTGAGCCACGAAACCACTTTTCCACTGCCGCAACTGAGGGAGTCCTGGATTAGGGGGTCCTCGGACAGCCGGACTATGTACTTGTGCCGGACTGTTGGACTATGAAGATACAAGATTGAAGACTTTGTCCCGTGTCCGGGTGGGACTCTCCTTTGCGTGGAAGGCAAGCTTGGCAATTCAGATATGTAGATCTCCTTCTCTATAACCGACTCTGTGTAACCCTAGCCCCCTCAAGTGTCTATATAAACTGGAGGGTTTAGTCCGTAGGATAACAACAATCATAATCATAGGCTAGCTTCTAGGGTTTAGCCTCTACGATCTCGTGGTAGATCAACTCTTGTAATACTCACATCATCAAGATCAATCAAGCAGGATGTAGGGTATTACCTCCATCGAGAGGGCCCGAACTTGGGTAAACATTGTGTCCCCCGCCTCATGTTACCATTAGCCTTAGATGCACAGTTCGGGACCCTCTACCCGAGAATCGCCAGTTTTGACACCGACATTGGTCCTTTCATTAGGAGTTCCACTGTGTCGTCGCGGTAAGGCTTGATGGCTCCTTCAATCATCTTCAACTATGCGATCCTGGGTGAGGTTTTCTCCTCGGACAAATCTTCATATTCGGCGGCTTCATACTGCGGGCCAACTCGCTTGGCCATCTGGAGCAGATCGATAGCTACGCCCCTGGCCGTCAGGTCAGGTTTGGAAGCCTGAACTACACCGTCGACATCCGCGGGGACTTGATCTTCGACAGATTCGAGCCCATGACAGGTGCCCCAAACATTCACGATGAGCATGACTTAGATCTGCCATCGAACGGTGTTCAGGAGAACGCACCTGCAGCTGCCTTGGCCTTAGATCCTGAGAAGATCGTGTCGTCCGAGGACGGGTGGATAGACCCCGCCACAGAGGTCGTACCCTCATCGGCAATAGAGCCGAACACAGATTTCACCTCCAATGAGGTCGGTGTCATCATACCCTTGGACTCGTTCCGGCCTTAGGCTCCGAACTGCGCGCATCCATGCCTATTGAATCTGATTGGGCACTGATCATGGAATTTACCTCCGCGGATATCTTTCAGCACTCACCCTTGGGCGATGTGCTAAATTCATTGAAATCTCTCTCCCTGTCAGGATACTCTTGGCCTAACTATGTCCGACTCAAGTGGGAAGCAGACAACAAAGTTCGTTCCCCACCCACCACCCACTTAATAGCCACTGTCGATGACTTAACCGACATGCTTGATTTCGACTCCAAAGACATCGACGGTATGGACGACGATGCCAGAGAAGAACAGGACCCACCGCCTAAAGGGCGCTGGACAGCCACCTCATCATATGATATATACATGGTGGACACACCCAAAGAAAACAATGGCGAGGAACATAAGGATGCAATGGAGGATAATCCTCTTGAGAAGCAACCAAAGCGACGACGTCAGCGCTGCTCTAAATCCCACCACAGTAAAAACAGCGCAAGAAAGAATAATACCCTGGTCGACTCCAAAGGCAACGACGACCCCATGGACCCAGCGATGGAGCAGGATGAGCCAGGGGACAATGAACATAGTCCGGGGCCGCTGTCCGATCATAGCGATGGCGGAGATAAAACTCATAAACCTGTCTCTGGAGAGGAGAACAGTCCGGACGACGATGCACTCATCATCCCGGAGAGGCACTTGGAATAAGAGAACCTCCACAGAAGGCTTATCGCCACCGCGAGGAGCTTGAAGAAGCAGAAGCAAAGGCTTAAGGCCACACATGATACACTCAACCGCAGATGGAACGAAGTGCTCGACACTGAAGAAAAATATGGTGGCGATCGCCACACAAAGAGCTACCTAAAGCGCAAGCTGCTGCCCGAATTCGACGACGAGGCTATAGAGCCCATTCCACCGAAAAATAATACGGACGATCCACCGGACCGACCACCCCGTGGCCGCGACAGGGCGGCTAATAACACCGCACACAAGTCAGCACACGATTTACATGAGCACCTGGACAAAAAAGCCGGTATGGCCAGGTCCATCTATGGATCTAGGAAGCATGCTCCGGCACAGGATCACAGCCACCAAAACGACTATACTGATCAAATACCAGCTCGGAATCAACACCGAACACTACAGCCATCGGAAGCATGCCATGGCACATCCAAATATAGGGGGGGCGCACACCCCCCGTGCTTCACTGATGAGGTGCTGGATCATGAATTTATAGAGGGATTTAAACCCGTAAACATAGAGGCATATGACAGAACGACAGACCCTGCAGTCTGGATTGAGGACTTTATTCTTCACATCCACATGGCTCGCGGAGATGATCTCCACGCCATTAAATACCTGCCCCTCAAGTTGAAAGGACCAGCTTAAACTCAATTGGAAGATGGGAGGAACTTGAGGATGCTTTCAGGACTAATTTTCAAGGGAGCTATGTCCGACCTCGGGATGCAGACGATTTAAGTCACATAATTCAACAACCCGGAGAGTCAACCCGTAAGCTTTGGAACAGATTTCTCACCAAGAAGAGTCAAATCATCGACTGCCCGGATGCCGAAGCCTTAGCGGCTTTCAAGCACAGTGTCCAGGATGACTGGCTCGCCAGACACCTCGGCTAGGAAAAGCCGAGGACAATGGCAGCCCTAACAAGCCTTATGACCCGCTTTTGCGCGAGCGAGGACAGTTGGTTGGCCCGCAGCAGCACCAGCGACCCAGGCACATCCGAAATCAGGGACGGCAATGGGAAGCCGCGACGCGATAAAAACAAGCGTTGAAATAATGAAGACAACCCAGACAACACGACGGTAAACGCCGGATTCAGGGGCTCTCGACCCGGTCAACGGAAAAACCATTTAACGGCAGCAGAGATGGACCGTCTAGCCTAAACAAAATTCTAGATAGATTATGTCAGATTCACGGCACCCCCGAAAAACCTACAAATCACACCAACA
Source organism: Triticum dicoccoides (assembly GCF_002162155.2). Taxonomy (NCBI): domain Eukaryota; kingdom Viridiplantae; phylum Streptophyta; class Magnoliopsida; order Poales; family Poaceae; genus Triticum; species Triticum dicoccoides. Next base: position 374,838,188 of record NC_041381.1, on the reverse strand, counting down.
GAGAATGCTGGGTCTTCAAGCAGGCCGGCAAGCTAAACGCCAAACAAAAGGGGAGGGAGGCGCCAAGTGAAGACGAGGATGAACCGTGCCAGCCGAACACCGGGGGACATGAAAAATTTCCACCAGAGGTCAAAACAGTGAACGTGATTTACGCAACCCACATATCAAAGAGGAGGTGCAAACGCGCACTTCGACACGTACACGCTGTAGAACGAGTTGCCCCAAATTCAACCCATGGTCGGCCTGCCTGATCACTTTCGATCGCGGGGATCATCCGACTAGTATCCAACATGGAGGTTCGGCCGCCTTGGTGCTCGACCCAATAATTGACGGATACCATTTCACCCGAGTCCTCATGGACGGTGGCAGTAGTCTTAATCTAATATATCAGGACACTGTCCGCAAGATGGGGATAGACCCGTCAAGAATCAGCCAAAGTAATACTACCTTTAAAGGAGTAATACCAGGCGTAGGAGCCCGCTGCACGGGCTCTCTGATACTGGAGGTTGTATTCAGTTCGCCCGACAACTTCTGAAGCGAAGAACTAATCTTCGACATTGCTCCATTCCAAAGCGGCTACCATGCACTACTCGGAAGAATGGCCTTCTCTCGTTTCAATGCAGTTCCGCATTACACTTATCTTAAACTTAAGATGCCCAGTCCACGTGGCGTCATCACAATTAGCGGAAATACAGAGCGTTCTTGACGTGCGGAAGAATATGTGGCGGCTCTAGCAGCCGAACCATTGAGCGGCCTCCCCAACCAGAATAAATGATCGGTTGTAAAGACCATGGACACGGTTAGAAGTGTCCGGCGCACCACTAGTTGTAGCATCCCAGATAAACCTGAGCTTGGGTCGATGGATATACCCCCATAGGTGGTGCTGGGGGCTGCCTGCATGAAAAAAGGCCCATAGTTCGGCTCGACCCTATTAATACAATAATAGATTGAATTCTCATGGTTCATTAATAATAACCAACTTTTCGCACGATCACACAAGATTCTTTCACCTGGGTTTTTCTTTTTTACAGATGATCATCGTGCCGCACCCTTCCAGTATACGGCACAACGGAGACAAAGGTGCAGACGTGCAGCAGGGCCCCGTTCAAAGGTTTCCTTTTAGATTAAGACCCTATGTAAACCCTTTTTTATTGTCTCTTGTTGTTTCACACCCTCCGGGCACATAAAACAACCTAGAGGGATACTGGCATTATTGGCATTTCGTCACGCCAGATTAATGCATGTACCTGGAAATTCAGGGCTCATTACCGAGGGCGGTACTCAGCCCAGTATATATTATAAAGTCCGAATACCTTCGGGAGTGTTCGGCGTCGTGAGTTTGGCCTTACATGCATTAGCTCCGAATCATGTCTTTGGTCAATAGTTGGGTTTGCCCGGCTCCCATGTTTTGCTACCTTACGTTCCGCTCTATTGGCTAAGGTGGCACCGGGAGAACTACTGCGATTGTGCCCTAGTTCATCTGGATGAGCACCTCAGTAGAGAAAGCCGAAAACTGACTGTCATGATAAAGCACGACACTGGTCAACCACTCGGTGACTCAGCGGAATCTTCGAGATTCCTCCGCATTAACGAAGGACCGGTTTCCTTGTCACGTATGTACATGCACCGTATTCGGATGAGCACGGACATACCAGGGGCTATATAGTAGCTCCACCGTCAAACTCCTATGGCTAAGTGAAAGTGTTAAAGCTATATAGTCTGATTGCCTTGTTCGCCGCGCTATCACCTCCTTAACGGACCAAGACGTTGGATCAAGTGTGATTACGCATGAGGGAGTCCTGGATTAGGGGGTATCCGGACAGCCGGACTCTATACAACGTCCGGACTATTGAAGCATGAAGATACAAGACTCAAGACTTCGGCCCATGTCCGGATGGGACTCTCCTTTGCGTGGAAGGCAAGCTTGGCGATCCGGATATTGTGTTTCCTTTCTTGTAACCGACTCCATGTAAACCCTAGTCCTCTCTGGTGTCTATATAAACCGGAGAGGTTGGTCCTTAGAAGGCCGATCACAATTACAATCATACCATCATAGGCTAGCTCTTAGGGTTTGGCCTCTACGTTCTCGTGGTAGACCTACTCTTGTACTACCCATATCATCAATATTAATCAAGCAGGAAGTAGGGTTTTACCTCCATTGAGAGGGCCCGAACCTGGGTAAACATCCGTGTCCCTTGCTTCCTGTTACCATAAGCCTTGACGCACAGATCGGGACCCCCTACCCGAGATCCGCTGGTTTTGACACCGACATTGGTGCTTTCATTGAGAGTTCCTCTGTGCCGTCGCTGTCAGGCTGGATGGCTCCTTCAATCGTCACCAACGACGCTGTCCAGGGTGAGACTTTCCTCCCCAGACAGATCTTCGTGTCCGGCGGATTCGCACTGCGGGCCAATTCGCTTGGCCACCTGGAGCAGATCGATAGCTATGCCCCCGGCCACCAGGTCAAGTTCAGAAACTTGAACTACATGGCGGATATTCCCGGAGACTTGATCTTCAACGGATTCAGGCCAGTGCCAGGAGCGCCGAACAGTCACGATGAGCACGGCTTAGACCTGCTGTCGGACAATGCTCGGGATAAGCCTCAGATCTAAATCCGGGGCAGGTTGCGCTGCCTGAGGACGGAGGGCTGGACCCCGCCCCGCGGGCCGTACCCTCATTGGCGATGGAGCCGAACACAGGCCTCACTTCTGATGGGAGCCTGTAACTCCAGACCCCCGGATTCATATCCGGTTGTAGGTCCTACTCCACGCACTCACGTACCCGCCAAGCTTGGTTGGGCCCCGGAAATGGAGTTCACCGCTGTGGACATATTCCAGCACTCGCCCTTTGGCGACATACTAAACTCATTTAAAATTCTCTCTTTGACAGAGAATTCCGGGCCGAACTATGTCCGGCTCGAGTGGGAAGCAGGCGACGAATAAATTCGTTACCCACCCACCACCCACTTGATAGCCATGGTTGATGATTTAACCGACGTGCTTGACTTTGACTCCGAAGGCATCGACGGTATGGAAGATGATGCAGGAGAAGACTCAGAATCTATGGGGTAACGGATTCCCGCCTCGTCACATGACATATACATGGTGGATACGCCCAAGGAAGACGATGGTGACAATCCGGAAGATAAAACCCCTGGGCAAAAACCAAAGCGATGGCGCAGACGTCGTTCCAAATCCAGTAATAGTAAAAATATCAGCAAAAGCGCCAGAAGAATGGATACTCCAGTCAACCCCGAAGGCAACAACGACCAAACGGAACCAGCGATGGAGCAGGACGAACCAGGTCACGCCGAGCACAGTTCGGAGCAGACGCTCGAAGACAATGATCCAGAGGGATGAGTTCATCAAACCGGCCCAGGACAAGAAGACAGTCCGTACGATGACGCATTCATCATTCCAGAAGAACGCGTGGAACGAGAGAACCTCCACAAAAAGCTTATGTCCACAGCGAGAAATATGAAGAGGCATAAGCAACGGCTTAAAGCCGCACAGGAAACGCTCAATCATAGATGGAACAAAGTGCTAGACACTGAAGAAGATATGGCGACGATCGCCACACAAAGAGCTACCCAAAACGAAAGCTAGTGCCAGAATTCGACGACGAGGCCGTTCCACCAAAGAATAACACGACCAGGAGACAAGACGTACCACTTCATAACCGCAATAAATCAACTATCGAAGACGCGCACGATCTACGTGAGCACCTGGATAAGAAAGTTGGCGCACCTAGGCCCATCTACGGATCTAAAGGACACACCCCGGCGGAGGACTGTGGTCGTCAAAATAGTTATGACAACCAAATACCAGTTCAGAATAAACACCGAACACAACAACAGCCGACGGCATGCCACAATGCATCCAGATACATAGGGGCCGCTCACCCCCTGTGCTTTACTGATGAAGTACTGGACCATCAATTCCCACATGGCTTTAAACCTGTGAACATAGAGGCATACGACGGAACGACAGACCCAGGGGTCTGGATCGAGGACTTTATCCTACATATACATATGGCTCATGGGGATGACCTCCATGCCATCAAATACCTTCCCCTCAAACTGAAGGGACCAGCTCGGCACTGGTTGAAAAGCCTCCCTAAAAATTCAATTGGGAGCTGGGAGGAACTAGAGGACGCTTTCAGGGCCAATTTTCAAGGGACTTATGTCCGGCCTCCGGATGCTGACGATTTAAGTCACATAATCCAACAGCCCGGAGAGTCCGCCCGAAAGCTTTGGAACAGATTCCTCACCAAGAAGAATCAAATCATCGATTGTCCGGATGCCGAAGCCCTAGTGGCATTCAAACACAGCATCCGCGACGAGTGGCTCGCTAGACACCTCGGCCAAGAAAAGCCAAGGACAATTGCAGGCCTAACAAGCCTTATGACCTGCTTTTGCGCGGGTGAGGATAGCTGGCTAGCCCGTAAAGGCACCAGCGACCCCAACATGTCCGAAATAAGGGACGGCAACGGGAAGCCACGGCGTAATAAAAACAAACACCAAAACAAGGAAGAGAGCCCGGATAACACAACGGTTAATGCCGGATTCATGGGCTCTCGACCTAACCAGCAAAATAAGCCATCTAAAGGCAGCAAAGAGGGACCATCCACTCTGAACAGTGTTCTGGATAGACTGTGCCATATTCATGGCACCCCTGACAAACCTGCGAACCACACACACAGAGAGTGCTGGGTCTTCAAGCAGGCCGGCAAACTAAACACCGAACACAAGGGAAGGGAAACACCAAGAGAAGACGCAGATGAACCTCGCCCGCCGAACACTGGGGGACAGAAAAAATTCCCACCAGAGGTTAAAACAGTAAATATGATCCACACGACTCGCACATCCTCGAGAAGGCACGAACGCACCCATAAAGACACGCGCGATATAGAGCCCATCATACCCACACCTAACTATTGGATGTCTTGTCCGATCACCTTCGATCACCTGGATGGCTGAGCTAGTATTCGACGCGAAGGATCAGATGCCTTGGTGCTTGACCCAATAATCGACGGATACCACCTCACCCACGTCCTTATGGACGGCGGCAATAGTCTCAATTTAATATATGAGGACACTGTCTGCAGGATGGGGATAGACTCATCCAGAATCAGCAAGATTAACACCACCTTTGAAGGGGTGATACCAGGTGTTGAAGCCTACAGCAGGGGCTGCGTCATACTGGAGGTAACATTCGGCTCTCCAGGCAACTCCAGAAGTGAAGAACTAGTCTTCATCATCTCACCCTTCCAAAGCAGCTATCAAGCATTGCTCGGAAGAGCGGCCTTCGCCCGCTTCAACGTATCGCCGCACTATGGCTACCTCACACTCAAGATGCCCGGCCCAGGTGGCGTCATCACCATTAGCGGAATAACATAGCGCTCTTCATGCGTAGAGGAACACGCGACGGCCCTAGCGGCCGGACTATAAGCGACCTCTAACAAAAATATGACAGGTCGTTAAGACCACGGACACGGTTAGACGAGTCCGGCATCCCATATCAAACCAGGGCACCATATATGTAATCCTATAGTGGATACCAGGGGCTCATAATAAAGCCCCACACTTGGCCCAACCTTATTGGCAGGCCAGCATCTCAGATTTTTACTATCCATCGCATAGTTATGTTGCACTCTTCTATGGGTTTCCCTTTTCAGCAGACAACGTTCGCACGATACCCTTCCAGGATGCGGCACAATGGAGAAAAAGGTGCAGACGTGCAGTAGGGCCCCGTTCAACAGGTTTCTTTTTAGATTAAGCCCATGTGTAAACCTTTTCTATTGCCTCTTGTTGTTTAACATCCCATGGGTTCCATACCCATAGAGGATACTGCCGTTTTTGGCATTTCGCCACGACAGATTAATGCCCGTACCTGGAAACACATGGTTTATAATGAATGGGCATTCTTGAGCCCATCATCTGTTATAAAGTCTGAATACCTTCGGGAGTGTTCGGCGTCACGAGTTTGGCCTTATATGCATCAGCTCCGAATCATGTCTTTGATCAAATGTTGGGTTTGCCCGGCTCCTGGGTTTGCCGCCTTACGTTCCGTTATTATTGACTAAGTTGGCCAAAGGAGAACTACTGCGATTGTGCCCTGGTTCTTCCGGATGAGCACCTCAGTAGAGAAAGCCGAAAACTGACTGTCATGATACAGCGAGAGACTGGTCAACCACTCGACGACTCACCGGAATCTTTAGGATTCCTCCGCATTAACGAAGGGCCATTTCCCGGCCAGGTACATACGCGCCCGTATTCGGATGCACACGAAGGTACCAAGGGCTACATAGTAGCCCCACTTTTGAATCCCGTGGCTAAGCGAAAGTGTTACAGCTATATAGTCCGGTTGCCTAGTTCGTCGTGCGATCACCTCCTTAATGGACCAAGACGTTGGATCAAGAGTGATTAAGCATATTTTTTCGCGAACACCCCCGTATTGTATGCGTGGGGGCTGAAGTCAACGACTGCTAACTTTCGGATTGCATATTTATATATACATATATAAAAATGGCCGCACATGGGAAATAATCATATTCTCAGGGAAATAGTATAAATCTAGCCTTATAATCAAAATAAACATTGTTTGATTTGAATCATCACTCGAATAGGAGATTCTTCGGGCACTGCGCCTCTATCAGGCGGGCACCCTCTGTGACCTGCGCCAAGTAGTGCTCGGCCGGATATTGGCCCCCCTCTGGATCTTGAGACGCTATAATAGTGGCATCCATATCCATCCAATACGCTTTAACGCGGGCAAGGGCCATCCGCGCGCCCTCTATGCATGCCGACCTCCTCATGGCATCGATCCGAGGCACGGCCCCAAGGAACTGCTGCACCAAACCAAAGTAACTGTCCGGCTTAGGCCCCTTCGGCCAAAGATGATCTATTACAGACCGCGTTGCAAGCCCGGACAGCCTGTGAAGCTCCGCTATAGCAGCCATCTTGTCACTCAATGGCAGCGGGCGAGTGGGAGCATTGAACTGCGACTAGAAAAGCTTCTCCACTTCCTTCTCACCCTGACCTTTGAAGAACTCCACAACATCAGCCGTAATCTTCGCCAGGTCCGCGTAGGCGTCCGCCGAACTCCAGCGTCCATCCAGGGGAGCGTACTTCGGATCGAAGAACTTCGTCCGCAGCAAATAGGAGCCCCCAGCCGCGATTTTACCGGCCTGTTGAAGCTCCTCCCGTGCACCCCTGAGCTCGGTCCGTATATCCTTGGTGGCATTAAGTGCCTTGCTCAGGTCAGCCGATTTATCCTCATGCTCCTTTTTCAGGAGCTCATACTAGTCAACGGCATTTTTTAACTCGATAGCCATTTCAGCTATCTTTTCCTCGCTTCGGCGATGAGCAGCCTGTTCGGCTCTCAATTCCTCGGCCGCCTTTAGGGCAGCCGCATTGCTCACCCGAGCTTGTTCCTTGGCTAGAGCAAGTTCCGCCCTCAGGGCCTCCACGACAGCAACACCATCTGCAGTCCGAACATATTACATTAATATGTGCCACCTTAATATTTTCCTATGCAATGGAAAGACAGGACACATACCTTGTGATTTATCCAGCCGCTCATTCATTAGAGTGATATCAGCATCAATCGACCCAATTTGCCTCGTCTGTTCGGCAACTTCAATGGACGGGCCGGCGGCCGGACCCACAGGTAACTGCACATATTTACAACAAAAATCGTTGATTTATGATCCTCCGTTTGCTCCCTAGGGGAGACAACCAGAGTCTCAGGGGCTACTATCTATATGGTGTATTCTTCATTACATACCTCAAAGCCTTTGAGAAGGCTTGTAAATGCTTCATTCAAACCGCTTGTAGCAGATGAAATCTTCTTGAGCACCGTGCTCATTAACGAGCGGTGCTCCTCCGAGAGCGCAACTCGCTCCAGTAAGCCCGTTAGTACGTCCGGCCGGACATCAAACTGCGCCGGACTCTTCCCATCGCCCCCCGTTGTAGCCAAAGGCTCCGGGTGCAGAGCAGCTGACGAATTGACTGCCGGCTTCAGCAGATTCAGACTCCTCCATGACGACACCTCGGTGTCGCCAGCTTCACGAGCTGGAGAAAGGGGTGGGGTCTCGCTCTCCATCATCTCCGGAGGAAGGTCCCCCGAAGACGAACCCTGTTGAGAGGAGCTGCTGGCCGGACTGCAAAAAGTTGAATCCTGAGTATTGATCTAGGAGAAACACAGTACCTTCGGATGGTAGATTGACTTACAGGTCAGTGGAGGGCTGGACCGTTGGAGGGCATGGTGCGGTGAGGGTGCCCGTCGGGGCAAGGCCCCCTGGGGATGTCTTTTTCCCTGATTTGGGCATCTCCGCCTCCAGATCTTCGGAGGCGGCCCTCTTCTTCCCGCGCGGAGAGGAGGCCTTAGCCTCCCCTCCCCGACTATCCTCCTTGGGGGAGGCAACAATTCCCTCGGTTCGGATGCGTAGCATGTGGGGTTCGGTCTCTTCGTCCCTCCCCTTGTCTTTCCCCGAGGGCATTCTGCTGAGTATCCGGTCGAGCATCTTGGCCATGGTAGGGGCGGGCGAGCCTTCGGGAAGCGGTGCCGGACCTGATTCTCTCTGCCTTGCTGAGCTATTCCTGGATGCAGGTGACTGTCAGAACAAATAGTCATGATAAATATAAAACAGGGTGTCCGGTATCAAGGCTACTTACTTGGGTATCTAGGCGATTACAGCTTAGGCCCGCATCCTCGGTGGTGTCCGGACACATTACTTTCCGTCCGAAGAATAATTTGCACATCTCTTTGAGCTTCAAGCCGAAGAAGTGCTTGACAGTCCACGGACCCTCTGGATTGAACTCCCACATCCGGAGAGGCCGGCGTCGGCACAGCAACATCCGCCGGATTAACATCACTTGCATTATGCTGACAAGATTAATGTCCCTCGCAAGAAGCTCCCGGATGCGATTCTGCACTACTGGTATATCACCAACGGGCCCCCAATTCCGTCCTACGTCTGTCCAAGACGCCAGCTGTGACAGAGGGCCCGAGCGAAACTCGGGGGCAGCTACCCACTTTGTGCCTCTGGGAGCTGTGACATAAAACCACCTCCGCTGCCATACATCAGATACTTCTGGGAAAGAACCCTCTGGCCATGGGGCATCGGCGTTTCTGCTTATTACAGCACCTCCGCGCTCCACATGCCACCCCTCGATCATCTTTGGCTTCACATTGAAGGTCTTGAGCCATAAGCCGAAGTGTGGCATGACGTGGAGAAAAGCCTCACACACAATAATAAACGACGAGATATGGAGGATAGCGTCTGGAGCCAGGTCATGAAAATCCAACCCGTAATAGAACATGAGCCCCCTCATGAAGGGATCGAGGGTGAAGCCGAAGCCGCGGAGGAAGTGTGGGATGAAAACAACACATTCATTGGGCTCCGGCATAGGGATGACCTGCCCTAGAGCAGGAAGCCTGTGCTGGACATCGGCGGTCAGGTATCCGACCTCCCTAAGCTTTGCAATGTCCTTCTCTTCAATCGAGGAGGCCACCCACCGGCCTTGAGGGTCAGATCCGGACATGTTGGAGGATTCCGGAGGGGTGGAGCTTAGGTCTTGGGTGTTAGAACTCGAGGTGCGAGAAGGCGCGATGAAGGTGAAAAAGAGGCGTAGGTCTCGACCCCTTTATAAAGCAGGTGAATATCAAGAGTCCCCGGTGTGACCGTTTGAGGCTAAAAACATGCGGGGTTATACCAAACGGTCGTCGAGGGGTCACGCATGCTCACATTGATGGAAAATCCCATAATGAGAGGAACACGATCTCTGCCTCGACGGGACGTGCCAATAAAACCGCCTCGTAACACGAGTCGTTGTGGGGTAAGAAAGGTCGCTTCGCGTTGGACCAAGCCACGTCGCAAGGGGCACGACGCGTGAAGATTGCCAGCAAATTAGATCTATACCATGTGAAGATCATCTTGCAGATCCGGACACGGTCTATGTGTTCGACAACCACTTTGGAGTATTCGGAGAAGGAACCCGCCTTGCAATGCCGAAGACAATACTGCGCACCGGACTCATCGTCATTGAAGCCTGGTTCAAGGGCTACTGAGGGAGTCCTAGATTAGGGGGTATCCGGACAGCCGAACTGTGTACAATGTCCGAACTATTGAAGCGTGAAGATACAAGACTCAAGACTTCGGCCCGTGTCCGGATGGGACTCTCCTTTGCGTGGAAGGCAAGCTTGGCGATCCGGATATTGTGTTTACTTTCTTGTAACTGACTCCATGTAAACCCTAGTTCTCTCCGGTGTATATATAAACCAGAGAGGTTGGTCCTTAGAAGGCCGATCACAATTACAATCATACCATCATAGGCTAGCTCTTAGGGTTTAGCCTCTACGATCTCGTGGTAGATCTACTCTTGTACTACCCATATCATCAATATTAATCAAGCAGGAAGTAGGCTTTTACCTCCATCGAGAGGGCCCGAACCTGGGTAAACCTCTGTGTCCCTTGCTTCCTATTACCATCAGCCTTGACGCATAGATCGGGACCCCCTACCCGAGATCCACCGGTTTTGACACCGACAACGCGCTTTACCAAACACCCCGCATTATATGCATGGGGGCTGAAGCCGATGACTGCAAACTTTTAGGTTATATACATACATACATAAACGGCCGCACAGGAGGCACCACAATACTTTACGGGCCAAAGTATAAATATAGCCTTTATTATCAAAGAAGCATTGTTTTTACAATCAAGATACATGTCACTGGAACATGGTACTCTTTGAGCATTGAGCCTCTATTAAATGGGCACCTTCTAGGACTTCTTCAAAATAGTGCTCGGGCGAGTCCTGACACCCGGGCGAACCCCTGGTTGCAACAGCGGTGGCCTCCATCTCCGCCCAATATGTCTTAACACGGGCGAGAGCCATCCGTGCACCCTCTATGCACGTCGACCTCTTGATAGCATCGATATGCGGCACAACACGAAGAAATCGTTGCACTAAACCAAAATAACTATCCGTACTTGGTTCCTTCAGCCAAAGATGATCCACAACAGACTTCATGGCAAGCCCGGACAACCTATGGAGCTTGCCCACTCGGCCATTTGCTCATTCAACAGCAGCGGACGCCTCGGATTACTGAACTGCAACCAGAACAATCTTTCCACCTCATGATCTTTCTGATCTTTGAAATACTCAGTCGCATCAGCAGCACTCTTTGCTAAATCCAAGTATGCGTCTGCAGAACTCCACAGTTGATCAAGAGGCGCATACTTCGGATCGCCGAACTTCGTCCGCAACAAAAAGGGCTTCCCAGCCGTGATATCTCCAGCTTGACGAAGCTCCTGCCGCGCCGCTCTGATTTCAAAGCGCGTTTCCTTGGATGCTTCCAAGGCCTTCTTCAGGTCAGCCATTTTTTCTTGGCTTTCCCTTTCAAGGAGCTCATATCGGCTGGCGGCGTTTTGCAGCTCAAGAGCCATGTTGGCTATTTTATCTTCGCTCTGGTTATGAGCAGCCTATTCGGCTTTTAACTCTCCGGCTGCCTTCTGGGCGGCTGCATCGCTTTTCCTGGCTTGTTCCTTGGCTCAGGCAAGTTCTGCTCGTAGGGTCTCCATGGTGGCAGCTCCATCTGCAGTAAAAGCATATTATAGATACTAGCATCATGCTCCTCTTAATATTTGCTGACTGCCCGAATATACATACCCTGTGCCTTGTCAAGCCGCTTGTTGACAACCATGATGTCCGCATCCGCCACGTCAAGCTGCTGCCTCAATTCGGCAAAATCAGCAGTCCGATCAGCCGCCGGACCCTTAGCCGCCTGCGCATGAAAGCAGCGCTATCATTACCTGAGACTACGATCCTCTGTTTGTCGCCTCTGGACGGCATCCAGAGTCTCAGGGGCTACTATCTATACAGAGCACACCTAGCGTGTGCGGTACAGTCAAAAATATATATTACTTAGCGTACCTCAAAGTCTCATAGTAGGCTCGTAAAAGCTTCATTTAATCCGCTTTTCACGGATTAGATCCTCTCAACCATCGTACCCATTAAGGTACAATGCGCCTTTGAGATAGTCGCTTGCTCCAAAAGATCCATTAATGTGTCCGGTTGTACACCAGATAGTCCCGGGCTTTTTCTGTTGGTCTCCTTAGGAGCCAAGGACCCGGACTTTGGGCGACTGAAGAATTACCTTCTGGCCTTTGTGGATCAGGAGAAATCCTCCGCGATGACACCTCAGGGTTGTCCGTCTCACAAGGCGGGGAAGCAAGGGGAGGCGTTTCGCTCTCCATCATCTCCGGAAGAAGATCCCCCGAAGACGAACTTTGTTGAGAAGGGCTATGAACCGGACTACAAAACATATGTCTCGGTTATTATTCTTAGGAAAAAGCAGGGCATATTTACTAATGTGCCTTTGTTTACTTACATCTTGGCTAACGGCTGGCCCCCTTGTGGGTGTTGTGCGGTAAGAATGCCCTCTGGGGCAGGGCCCCCTGGTGAGGGTTTCTTCCCTCGTTTGGAAACCTCTGTTTCCAAATCTTCAGGGGCGGCCCTTTTCTTCCCGTGGGGGGAGGGGATTTCAGATTCACCACCCTGATCACCCTCCTTCGCGGAGGCACTAATTCCACCGGTTTGGATGCCCGCTTTCGGTTTCTCTATTCCTCCCCTCATCTTCTCCTGATGGCACTTGATAGGGTGTACGAGCCAGCATCCTGGTTAGTACAGGATCCAGCGAGCCTTCGGGAAGAGGGGCCGAACACCTTATCCTCTCCGCCTTTCTTATCCAGTCCTAGCCGAGGGCAATTTTTCAGAATGATGTTGTGACAAATATAATAACAGCATGTTCGGTCGCGGAGTTACTTACTTGGGTATTTGGACGGTTGCAGTTTAGACCCGCATCCTTGGTGGTGTACAGACACTTTAGTCGTGATCCGAAGAATAATCGATACATCTCTTCGAGCGTCACGCCGAAGAAGTGTTTAACAGTTTGCGGTCCCTCCGGGTTGAACTCCCACATACAGAGAGATCGACGTTGGCATGGCAGGACCCGACGAACTAGCATCACTTGAATTACTTTAACGAGACTGACATCCCTCTTGAGAAGATCTTGGATGCGGCTTTGCAATGTCAGCACGTCATTAACTGGCCCCCAGTCCAGCCCTTTGTTGACCCACAACGCCAGTGGGGTGGAGGGCCCGAGCGGAAGGCTGGGGCGGCCACCCGCTTTGTACCTCGGGGTGCTGTGAGGTAGAACCACTCCCGTTGTCATAAGTTGGACACCTCCGGGAAGGAACCCTTTGGCCATAGGGCATCAACACCTTTTCTTATTACAGCACCTCCGCACTGCGCGTGTCGCCCGTCGATCATCTTCGGCTTCACATTGAAGGTCTTGAGCCACAAGCCTAAGTGTGAGGTAATGCGGAGGAAGGCCTCACACACGACGATAAACGTCGAGATGTGAAGGATGGAATCTGGAGCTAGATCGTGGAAATCTAGCCCGTAATAGATCGTGGAAATCTAGCCCACACAAAGGGATCAAGACTAAAGCCAAGCCCTCAGAGGAAGTGGGAAACAAATACAACACTCTCGTTAGGTTCGGGAGTGGGGATAACCTGCCCTTGAGCAGGTAGCCTGTGGGGGATTTCGGCGGTCAGATACCTAGCCTCCCTAAGCTTCTTGATGTCCTCCTCTGTGACAGAAGAGGCCATCCACCGGCCTTGAAAGTTGGATGATTGAAGGTCCGAAGCGCTTAGCCTGAACCTTGGGTGTTGGAACTCGAGGTAGGGGAAGGGAAGGATTGGGCATGGAAAGAAAAGGATGGGTCTGGACCTCTTTATAAAGAGGGTGAATATCAAGCATCCTCCGCGTGGTCGTTTGGGACTTGCCTAAAACCGAGGAGTCATACTAACAGCATGATCGGGTTACCCACACCCGTATTGATGAGAATCCCGTGATAAGGGGACACGATCTCTGCTTCGACAAGACGTGCCAATAAAACCGCCTCACAATACGTGAAGTAGCAGGCTGGGAAGACGGTTCGTATAATGACTGGGCCGCAGCGTGATGTCACGCTGTGAAAAAGTTGTCAGTAGATTAGGTTGGTGGAATATTGTGCTCTCTACGGTGGTATATGGAATTTGTTTTGCAGAGCCGGACACGATCCTTGTGTTCAAAATCTTCTATGGAGTATTCAGAGAAGGAACCCGCCTTGCAATGCCGAAAACAATCTGCACACCGGATTCATCATCATTGAAGCCTGGTTCAGGGGCTACTGAGGGAGTCTTAGATTAGGGGGTCCTCGGACAGCCGGACTATGTACTTGTGCTAGACTGTTGGACTATGAAGATACAAGATTCAAGACTTCGTCCCATGTCCGGGTGGGACTCTTCTTTGCGTGGAAGGCAAGCTTGGCAATTCGGATATGTAGATCTCCTTCTGTGTAACCGACTCTGTGTAACCCTAGCCCCCTCCGGTGTCTATATAAACCGGAGGGTTTAGTCCATAGGACAACAACAATCATAATCATAGGCTAGCTTCTAGGGTTTAGCCTCTACGATCTCGTGGTAGATCAACTCTTGTAATACTCATATCATCAAGATCAATCAAGCAGGAAGTAGGGTATTACCTCCATCGAGAGGCCCAAACCTGGGTAAACATTGTGTCCCCCGCCTACTGTTACCATTAGCCTTAGACGCACAGTTCGGGACCTCCTACCCGATATCCGCCGGTTTTGAGACCGACAGCAACCTTCTATACCCGTGAGATCCCATCTTGGGGCCTTTTCCGGCGATCTGCCGGAGGAGGATTCGATCATGGAGGGCTTCTACATCAAAACCATTACCTCTCTGATGAAGCGTGAGTAGTTTACCATAGACCTTCGGGTCCATAGTCATTAGCTAGATGGCTTCTTCTCTCTCTTATTCTCAATACCATGTTCTCCTCGATGTTCTTGGAGATCTATTCGATGTAATATTTTTTTGCGGTGTGTTTGCCGAGATCCGATGAATTGTGGATTTATGAACAAGATCATCTATGAATATTATTTGGTTCTTCTCTGAAATCTTATATGCATGATTTGATATCTTTGCAAGTCTGTTTGAATTATCGGTTTAGTTTGGCCTACTAGATTGATCTTTCTTGCAATAGGAGAAGTGCTTAGCTTTGGGTTCAATCTTGCGGTGTCCTTTCCCAGTGACAACAGGGGCAGCAAGGCATGCATTGTATTGTTGCCATCAAGGATAACAAGATGGGGTTTTCATCATATTGCTTGAGTTAATTCCTCTACATCATGTCATCTTGCTTAATGCGTTACTCCATTCTTTATGACCTTAATACTCTAGATGCATGTTGGATAGCGATCAATGTGTGGAGTAATAGTAGTAGATGCATGCAGAGTCGGTCTACTTGACACAGACGTGATGCCTATGTTCATGATCATTGCCTTAGATGTCAACATAATTATGCACTTTTCTATCAATTGCTCGGCAGTAATTTGTTCACCCACCGTAATACATGCTATCTTGAGAGAAGCCACTAGTGAAACCTATGGCCCCCGGGTCTCTTTTCCACTATATTGAATCTCATTTACATCTTGCTAGTTTCCGATCTACTATTTTGCAATCTTTACTTTCCAATATATACACCCAAAAATACCAAAAATACTTTACCGTTTATCTATCTCTATCAGATCTCACTTTTGCGAGTGACTGTGAAGGGATTGACAACCCCTTTATCGCGTCGGTTGCAAGTTCTGATATTTTGTGCAGGTATTCGGTGACTTGTGCGTCGTCTCCTACTGGATTGACACCTTGGTTCTCAAAACTTAGGGAAATACTTACGCTACTTTGCTGCATCACCCTTTCCTCTTCAAAGGAAAACCAACACAAGCTCAAGAGGTAGCAGTGTGCAAAGCACGTCGATAAAACCAGTCTCATGAACGCGGTCATGTAATGTCGGTCCGGGCCGCTTCATCCAATAATACCGCCGAATCAAAGTAAGACGTCGGTGGTAAGCAGTATGACTATTATCGCCTACAACTCTTTGTGTTCTACTCTTGCATATCATCTATGCGTAGACCTGGCTCTGATGCTACTGTTGGGGAATGTAGCATGCAATTTCAAAAAAATTCCTACGATCACGCAAGATCTATCTAGGAGATGCACAACAAGGAGAGGGAGGAGTGTGTCCGTGTAGCCTCGTAGACTGAAAGCGGAAGCGTTATGTTAACGCGGTTGATGTAGTCGAACGTCTTCACAATCCAACCGATCTAGCACCGAACATACGGCACCTCTGAGTTCAGCACATGTTCAGCTCGATGACGTCCCTCAAACTCTTGATCCAATAGAGGGTCCAGGTTGAGTTTCATCAGCACGACGGCGTGATGACGGTGTTGATGATGTGATCCGCGCAGGGCTTCGCCTAAGCACTACGATGATACTATCGGAGGAGTAAACGGTGGAGGGGGGCACCGCACACGGCTAAGACAATGTTGTGTCTTTGGGGTGCCCCCTGCCCCCGTATATAAAGGAGGGGAGGAGGAGGCCGGCCACCAAGGGGCGCGCCATGGGGGGAGGAGTCCTACTAGGACTCCACTCATAGTAGGATTCGCCCCCCCCTATTTTTTCCTTCAACCGGAGGGGGAAAAGGGGAAGGGAGAGGGCAAGGAGAAGGAAAGGGGGGTGACGCCCTCTTCCCTAGTCCAATTCGGCCTCCTCCCTTGTGGGGGGGGGGGACCAGCCCCTTGTGGGCTGGTTAGACTCCCTCCTATGGCCCATATGGCTCATATCGTCCACCAGGAGGTTCCGGTAACCCCTCCGGTACTCCGGTTTGTACCTGATACACTCCGGAACCCTTCGGGTGTCTGAATACCACCTTCCAATATATCAATCTTTACCTGTCTACCATTTCAAGACTCCTCGTCATGTCTGTGATCTCATTCGGGACTCCGAACAAACTTCGGTCATCAAAACACATAACTCATAATACAAATCGTCATCGAACGTTAAGCGTGCAGACCCTACAGGTTCAAGAACTATGTAGACATGATCGAGACACATCTCCGATCAATAACCAATAGCGGAACCTGGATGCTCATATTGGCTCCTACATATTCTACGAAGATCTTTATCGGTCAAACCGCACAACAACATATGTTGTTCCCTTTGTCATCGGTATGTTACTTGTCCGAGATTCGATCATCGGTATCTTCATACCTAGTTCAATCTCGTTACCGGCAAGTCTCGTTACTCGTTCTGTAATACTTCATCCAGCAACTAACTCATGAATCACATTGCTTGCACGGCTTATAGTGATGAGCATTACCGAGAGGGCCCAGAGATACCTCTCTGATACACGGAGTGCCACATCCTAATCTTGATCTATGCCAACCCAACAAACACCTTCAGAGACACCTATAGAGCATCTTTATAATCACCCAGTTACGGTGTGATGTTTGATAGCACACAAGGTGTTCCTCCGGTATTCGGGAGTTGCATAAACTCATAGTCAGAGGAACATGTATAAGTCATGAAGAAAGCAATAGCAATAAAACTGCAACGATCATCATGCTAAGCTAACGGATGGGTCTTGTCCATCACATCATTCTCCAATGATGTGATCCCGTTCATCAAATGACAACACATGTCTATGGTAAGGAAACATAACCATCTTTGATTAACGAGCTAGTCAAGTAGAGGCATACTAGGGACACTTTGTTTTGTCTATGTATTCACACATGTACTAAGTTTCCGGTCAATACAATTCTAGCTTGAATAACAAGCATTTATCATGATATAACGAAATATAAATAACAACTTCATTATTGCCTCTAGGGCATATTTCCTTCACCCGAGGTGGGCACAAACCACAAGGGCGCGCCTGGCGCGCCCTGGTGTATCGTGCCCACTAGGGTCACTTTCCTGGAAGTTTCATGCCTGGCGCGCCCTAGTGGATCATGCCCACGAGGGTCACTTTCCTAGAAGTTTCTTATTGTACTAATTTTATAAATATTCCAAAACTGACAAAAAAAATATTATTGCGGATTTTTCGGAATCTGTTACTTACCGTATCACGTACCTCCCTTTTTTCATTATTCTGGAGTGTTCCGGAAGGTTTCCTTTATATGTTCTTCCAGTGTCAAAGTTTGGATATCATTGCTTTCAACATTAATGGGCGTACCTGAGATATAGTGTTTTATTCGTTGCCCATTGACAACCTTTGGGTTAGTCCCTTCGGCATTATTTATTTTGATAGCTCCAGACGATAGACCTCCTCGATGACCTAGGGTCCTTCCCATTTCGAGAGGAGTTTTCCTGCAAAGAATCTGAAACAAGAGTTGTACAAAAGAATGTATTCTCGGACTTTAAACTCACGCTTTTGGATTCTTTTGTCATGCCATCTTTTAACTTTTTCTTTGAATAACTTAGCATTTTCATAAGCCTGGGTTCTCCATTCATCTAATGAGCTAATATCAAATAACCTCTTTCCCCCAGCAAGTTTGAAATCATAATTGAGTTCTTTTATTGCCCAAAATGCTTTGTGTTCTAACTCAAGAGGTAAATGACAAGCTTTTCCATAAACCATCTTATATGGAGACATACCCATAGGATTTTTATAAGCCGTTCTATAAGCCCAAAGTGCATCATCTAATTTCTTAGACCAATTCTTCCGGGACCTACTGATAGTCTTTTGTAAGATTAGTTTTATTTCTCTATTGCTAAGTTCTACTTGACCACTAGACTGAGGATGATAAGGTCACACCATTCTATGGTTAACATCATACTTAGCAAGCATTTTATGGAAAGGACCATGAATAAAGTGTGAACCACCATCAATCATTAAATATCTAGGGACTCCAAACCTTGGGAAAATAACTTCCTTAAGCATTTTAATAGAGGTGTTGTGATCAGCACTACTGGTTGGAATAGTTTACCCATTTAGTAACATAATCAACAGCAACCAAAATATGTGTATACCCATTAGAGGAAGGAAAAGTTCCCATGAAGTCAAATCCCCAAACATCAAATGGTTCAACAACAAGTGAATAATTCATAGGCATTTCACGCTTACCGATATTACCTATTCTTTGGCATTCATCACACGATGAGACGAACTTACGGGCATCCTTGAAGGGAGTAGGCTAATAAAAACCAGATTGCAATACCTTATGAGTAGTTCTGTCTCCCGCGTGATGTCCTCCATAAGCTTCAGAGTGACATTTCCGTCGGATTTGTTCCTATTCATGCTCAGGTACACAACGTCTAATAATACCATCTACTCCTTCTTTATAAAGATGTGGATCATCCCAAATGTAATGTCTTCAATCATAGAAGAATTTTTTCTTTTGTTGGTATGTGAAGCTAGGTGGTATGTATTTAGCACCAATATAATTAGCATAGTCAGCATACCAAGGTGTACTATGAGAAACATTTATTGCAGCTAGTTGTTCATCAGGGAAGCTATCATTAATAGGTTGTGGGTCATCAAGAATATTTTCAAGCTTGGACAAGTTATCAGCTACGGGGTTCTCTGCTCCTTTCCTATCAGCGATATGCAAATCAAATTCTTGTAGAAGAAAAACCCACCTAATGAGTCTAGGTTTAGCATCTTTCTTTTCCATAAGATATTTTATAGCAGCGTGATCGGTGTGAACAATTACTTTAGAATCAACAATGTAAGATCTGAATTTATCACAAGCAAACACCACTGCTAAGAATTCTTTTTCAGTATTAGCATAGTTTCATTGAGCACTGTCAGAGTTTTACTAGCATAATGAATAACATTTAGTTTCTTATCAACTCTTTGTCCTAGAACAACACCAACAGCATAATCACTAGCTTCACACATAATCTCAAAAGCAAAGTTCGAATCAGGTGGTTTAACAACGGTGCAGTAATTAAGGCTTTCTTTAGCGTTTCAAACGCTTCCATACAATCATCATCAAACACAAAGGGAATATCCTTTTGCAAAAGATTAGTAAGAGGCCTAGAAATTTTAGAAAAGTCTTTCATAAACCTCCTATAGAAACCAGCATGAGCAAGGAAACTACGAATACCTTTGATATCTTTAGGACATGGCATTTTCTCAATTGCATCAACCTTGGCTTTGTCCGCCTCAATGTCTTTTTCAGAAATTTTATGGCCCAAAACAATACCTTCGTTAACCATAAAGTGGCACTTCTCCCAATTCAAGACGAGATTTGTTTGTTCACATATCTGCAAGACTCGATCAAGATTGCTTAAACAATCATCAAAAGACTTCCCATAAACAGAAAAGTCATCCATGAAAACCGCAACAATCTTTTCACAAAAATCAAAGAATATAGCAGTTATACATCTTTGAAGGTAGCAGGTGCATTACATAAACCAAAAGGCATACGTCTATAAGCAAATATTCCAAAAGGACAAGTAAAAGTAGTCTTTTCTTGATCAGATTGTAAAATAGGTATTTGTGAAAAGCCAGAGTATCCATCAAGGAAGCAAAAATGTGTGTGCTTGGATAATCTTTCTAACATTTGATTGATAAAAGGAAGAGGGTAATGATCTTTTCTAGTAGCTTTATTTAATTTTCTATAATCAATTACCATTCTATAGCCCGTGACAATTCTTTGTGGGATAAGCTCATTCTTATCATTAGGAACAACAGTAGTACCTCCTTTCTTAGGGACACAAAGAACATGACTTACCCATCTACTATCAGCTATAGGATAGATTACACCTGCTTCCAGAAGTTTCAATATTTTCGTTCTTACCACTTCTTTCATTTTTGGATTTAACCGACGTTGGTGATCAACAACGGGTTTAGCATCAGGTTCCATATTAATCTTGTGTTCACATAGAGTGGGACTAATGCCCATAAGATCATCAAGAGTATATCCAATAGCAGCCCTATGCTTCCTTAGAACTTTCAATAATCTTTCTTCTTCATGTTCTGAAAGGTTAGCACTAATAATAACATGATCTATCTTCTTTTCATCAAGATAAGCATAATTCAGAGTGTTTGGCAATTGTTTTAATTCAAACACAGGATCACCTTTAGGTGGAGGAGGACCTCCTAGAGTTTCAATAGGCAAATTGTGTTTAGGCAGAGGTTGTTGTTCGAAAGAGATTCTATCTATTTCATTTCTTTCATGCATACGCAAATCATTTTCCTGGTCTAGCATATATTGTTCCAGAGGATCGGTAGGAGGTACGGTAATAGAAGCAAGACCAATAATCTCATCCTTATTAGGCAAATATTTCTTATGAGGTTGTTTACTAAACTTGGAAAAATAAATTCATGAGATTCATTGTCGAAGCTAACACCGACAGTTTGTTTCTCACAATCTATTTTGGCATTGACGGTGTTCAAGAAAGGCCTACCAAAAATAATCGGACAGAAGTCATCTTGTGGGGAGCTAAGAACAAGAAAATCAGTAGGGTATTTTATTTTCCCACACAAGACTTCAACATCTCTAAGAATACCAATTGGTGATATAGTATCTCTATTAGCAAGTTTAATAGTGACATCTATGCCTTCTATTTCAGCAAGTGCTATTTCATCTTTAATTTCTTGATATAAGGATAAAGGAATAGCACTCACACTAGCACCTAGGTCACATAACCCATGATAACAGTGATCTCCTATCTTAACTGAGAGAACATGCATGCCAACAACTGGTATATGTTTATATTTTCCTTCAGGTTTGGCAATTCTGGAAGCTTCACCACAGAAGTAAATAGCATGCCCATCAATATTATCGACTAAGAGATCTTTAACCATAGAAACACTAGGTTCAACTCTGATTTTTTCAGATGGTTAGGGTGTTCTAACATAACTTTTGTTAACCATAGTTGAAGCTTTAGCATGTTCCTTCATCCTAACAGGGAAAGGTGATTTTTCAATATAAGCAGTGGGAACAACTGGATTAACATTGTAAATGGTGGTTTCTTCTTCAGCTTTTACTGGTTCTTTAATTTCTTCTTTAATTGGTGGGTGATATTTAAACCACTTCTCCTTAGGGAGATCAACATGAGTAGCAAACGATTCACGAAAGGAAGCTACTATCTCAGAGTCAAGTCCATATTTAGTGCTAAACTTTTGAAAAGCTTCGGTATTCATAAAATATTTAACACAATCAAACTTAGGTTCAATACCTGACTCTTTACCTTCATCAAGTTCCCAATCTTCAGAGTTGCTCTTAATTCTTTATAAAATATCCCATCGAAATTCAATAGTTTTCTTCATAAAAGAACCAGTACAAGAAGTATCAAGCATGGATTGATCATTACGAGAAAGCCGAGCATAAAAATTTTGAATAATAATTTCTCTCGAGAGGTCATGATTAAGGCATGAATATAACATTGACTTAAGCCTCCCCCAAGCTAGAGCGATATTTTCTCCTTCGCGAGGCCAAAAATCATATATATAATTCCGATCACAACGAACTAGATGCATAGGATAAGTTTTTTGATAAAATTCCAATTTCAAACGGTTCCAGTTCCAAGATCCAATATCATCGCATAGCCTATACCATGTCAATGCTTTTCCCTTAAAAGATAAAGGGAAAACCTTCTTCTTAGCTTCATCTCCGGGCAAACCTGCAAGCTTAAACAATCCGCAAATTTCATCCACATATATCAAGTGCATATCAGGATGGTCGGTTCCATCTCCTGCATAAGGATTAGCTAGCAGTTGCTCTAACATACCTGAAGGGATTTCATATTCAATATTGTCAGTAGGTGCAGTAGGTTGAGGGGAAACTAATTGTGGTTCGAGTTGAGGTGAAGATACCCCAAACAAACCCCTCAAAGGATTGTTTTCCATAGTAGCAAGTGACAATAAATTTCAGCACGTAGTAATAATGTTTCCTTACCAATTTTCACTTACCAAAAGCGCTTCACTCCACGGCAACGGCGCCAGAAAATAACCATGATGACCCACAAGTATATGGGGTCAATTATAGCCTTTTAGATAAGTAAGAGTGTCGAACCCAACAAGGAGCAGAAGGAAATGACAAGTGGTTTTCAGCAAGGTATTGTCTGCAAGTGCTAAAATTGTAAGTAGCGGAGTAGTTTGATAGCAAGATAATTTATAAAGAGCAAGTAACAAAAGTAGTAACAAAAGTGCAGCAAGGTAGCCCAATCCTTTTGAGGCAAAGGACATGCCAAAACAGTTTCTTATGATAAGCAAAGTGTTCTTGAGGGTACACGGGAATTTCATCTAGTCACTTTCATCATGTTGGCTTAATTCGTGTTCGGTACTTTGATAATTTGATATGTGGGTGGACCGGTGCTTAGGTGCTGTTCTTACTTGAACAAACCTCCTACTTATGATTAACCCTCTCGCAAGCATCCGCAACTACGAGAAAAGTATTAAGAATAAATTCTAACCATAGCATTAAACTTTTGGATCCAATCGGTCCCTTACGGAATAGTGCATAAACTGGGGTTTAAGCTTCTGTCACTCTCGCAACCCACCATGTAATAACTACTCCACAATGCATTCCCTTAGGCCCAAATATGGTGAAGTGTCATGTAGTCGACGTTCACATGACACCACTAAGAGAATGACAACATACATACCATCAAAATATCCAACAGATATCAAGTTCACTAATTACTTGCAACATGATTTCTCCTGTGACCTCAAGAATGAAAGAAACTACTCACAAATGATAAACATGCTCAATATTAGAGGGGTATTAAATATCATAAAGGATTTGAACATATAATCTTCCAACAAATAAACCATATAGTAATCAGCTACAAGATGTAATCAACACTACTAGTCACCCACAAGCACCAATCTGTAGTTTTGATACAAAGATTGAACACAAGAGATGAACTAGGGTTTGAGAGGAGTTGGTGCTGTGAATATGTTGATGAAGATAGCCCTCCCCAAGATGGGAGAGTTGTTGGTGATGATGATGACGATGATTTCCCCCTCCGGGAGGGAAGTTCCCCCGGCGGAATCGCTCCACCGGAGGGCAAAAGTGCTCCTGCCCAAGTTCCACCTCGAGGCGGCGACGCTTCATCCCGAATGTCCTCCTCTGGGTTTTTTTCTAGGTAAAAATGACATATACCAGAAGATGGGCACCGAAGGTGGGCTGAGGAGGGCAACCCCACTAGGGCACGCCTGGGCCTCCTAGCGCGCCCAGGTGGGTTGTGCCCACCTGGTGGCCCTCCTCTTGTACTTATTAGCTCCAATATTTATTAAATATTCTATAAAATTTCCTTGGGAAGTTTCAGCTCGTTTGGAGTTGTGCAGAATAGGTAGCTTGAAGTACCTTTTTCAGGTCCAGATTTCCAACTGTCGGAATTCTCCCCCTTGGTGCATACCTTGCATATTATGAGGGAAAAGACATTAGAATTGCTCCAAAAAGAATTATTATACAATAAAACAACATAAATAACAGTAAGAAAACATGATGCAAAATGGACGTATCATTGATGTAGACGTACTCTTCGCGATCTGATCACGATCTAATCGATCTAGTGCCTAACGGACGGCACCTTCGAGTTTGGCACACGCGTGGCTCGATGACGTCTCCTCATTCTTGATCCAGCAAGCGTGAGAGGAGAAGTAGATGGGATCACAACCAACACGATGGCGTGGTAGTGATGGTTGTGGTGGAGCACCAACAGTGCTTCACTAAGCGTCGCCGGGATGAGGCGGTGGAACTACGGAGTAACGGGAGAGAGAGGGGCGCCAAGGGCTTGGTGTATCCTCTTAGGGCGCCCCTCCCCTCTATATATAGGTGGAGGGGCATGGGAAACATCCCCTCCAAGTCCTAGGGCGCAGCTAAGGGGGAGAGAACTTGGACTCCAAGTCCAATACTATTCCTACTAGGACTCCTTCCTTTTTTGCATTCCCTAGCCACATGGGCTTTTGAGGACTTGCTGCGCCTAGCCCAATAAGGCCATGACACCTCCCCGCAACCCATGCTAGCCCTTGGGTCATGGTTCACACACTTGTGGACTTCTTGACCCCTCCGGAATCATCCAGAACCTTCTGAAAGATTCCCGATACAATGCCAAAAAAACTGCACCTTTTTCCGGAACCCAAAATATGACTTCCCATATATAAATCTTTAGCCACCAACCATTCCGAGACTCCTCGTGACGTCCGGGATCTCATCTGGGACTCCGAACAACATTTGGTTACCACTCATCAAATATCCCAATACTACTCTAGCGTCAATGAACGTTAAGCATGCGACCCTACGGGTTCGGTAATTATGTAGTCATGGAGACACTTCTCCGGTTAATAACCAATAGTGGGACCTGGATGCCCATATTGATGCCTACATATTCCACGAAGATCTTTTATTGGTTAAACCTTTATGACAACATACGTAATTCCCTTTGTCTGTCGGTATGTTACTTGCCCATCACATCATTCTCCTAATGATGTGATATCGTTATCAAATGACAACTCATGTCTATGGTTAGGAAACCTTAACCATCTTTGATCAACGAGCTAGTCTAGTAGAGGCTCACTATGGTCACGGTATTTGTTTATGTATCCACACATGTAATTAACAATACAATTCTAGCATGAATAATAAACCTTTATCATGATTAAGGAAATATAATAATAACCATTTTATTATTGCCTTTAGGGCATATTTCCATCAGTCTCCCACTTGCACTAGAGTCAATAATCTAGTTCACGTCACCATGTGATTAACACCCATAGTTCGCATCACCATGTGACCAATGATAACCCACAAGTATAGGGGATCGCAATAGTTTTCAAGGGTAGAGTATTCAACCCAAATTTATTGATTCGACATAAGGGGTGCCAAAGAATATTCTCAAGTATTAGCAGTTGAGTTGTCAATTCAACCACACCTGAAATACTTAATATCTGCATCAAAGTATTTAGTAGCAAAGTAGTATGGAAGTATCGGTAATAGTGGCAAAAGTAATAGTAGCAGTTTTGTTGCAATCGTAACAGTGGCAACATAAAGTAACTTAGCAAAGATCAATATGAAATGAACTCGTAGGCAATGGATCAATGATGGATAATTATATCGGATGGCATTCATCATGCAATAGTTATAACATAGGGTGACACAGAACTAGCTCCAATTCATCAATATAATGTAGGCATGTATTCCGTATATAGTCATACGTGCTTATGGAAAAGAACATGCATGACATCTTTTGTCCTACCCTCCCATGGCAGCGGGGTCCTAATGGAAACTAAGGGATATTAAGGCCTCCTTTTAATAGAGAACCAGACCAAAGCATTAGCACTTAGTGAATACATGAACTCCTCAAACTACGGTCATCACTAGGAAGTGTCCCAACTATTGTCACTCCGGGGTTGCCGGGTCATAACACGTAGTGGGTGACTATAACTTGCAAGATAGGATCAAGAACACAAATACATTCATGAAAACATAATAGGTTCAGATCTGAAATCATGGCACTCGGGCCCTAGTGACAAGCATTAGGCATAGCAAAGTCATAGCAACATCAATCTTAGAACATAGTGGATACTAGGGATCAAACCCTAACAATAGTAACTCAATTACATGGTATATCTCATCGAACCCATCACCGTCCAGCAAGCCTACGATGGGATTACTCACGCACGACGGTGAGCATCATGAAATTGGTGATGGAGGATGGTTGATGATGATGGAGACGATTTCCCCTCTCCAGAGCCCAAAACGGACTCTAGATCTGCCTTCCCGAGGAAGAACGGGAGGTGGCGGCGGCTCCGTATCGTAAAATGCAATGAATCCTTCTCCCTGATTTTTTCTCCCCAAACGTTAATATATGGAGTTGGAGTTGAGGTTGGTAGAGCTTTGTGGGACCTACAAGACAGGGGGGGCGCCCAGGGGTAGGGCACGCCTGAGGGAGTCCTGGATTATGGGGTCCTCGGGGAGCCAGCCTATATGACATGGGCCGGACTAATGGGCCATGAAGATACAAGAACAAAAGGCCTGTTCTCATGTCTGAATGGGACTCTCCTCTGCGTGGATGGCAAGCTTGGCGTCCAGATGCATAGTTTCCTTCCTTTGTAAACCGACTTTTTACACCCCTAGTCCCCTCCGGTGCCTATATAAAGCAGAGGGTTTAGTCCATAGAGGCAATCATAATCACAATCATACAGGCTAGACATCTAGGGTTTAGCCATTACGATCTCGAGGTAGATCAACTCTTGTAACATTTATATTCATCGAAGTCAATCAAGCAGGAAGTAGGGTATTACTTCCATTAAGAGGGCCCGAACCTAGGTAAACATCATGTCCCCTACCTCCTTGTTACCTTCGATCCCTAGACTCACAGTTCGGGACCCCCTACCCGAGATCTGCTGGTTTTGACACTGACATTGGTGCTTTCATTGAGAGTTCCTCTGCGCCGTTGACAAAAGGATTGATGGCTCACCTTGTCATCAGAGACAGCATCACTTCCGGAGAGGCCCTAGCTTCAGGGCAAACTCTCCGACTCGGCAGCTTCACTATGGGCGCTCGCCCGGCCGTTAAGCCAGAAGTCGCCCAACTCATCGCCAAAAATCGCCTCCGCGTCTGCCCTGAATACTCCGACAAGATGGATCCGGAAGATGTTTTGGCCTTAAATGAACTGCTAGATCGCATGGCCGCCCTAGGGGTCGCAACCGACTATGATCGGATTGGGCTTAAACCTGATCAGAGAGAAATCAGATCTCCGCCGATCACCCATCACGTGGCAATCGTGGAGGAGCAAGCCGACGATGACTCTTCTCCCACATTGAGGACAAAGTATGTTCGGGTTTCTGAACTCGGAGAGCCGGACTCTCATCTTCTGGAAGACACTTCTAGTCCTTCGAAGATGGAATCGGGCACTGAGCCTCAAAACACATCGGATGCTTCGGAGCCCAAGCCTTTAACCTCGGAAATTCTTCGGAATCCGGACTCCTCAGTGGGTCAGGGTTCAGATTCGATCCCACCCACCCACCACAAACAATATTCCCCAAGCAACTCCAGTCCTCCGGACATATGAGACTTAATGTATGTGCGGCAGCAGCCCCAGGAAACAATCCATCACTTTTGGGTTAGATTCTTGCTTGTTAAAAACAAGATCAAGGATTGTTGTGACGATGACGTGATCTCGGTATTTTGCAACAATAGCACGGATGAGGGAATCCTGAACGCCCTCAACCGTCGTCGCGTACTGCACTTTGCCGATTTGGCACATATAGTACAAAAGTATTGCGCAATGGAAAGCACCTATAAAACCCAGACAGCCCGCTAGGAACCGCAAGCCTTTAGGCCATCCCTGGGACGGGCAAAGAGGACGCACCCCCGCGGAGCACCTAATCATCATCCCACAGACAAGAAAATTAAACCCATTACGAGGCATAAAACTGTCCTCGAGGAATGGCTCGACAAACCTTGCAAAATTCACGTGACACCGGACAACGAACCAATGCATAGCCTTCGAGCATGTTGGATACTCCGGCAGGTGGCCAAAAGCGGCGAGGGTCTCCTCACTAACAACACTCCAGAGAACTATTCTTTGGAGGACAATGATCCCGAAATATTCACAGTCTTCGAGACCTTTCCTTCGAATAATTAGCGCAAGAGAGCGCTCCGTGACCTCGCCGAAGTCTGCCACGTGGCAGCAATAAACCCTTGGAATGACACGACGATCACTTTTAACGACGATGATGAACCAAGAGCCCACTCAGTCCGGGCA
The DNA here is from genome assembly GCF_002162155.2 of Triticum dicoccoides. Taxonomy (NCBI): domain Eukaryota; kingdom Viridiplantae; phylum Streptophyta; class Magnoliopsida; order Poales; family Poaceae; genus Triticum; species Triticum dicoccoides. Next base: position 374,809,547 of record NC_041381.1, on the reverse strand, counting down.
CCAGCCACTTTGGTCCTAAACCCAATGGTAGACGGCTTTTGACTCAATAAAGTGCTCATGGACGGCGGCAGCAGACTGAACCTCATTTACGAGGACACGCTCAATAAAATGCAAATGGATAGGAGTTGCATTGTGCAAAGTAACAGAACCTTTCACGGTATCATCCCCAGTCGAGAAGCCAGATGCTCGGGAAAAATAAAACTCGATGTGGTATTCGGCACACCGGAGAACTATAGGTCCGAAGAGTTACTCTTCCATGTGACACCATTCAACAGTGGGTATCATGCTCTGCTGGGGCGAGATGCATTCACGCGCTTCCAAGCCATACCCCATTACGAGTATATGAAGCTCAAAATGTCCGGGCCCAATGGATTTGTCACTATCGCCAGTGATCCCGACATCGCTCTCTGAGCCAAAAACAAAACCGCCTCTCTGGCCCTTGAGGCATTATCCAAGGCCCTCGCGGCCAAGGAATTGACCACTCTACGTTCCATAATAGACTGGGACGATGTAATCCTCGATAAGGGACCAAAGTCTACCTCCTTCAAGCCGGTAGTCAAGATAGTCAAATTTCAAGTCCACCCGACGGACCCCAATAAAACGGCTTCCATTGGGGCACAACTGGATCCGACGGTGGACGCCGCATTACGTGCATTCTTGCATGAGAACTGGGACATTTTTTTTGGCACCCTTCCGATATGCCAGGTATCCCACAAAGACTCACCGAGCATAGTCTCAATATATTGAAAGGATACAAACCAGTCAAACAAACTCTTCGTTGATTCTCCAAACGCAAACGACAGGCTATGGGGGAGGAGCTAGCCAAGCTACTCGAAGCCGGGTTTAACATCCGGACTGGCTAGCAAACCTGGTCATGGTACCTAAGAAGGATAAATCCTGGCGCCTGTGTGTCGATTTCAATTACCTTAACAAGGCTTGCCCTAAGGACCATTCGCACTACCTCGAATCGACCAAATCATTGACGCAACCGCAGGGCATGATTCCCTGTGCTTCCTCGATGCATATTCTGGATATCATCAAGTTAAGATGAAAGAATCCGATCAGGCCGCAACGGCATTCATCACTCTGTACGGGCCCTTCTGCTTCAATACTATGCCTTTCGGGCTCAAGAACGCCGGCGCAACTTACCAACGCATGATTCAAACATGCCTGGAAGAACAGATCGGCAAAACTATGGAAGCATATGTAGATGACATAGTCATCAAGACCAAACATGTCGATTCATTGGTGGATGACTTACGCCTTACATTCGACAACCTTCGAACATATGACATACGGCTCAATCCGGAAAAATGTGTTTCGGCGTTCCAGCCGGAAAACTACTTGGGTTCATCGTCTCCAATAGAGGAATTGAAGCGAACCCTGCTAAAATCCGAGCCTTGTCACAGTTGGCAACACCAACAGACCTCAAGCAGGTCCAAAAATTAGCTGGGTGCGTGGCAGCTTTAAGCCGTTTTACTCCAGATTAGGGGAAAAGGCGTTGCCATTATATCGCTTGCTACGCCACACTGACAACTTCGTGTGGACGGACGCTACCACAGCCGGACTGGAGGAAATAAAGGCTCTGTTAGCAAGCAACCCAATCCTGGCCGCACCAAACGTTGGCGAACCGATGCTGCTCTACATATCTGCAACTCACCAAGTAGTGAGTGCGTCGTCGTCGAACGGAATGAGGAGGAACACAAATTCCCACTTCAAAAACCAGTATATTATGTATCAACGGTCCTTACACCATGTAAATCTCGATACCCGCATTATCAAAAGATAGCATATGCGGTCTTCATGGCATCCCGCAAGCCGCGGCACTACTTTCAAGAGTGCTCACGGTCGCTTCCGAAGTACCACTTAACGATATTATAAACAATTAAGATGCAACTGGCCAAATTGCCAAATGGGCCATTGAGCTCTTACCATTTGAAATAAGTTACAAGCCACGCCAAGCTATAAAATCTCAGGTGTTGGCTGACTTCGTCGCCGAATGGACAGAGGCCGAAATCCCTAAAGAATATGTCACATATTCCAACTGGGTGATGCACTTCGACGACTCTAAGATGTTAGACGGATTAGGGGCTGGTGTAGTCTTGACATCCCCCACAGGAGACACAATCCTTTATGCGCTCCAAATATTGTACATAGATTCTAACAATGCAGCCGAATACGAGGCCTTATTGCACGGTCTCCGGATGGCCGTATCCATGGGCATACAAAACATTGAAGTGTGCAGGGATTCAAACCTCGCAATATCTCAGATAAATGGAGACTTCGACACAAAAGATTCGAAAATGGCGGCTTATCGTAATGCCGTACTCAAAATTTCAGCTCGGTTTGAAGGGCTCGAGTTTCATCATGTGGCTCGAGAGAGTAATCAAGCGGCGGACATACTTGCCCGCATGGCCGCTAAACGCGACCCCGTCCCACCTAACACCTTCATGGAGAGGCTTTTTAAGCCATCCGTAGTGTGGCAGGACGGCAGCGGCAACATTGTTCCAGAGCTGACCATACCCCCGGATGCCGAACACAGCTCCAATATCATCGGGGGTTCGGGCACCAAGATAACACCATCGGCCCATGAAATCATGGCTATAATCGCCCCATGGATCGAACCTTTCCTCGCCTACCTTACTAGGAATGAGCTCCCTGATGATCAGACGGAGGCCCGTCGCATTGTTCGATGCTCGAAGGCTTACAAAGTCCATGAGGGGGAACTGTACAAGAAAAGTACAACCGGAGTCTTACAATGGTGTATCTCCAAAGAAGAAGGACAATAGCTCTTGGCCGAAATACACACCGGTCTTGGTGGCCATCATGCTGCCGCTCGGGCCCTTGTAAGTAAGGCCTTCCGTACGGGTTTCTTTTGGCCCACGACCCGAGCAGACGCACAAGACCTCATACAGTGATATGCTGGATGCCAGCTTTTCACAAATCAAAGCCATATGCCGCACACTACTTTGCGAACAATCCCCATTACGTGGCCTTCTGCGATCTGGGGGCTTGACATGGTAGGACCCCTTAAAGGGGGAAGCCATAAGAAGAAATATTTATTGGTTATGGTCGACAAATTCACTAATTGTATAGAAGCCAAACCAGTCAAAACGGCCGAGGCCGGACCAGTTATAGACTTCATATCCAGTGTGGTGCACCGTTATGGTGTCCCGCATACACTACAAAAAAATACACTTCTGTGATGATACGTGTTTGTCACAGTAGGTCGCGTTTTTTGTCATGCATGTACATCCATGAAAAATTTATGACAGAATCAAGATAGTCATACATGTGCTGTCATAGAAGTGTTCCATGACATTACCAAAATTATCATCACGAAAGTGTCCACTTCCATGACGATAAATCGCGCGTCACAAAAGTGTTTCGTCAAGGGTGACCGACACATGGCATCCATCGTAACGGAATGCCGTTAAGCTATCGGGTCGGGTTTTGGATCCGATAACCCGTTAACAGCCCCGACCAATGGGTATTTTCCACGTGTAAAATCATCATTGGCTGTAGGAAACACGTGTCGGCTCATCGCTGGGACAGATGTCATCCACTCATTGGACAGAAGGTGCCTATGATACGTCGACATGTGGCACGGCCCAACAGAGGCCCATTGCTGTGAAAAGGCCGGCCCGTTTGACTTGGACAAAAGGTGGCGGGCCGGCCCATGGAAAGCCTATTAACGGCCTGTTCGCATATAGCCCATTTACAGCCCACTAACCCAAGGCCTGTTACGCCTTATTTGAATTAGGCCCAGTAGCGTCATCTGGGCCATCCAATATGATTCCAGCCCGTTTTCACTTCTGGCCCATGTATGGCCCATGACGTCTTTTAGCCCATATGAGGCCCTATGTAATTCTTGGCCTATTAATGGCCCGTGGTGAAACTGGCCCGTAATGAAAAGTGTATCACTTTACACCCATTAACGGCCCGTGGTGAAACTGGCCCGTATAGAACAGTGTATCACTTTATACCCATTAACGGCTCGTTATTCCGTTGGGCCGTTTCCAGCCCATGTTATCTTTCGGCCTTCTCAGAGCCCATTTATTCTTGGGCTCATTTCCAGCATTCGTTTACTTACGGCCCATTACTGTCATTTTCTGCTTATGGGCCAAATTCAGCCCATGGTTACAGTTGGCCCGTTTGTGGTCCGTTAATACGTTGGACCATTTTCATAGCGTCATCAAATACGGCCTATTAACGATGGCCCGTTATGGTCGGCCCATGAACGGACGATTCCAACTCTAGCCCGTTTACGGCCAGAATGCGGTCTGTTTGGCCCATGTTTGGCCAGTCGATCATACGGCCCATATAAGGCCCATTGATGATACGGCCCGTAGAAGGCCCATTGTTTCTACGACCCGTAGAAGGCCCATTGTTTCTACGGCCCGTAGAAGGCCCATTGTTTCTACGGCCCATAGAAGGCCCATTGTTTCTATGGCCCGTAGAAGGCCCACTGTTTATACGGCCCGTAGAAGGCCCACTATTTCTACGGCCCGTAGGTCCAGTGTCACTACAGTAATATTAGCCCATGGTTATTGTGGCCTAGTTTTAAAAAATAGGTTATTGCAGCCACTAGCAAACCGCAGAAAAAGAACTACACTGACTACAAGAAAACAAATAAACAAGACAACAAGGAAATAAATAAGCAAGCAACTTACACTAGGCTATCACGGCTATTACACATATTACATCCACTGGGCATTAAAGTTCGCCACCAGTGCAAATATAGGGAACGCAGCAGCATATAAATGCCGTAGCAAAACATGTCCAGAACTGAAACCACTTCAGAAGAGCTCAAGAAAAAATATCCTGGGTACCCATAATGCTGGCAAGATGCTTAGCAAGCTTATTAACTTTCTCTTGTTTGGCGCTTAAGTCCACCAGCGCTTGATGTTGCACCAGAAAGTATGCATCTGAATTCTGCAGGGACTTCCTCAGTCCTTCGCCTTCCTGTCGCATAACATCTGATCGATGTCTTTCAACTTGAAATTGAGACTCAAGAAGCCGAACTGATTCAGACAGCGAGTTCGAAGAGCTGGTGCCAGCAGTGGTAGCCAGTAACTCGAACACTACATCAAGACAGGACTTTAGGGTTGTCTCAGTGTCTTCAATATAGTTTTTATCAGCTTTCTTGGAGACCAACAGGGATGTCTCACTATCTTGAACCTTATCTGCATTACTTCCTTTACCATTGCATAACAGGGTACTCTTCTCCAATATTTTATCCGCGTTCTAAAAGAGAAACAAACAAACACATCTCAGGTTTACAATGTAGTATATGAAACTCATTTTGGTAAACCAGTTCAGTAGTAAGGTGGATAGGATAATAGCATGAAACAAACATATATCTATGTAGTATGGTCACTGTATGGTCTATATCATTCTAGTTTATGTTGCCAAATCAAGATAGATATAGTTTGAATCATATCTATTTAAGACAAAGCAGCATAGACAGAATATAAGTGTGGGAAACTACACAACAATAACAACACTTGTAATGTGCATGACATGAGAACATAACTGTTTATTCAATTGAAACTGAAATCAACATCGAACAAGTTACAACAGCAAACAGCCAAACACGTTGAAGAAACAGGTTTAAAACATACCTATTGCACCATTGGAGTTTCAATTGCACCCTTCAAATTTGAAATTGGTTGGTATCAGTAAATACAGAGATGCAAGAGCAAAGTAGTATGAACCATAGCTACGGAACCTGACCTGAGAACAATTCTTCTTCTGCTTTAAGCGTTGACTTCGGGTTCGGAGTGGTGGTCCTCATGATTTGGGCACTGCAGTTGCCTTACTAAGTGCTCGTGTTTGGGTGCTCTGTGGTGGAGACAGTTCTGTGTCAACAGGAACTCGGTGTCTATCTGCTGGGGTTGGGGTTAGAGGGGGTGTAGCTGGTTCTCTGTCCAACTGGGTAGGGGTACAATCTGCATGAGTGTGGGTTATGTGTGGTGGGGCTGGTTCTTGGGCAAGTACAACCGTGGTTCTATCTGCATCGACAGGTAGCATGATCTTTTCTGAAGACCGTGTTTTTGTTGGGGAACGTAGCAGAAATTCAAAATTTTCCTACGTGTCACCAAGATCTATCTATGGAGAAACCAGCAACGAGGGGAAGGAGAGTGCATCTACATACCCTTGTAGATCGATAAGAGGAAGCGTTCAAGAGAACGGGGTTGAAGGATTCGTACTCGTCGTGATCCAAATCACCGGAGATCCTAGTGCCGAACGGACGGCACCTCCGCGTTCAACACACGTACAGCCCGGTGACGTCTCCCATGCCTTGATCCAGCAAGGAGAGAGGGAGAGGTTGCGGAAGACTCCATCCAGCAGCAGCACAACGGCATGGTGGTGATGGAGGAGCGTGGTAGTCCAGCAGGGCTTCGCCAAGCACCACGGGAGAGGAGGAGTAAGAGAGGTAGGGCTGCGCCAAGAGGTAGAGAAACTCATGTGTTGGGCAGCCCCTACACCTCAACTATTTATAGGGGGAGGGGATGGGGCTGCGCCCCCTCTAGGGTTCCCTCCCCAAGGGTGGCGGCAGCCCCCAGATGCCATCTGGGTGGCGGCCAGAGGGGGAGAGAGGGGAGGCGCGCCTGGGGTGGGCCTTAGGGCCCATCTGCCCTAGGGTTTGCCCCCTCCCACTCTTCCCTGCGCCTTGGGCCCCTTGTGGGGGGTGCACCAGCCCACCTGCGGCTGGTCCCCTCCCACACTTGGCCCATGCAGCCCTCCATGGTTGGTGGCCCCACTTGGTGGACCCCGAGGACCCTCCCGGTGGTCCCGGTACGTTACCGAAAAAACCCGACACTTTTCCGGTGACGAAAACAGGACTTCCCATATATAAATCTTTACCTCTGGACCATTCCAGAACTCCTCGTGACGTCCGGGATCTCGTCCAGGACTCCGAACAACATTCGGTAAGCACATACAAACTTCCTTTATAACCCTAGCGTCATCGAACCTTAAGTGTGTAGACCCTACGGGTTCGGGAACCATGTAGACATGACCGAGACGTTCTTCGGTCAATAACCAATAGCGGGATCTGGATACCCATGTTGGCTCCCACATGTTCCACGATGATCTCATCGGATGAACCACGATGTCAAGGACTCAATCGATCCCGTATACAATTCCCTTTGTCTAGCGGTATTGTACTTGCCCGAGATTCGATCGTCGGTATACCAATACCTTGTTCAATCTCGTTACTGGCAAGTCTCTTTACTCGTTCCGTAACACATCATCCCGTGATCAACCCCTTGGTCACATTGTGCACATTATGATGATGTCCTACCGAGTGGGCCCAGAGATACCTCTCCATTTACACGGAGTGACAAATCCCAGTCTCGATTCATGCCAACCCAACAGACACTTTCGGAGATACCTGTAGTGCACCTTTATAGCCACCCAGTTACGTTGTGACGTTTGGTACACCCAAAGCATTCCTACGGTATCCGGGAGTTGCACAATCTCATGGTCTAAGGAAATGATACTTGACATTAGAAAAGCTTTAGCATACGAACTACGATCTTTGTGCTAGGCTTAGGATTGGGGTATTGTCCATCACATCATTCTCCTAATGATGTGATCCCGTTATCAACGACATCCAATGTCCATGGTCAGGAAACCGTAACCATCTATTGATCAACGAGCTAGTAAGCTAGAGGCTTACTAGGGACATAGTGTTGTCTATGTATCCACACATGTATCTGAGTTTCCTATCAATACAATTATAGCATGGATAATAAACAATTATCATGAACAAGGAAATATAATAATAACTAATTTATTATTGCCTCTAGTGCATATTTCCAATAGTCTCCCACTTGCACTAGAGTCAATAATCTAGCTCACATCGTCATGTGACTCACACGTCACATCGCCATGTGACCAACATCCAAAGAGTTTACTAGTGTCATTAAACTAGTTCACATCATCATGTGATTAAGACTCAATGAGTTCTGGGGCTTGATAATGTTTTGCTTGTGAGAGAGGTTTTAGTCAACGGGTCTGCAACTTTCAGATCCGTATGTACTTCGCAATTCTCTATGTCATGTTATAAATGCTGCTTCTACGCTCCACTTGAAGCTATTCCAAATGTTTGCTCCACTATACGTATCCGGTTTGCTACTCAGAGTCATTCGGATAGGTGTTAAAGCTTGCATCGACGTAACCCTTTACGCCAAACTCTTTATCACCTCCATAATCGAGAAACGTGTTCTTATTTACTCCAAGGACAATTTTGACCGCTGTCCAATGATCCATTCATGGATCATTCTTGTACCCCTTGACTGACTCATGGCAAGGCATACTTCCGGTGCGGTACACAGCATAGCATACTATAGAGCCTACGTCTGAAGCGTAGGGGACGGCCTTCCTCCTTTGTCTCTCTTCTGCCGTGGTCGAGCTTTAACTCTTAACTTCATACCTCACATCTCAGGCAAGAACTCCTTCTTTGACTGATCCATCCTGAACACCTTCAAGATCATGTCAAGGTATGTGCTCATTTGAAAGCATTATTAAGCATTTTGATCTATCTTATAGATCTTGACGCTTATTGTTCAAGTAGCCTAATCTAGGTTTTCCATTGAAAAACACTTTTCAAACAACCCTATATGCTTTACAGAAAATTCTACATCATTTCTGATCAACAATATGTCAACAACATATACTCATCAGAAATTCTATAGTGCTCCCACTCACTTCTTTGGAAATACAAGTTTCTCATAAACTTTGTATAAACCCAAAATCTTTGATCATCTTATCAAAGTACATATTCCAACTCCGAGATGCTTACTCCAGTCCATGGAAGGATCGCTGGAGCTAGCATACCTTTTAGCATCCTTAGGATCGACAAAACCTTTCTGATTGTATCGCATACAACCTTTCCTTACGAAAACTGCTAAGGAAACTCGTTTTGACATCTGTCTGCCAGATTTCATAAATGCAGCTAATGCTAACATGATTCTGACGGACTTAAGCATCGCTACGGATGAGAAAATCTCATCGTAGTCAACTCCTTGAACTTGTGAAAAACTCTTCGCCACAAGTCGAGCTTCATAGACGGTGACATTACCGTCCATGTCCGTCTTCTTCTTAAAGATCCATTTATCTCAATGGCTTGCCGATCATTGGGCAAGTCCACCAAATTCCATGCTTTGTTCTGATACATGGATCCTATCTCGGATTTCATGGCTCCTAACCATTTGTCGGAATTTAGGCCCACCATCGCTTCTCCATAGCTCGTAGGTTCATTGTTGTCTAGCAACATGACCTTCAAGACAGGATCACCGTACCACTCCGAAGCAGTATGCGTCCTTGTCGTCCTACGAGGTTCGGTAGTGACTTGATCCGAAGCTTCATGATCAATATCATAAGCTTCCACTTCAATTGGTGTAGGTGCCACGGGAACAACTTCCTCTGCCCTGCTACACACTGGTTGAAGTGATGGTTCAATAACCTCATCAAGTCTCCACTATCCTCCCACTCAATTCTCGAGACAAACCTTTCCTCGAGAAAGGACCCGATTCAAGAAACAATCCCTATTGCTTTCGGATCTGAATTAGGAGGTATACCCAACTGTTTTGGGTGTCCTATGAAGATGCATTTTATCCGCTTTGGGTTCGAGCTTATCAACCTGAAACTTTTTCACATAAGCGTCGCAGCCCCCAACCTTTAAGAAACGACAACTTAGGTTTCTCCAAACCACAGTTCAAATGGTGTCGTCTCAACGGAATTACGTGGTGCCCTATTTAAAGTGAGTGCGGTTGTCTCTAATGCCTAACCCATGAACGATAGTGGTAATTTGATAAGAGACATCATGGTACGCACCATATCCAATAGGGTGCAACCATGATTTTCGGACACACCATCACACTATGGTGTTCCAGGCGGTATTAATTGTGAAACAATTTCCACAATGTCTTAAATGTGTGCCAAAGCTCGTAACTCAGATACTCATCTCTATGTTCATATCATAGACATTTTATCCTCTTGTCACGATGATCTTCAACTTCACTCTGATATTACTTGAACCATTCAATAATTCAGACTTGTGTTTCATCAAGTAAATATACAACATCTAGTTGAATCATCTGTGAAGTAAGAACATAACGATATTCACTGCATGCCTCAGCACTCATTGGACTACACACATCAAAATGTGTTACTTCCAACAAGTTGCTATCTTGTTCCATTTTACTGAAAACGAGGCTTTTCAGTCATCTTGCCTATGTGGTATGATTTGCATATCTCAAGTGATTCAAAATCAAGTGAGTCCAAATGATCCATCTGCATGGAGTTTCTTCATGCGTATACACCAATAGACATGGTTTGCATGTCTCAAACTTTTCAAAAATGAGTGAGTCCAAAGATCCATCAACATGGAGCTTCTTCATGCGTTTTACACCAATATGACTTACATGGCAGTGCCACAAGTAAGTGGTACTATCATTACTATCTTATATCTTTTGGCATGAAAATGTGTATCACTAAGATCGAGATTCAATAAACCATTCCTTTAGGTGCAAGACCATTGAAGGTATTATTCAAATAAGTAGAGTAACCATTATTCTCCTTAAATGAATAACCGTATTGCGATAGACATAATCCAATCATGTCTATGCTCAACGCAAACACCAAATGACAATTATTCAGGTTTAATACTAATCTTGATGGTAGAGGGGGCGTGCGATGTTTGATCACATTAAACTTGGAAACACTTCCAACACATATCGTCAGCTCACCCTTAGCTAGTCTCCGTTTATTCCGTAGCTCTTTTATTTCGAGTTACTAACACTTAGCAACCGAACCGGTATCTTAATACCTTGGTGCTACTAGGAGTACTAGTAAAGTACACATTAACATAATGTATATCCAATATACTTCTATCGACCTTGCCAGCCTTCTCATCTACCAAGTATCTAGGGTAATTCCGCTCTAGTGACTATTCCCCTTACCATAGAAGCACTTAGTTTCGGGTTTGGGTTCAACCTTGGGTTTCTTCACTAGAGCAGCAGCTGATTTGTCGTTTCATGAAGTATCCCTTCTTGCCCTTGCCCTTCTTGAAACTAGTGGTTTCACCAACCATCAACAATTGATGCTCCTTCTTGATTTCTACTTTCGCGGTGTCAAAACATCGCGAATACCTCAAGGATCATCATATCTATCCCTGATATGTTATAGTTCATCACGAAGCTCCAGCAGCTTGGTGGCAATGACTTTGGAGAAACATCACTATCTCTAGAAGATCAACTCCCACTCAATTCAAGTGATTGTCGCACTCAGACAATCTGAGCACAAGCTCAACGATTGAGCTTTTCTCCCTTAGTTTGCATGCTAAGAAAATCATCGGAGGTCTCATACCTCTTGACGTGGGCACGAGCCTGAAATCCCAATTTCATCCCTCGAAACATCTCATATGTTCCGCGACGTTTTGAAAACGTCTTTGGTGCCTCAACTCTAAACCGTTTAACTGAACTATCACGTAGTTATCAAAACGTGTATGTCCGATGTTCGCAACATCCACAAACGACGTTTGGGGTTCAGCACACTGAGCGGTGCATTAAGGACATAAGCTTTCTATTGTTCGCATAATCGCTACTGTCAACTTTCAACTATATTTTCTCTAGGAACATATCTAAACAGTGGAACTAAAGCGCGAGCTTACGACATAATTTGCAAAGATCTTTTGACTATGTTCAGGATAATTAAGTTCATCTTATGAACTCCCACTCAGATAGACATCCCTCTAGTCATCTAAGTGATTACATGATCCGAGTTAACTAGGCCGTGTTCGATCATCACGTGAGACGGACTAGTCATCATCGGTGAACATCTTCATGTTGATCGTATCTACTATACGACTCATGCTCGACCTTTCGTTCTCTTGTGTTCCGAGGCCATGTCTGTACATGCTAGGCTCGTCAAGTTAACCTAAGTGTTTCGCGTGTGTAAATCTGGCTTACACCCGTTGTATGTGAACGTAAGAATCTATCACACCCGATCATCACATGGTGCTTCGAAACGACGAACTTTCGCAATGGTGCACAGTTAGGGGGAACACTTTCTTGAAATTTTAATGAGGGATCATCTTATTTACTACCGTCGTTCTAAGCAAATAAGATGCATAAACATGATAAACATCACATGCAATCAAATAGTGACATGATATGGCCAATATCATTTTGCTCCTTTTGATCTCCATCTTCGGGGCTCCATGATCATCATCGTCACCGGCATGACACCATGATCTCCATCATCATGATCTCCATCATCGTGTCTTCATGAAGTTGTCTCGCCAACTATTACTTCTACTATTATGGCTACCGGTTAGCAATAAAGTAAAGTAATTACATGGCGTTGTTTAATGACACGCAGGTCATACAATAAATTAAGACAACTCCTATGGCTCCTGCCGGTTGTCATACTCATCGACATGCAAGTCGTGATTCCTATTACAAGAACATGATCAATCTCATACATCACATATCATTCATCACATTCTTCTTGGCCATATCACATCACATAGCATACCCTGCAAAAACAAGTTAGACGTCCTCTAATTGTTGCTTGCATGTTTTACGTGGCTGCTATGGGTTTCTAGCAAGAACGTTTCTTACCTACGCAAAAACCACAACGTGATATGTCAATTGCTATTTACCCTTCATAAGGACCCTTTTCATCGAATCCGTTCCAACTAAAGTGGGAGAGACTGGCACCCACTAGCCACCTTATGCACCAAGTGCATGTCAGTCGGTGGAACCTGTCTCACGTAAGTGTACGTGTAAGGTCGGTCCGGGCCGCTTCATCCCACAATACCGTCGAAACAAGATTGGACTAGTAATGGTAAGCATATTGAACAAAATCAACGCCCACAACTACTTTGTGTTCTACTCGTGCAAAGAATCTACCCAATAGACCTAGCTCATGATGCCACTGTTGGGGAACGTAGCAGAAATTCAAAATTTTCCTACGTGTCACTAAGATCTATCTATGGAGAAACCAGCAACGAGGGGAAGGAGAGTGCATCTACATACCCTTGTATATCGCTAAGCGGAAGCGTTCAAGATAACGGGGTTGAAGGAGTCATACTTGTCGTGATCCAAATCACCGGAGATCCTAGTGCCGAACGGACGGCACCTCCGCGTTCAACACACGTACAGCCCGGTGACGTCTCCCACGCCTTGATCCAGCAAGGAGAAAGGGAGAGGTTGAGGAAGACTCCATCCAGCAGCAACACAACGGTGTGGTGGTGATGGAGGAGCGTGGTAGTCCAGCAGGTCTTTGCCAAGCACCGCGGGAGAGGAGTAAGAGAGGTAGGGCTGCGCCAAGAGGTAGAGAAACTCATGTGTTGGGCAGCCCCTACACCTCAACTATTTATAGGGGGAGGGGAGGGGGCTGCGCCCCCTCTAGGGTTCCCTCCCCAAGGGTGGCGGCAGCCCCCAGATGCCATCTGGGTGGCGGCCAGAGGGGGAGAGAGGGGAGGCGCGCCTAGGGTGGGCCTTAGGGCCCATCTGCCCTAGGGTTTGCCCCCTCCCACTCTTCCCTGCACCTTGGGACCCTTGTGGAGGGCGCACCAGCCCACCTGCAGCTGGTCCCCTCCCACACTTGGCCCATGCAGCCCTCCATGGTTGGTGGCCCCACTTGGTGGACCCCCGGGACCCTCCCGGTGGTCCCGGTACGTTACCGAAAAAACCCGAAACTTTTCCGGTGACCAAAACAGGACTTCCCATATATAAATCTTTACCTCCGGACCATTCCAGAACTCCTCGTGACGTCTGGGATCTCATCCGGCTCTCCGAACAACATTCGGTAAGCACATACAAACTTCCTTTATAACCCTAGGGTCATCGAACCTTAAGTGTGTAGACCCTACGGGTTCGGGAACCATGTAGACATGACCGAGACGTTCTCCGGTCAATAACCAACAGCGGGATCTGGATACCCATGTTGGCTCCCACATGTTCCACGATGATCTCATCGGATGAACCACGATGTCAAGGACTCAATCGATCCCGTATACAATTCCCTTTGTCTAGCGGTATTGTACTTGCCCGAGATTCGATCGTCGGTATACCGATACCTTGTTCAATCTCGTTACCGGCAAGTCTCTTTACTCGTTCCGTAACACATCATCCCGTGATCAACCCCTTGGTCACATTGTGCACATTATGATGATGTCCTACCGAGTGGGCCCAGAGATACCTCTCCATTTACACGGAGTGACAAATCCCAGTCTCGATTCATGCCAACCCAACAGACACTTTCGGAGATACCTGTAGTGCACCTTTATAGACACCCAGTTACGTTGTGACGTTTGGTACACCCAAAGCATTCCTACGGTATCCGGGAGTTGCACAATCTCATGGTCTAAGGAAATGATACTTGACATTAGAAAAGCTTTAGCATACGAACTACGATCTTTGTGCTAGGCATAGGATTGGGGTCTTGTCCATCACATCATTCTCCTAATGATGTGATCCTATTATCAATGACATCCAATGTCCATGGTCAGGAAACCGTAACCATCTATTGATCAACGAGCTAGTCAGCTAGAGGCTTACTAGGGACATAGTGTTGTCTATGTATCCACACATGTATTTGAGTTTCCTATCAATACAATTATAGCATGGATAATAAACGATTATCATGAACAAGGAAATATAATAATAACTAATTTATTATTGCCTCTAGGGCATATTTCCAACAGTTTTTACTCCCACAGATACTGCCATCACTCCCTCCAATTGAAATGGCTGATAAACAAGAAAAGTAATTGAATGTACAGACATTGTAAGATAGACAGGTGCAATGGATAGTAGGGAAGAAAACAGGGCATGAAATAATTCACATTTATGTTGTCTAAGCAAACAGAATAGCAGGACATAATTTCACATATATGATGGCTAATTAAACAGGATAGCATGACACAATTTCACATGTATGATGGCTAACTAAATAGGATAGAATGATATACTTCAAAATATGATGACTATGTAAACAGGATGACATGATATAACTATACGATGTGTCTATTAAAGTGGTTGGCATGCCATAAATCACAAACATGCCGTCGATGGAAACATGATGGCATGATATAATTCACGGATAGAATGACATAATTTAAAATATGATGACTATGTAAACAGGATGAGATGATATAACTATATTATGTCTTTAGAAAATGGGTTGGCATGCCATAATTCAGATACATGCTGTCTATGTAAACATCATGGCATGACATAATTCAAATATATGATTTATATACTAAGGAAGTGAGCAGAGGGCAATCGCATATATGATGTGTCAACTAAGGAGATGGCATTCAATATTGTGTATATGATGTAAAAACTAAGCATTGCAATACAACATATGCATTATATGAGTAATATAACCCTGCCAAGTTTGAGCATACACCTCAGGGGGATAATAGGACTGGTCATCTGCCTTTGAATCCTCCTATGATGAGCTATCTGTAACCAGCAAGATATCTTCTTCAGCAGGTAGCATTGTCTGCTCTGAAGACCTTGTTTTCACTCCAGATTTCTCCATCACCAATTCAAATGGATGATGCACGGGAAGAGCAGTTGAATATACAAACATTGTCGACAAAAGCAATGAGAAATACAAAAAGAAGGACGACATGATATAATTCACATATATGACGCTTGCCTAAACAGCATGGCATTGCATAATTCACATATATAATGCATTGCAACAAGATAACACTGCATAATTCACATATATAATGTCTTTCAACAAGATGGCATTGCATAATTCACATATATGGTAATTAGACACTAAACAGGTGGCATTCACACAAAGCATGTCTAAACTAAGCAAATGACATAGCAATGCAAGATACGATACACACGATATGAGCAACATAACCCTGCCAAGTTAGGGCATGCACCTCAGGGGGGGGGGGAATATGACTGGTCATCTGCCTCTGAATCCTCCTCTGAGGAGCTATCGATAACCAGCAAGACATGCGCTTCGTCAGATAGCATTGTCTGCTCTGAAGACCTTGTTTCCACTCCAGATTTTTCCATGACCGTGCCGAATGGCTGATGCACAGGAAGAGTAATTGAATGTACTAAAATTTTTGACAAATTTAACACGTAATAAAAAAATGATGGCATGATATAATTCACATATAAAATGACTGGCTAACCAGTGTGGCATTGCAAAATTCACATATATGATGCCTGGCTAGACAAGATGGCATTGCATGATTCACATATACGATAAAGAAACTAAACACATGGCCTTGACACAAAGAATGTCTAAACTAAGCAGATGACATCTTTAATGTATACAGTAAGCAATGCAAGGCACCATATGCATGATATTACCAACATCAGCATGCCAAGTTAGACCGAAGACCTCATGGGGTAAATAGGAGTCGTCTTCTCCTTCTGAATCCCCCTCAGAACAGTTATCTTCCTCTTGATTACGATCCGAAATGGGTGGAGGGGGGCTTCCTTTGCACCCACCATGGAACGACGTCTGCATGAAATTTTATTGCCACGCAAGGCTCATCTCTTTTGCTCTACATGATCAGTTCCATTGTGTACAATAACTGGCATGCATAGGAATAAAACATAGTGAGATTATGTAAGGAGTGCATGCACAAATCCAGAGTGATGGTAGCAAACTGTGGATAGACCCAAAACCAATGATAGCAGGCAGATAATAGCTTTAGTTAAAAAATACAGATAATGGCTCCTTTAATGTTTGTTTGCACCCAACATGAAACTCATAGTAGACACCGGAGATTAACCAAATGGTAGACAGATAGTACTAATTGCTGCCCCAATATGTACCCCACAACCATTTTAAAACTCAAGTTTCAGCATTAGTTTGGACCTGACTCAGAGTCTAATAGGTGAACACGACGATAATGTAGCATGTCATCATATTAAGCGACACATAACGTAAGCAGACACGGAAGAGTGTGACCTCTCTTGTGGACCCGTGTAGTCCTCAAGGTCATCTGCTCAGTTGATGATGGTAATGCAGTTGTCATGGCTGCTGGCGGCGGGGAAGAAGATCTGAGGCGGCGAAAGACAGTCTGGAGAGCGGATCCCTGTTGTGGTGAACCCTTCCGTCATTGGAGTAGCTGAGCTGGGGTGGAACACAACGCCGCAGGAGCAGGACAAACCACACAAGGTTTTCTTTGACACATATCTGTAACAAAAGTAATTGAGTAAGGGCTTGTTTGAATTTGAGGACTCTAACAATGCAGGGATAGGAAATAGACAGGATGCAAAAAAAGCATGGTGAGATTAAGTCAAACCACAAGAAAATTTACGGTTATAATGCTATTATGCTACTATCTCTTAGTCTTGTGCTTGATGAATAGGAATATGAAAAGAAGGAGAAGTGGAGTAGAATTCCTATGGTTTTTCTTTCAAGGAGACACTAAAGGAACAAATCCTACAGTTTTCCTTTGCTCCATTCCTTTGCACCAAATTCATGAAAAGTAGTACCATAGGAAACTTTCCAATTCCTATGTTTTTCATTCACTTTTCCTTTCAAGCACTGGCGATTCTAGTAGGCAGGCTTGAGCAAGGAAAATCCTACACTAAAAAATGTTTTTGTGCTACTTCTATTACTTTGGACCCAGGCCACTGCCATACTAGCTCAACTCCCAGGCCCATCGACAAATGCACAGCTCAAACGCGCAGAGATAAATAATGATGGCGTTCAAGAGAGTCCATCACGGATAGCTAAGTTGCCTGGTACCTCACTGCTTGTCATATAGTAGGATAAAATAATCGTATTTCCCGTTACTACGAGTGCTCAGTGGACAATATATATAACATGTAGAGTAAAAAAGAGATGCAACAACTGTACAACCTCTTTGGCGAAGCCATGTCGATCTCAGCGTGATTGGGTTGGCCGGTGAGGATGCTCCGCCTAACTTTGCTGTCGGAGGAGGGGAAGAAGATCTTAGGCGTCTGGAGATGGAGCCCGAGGTACTGCTCCGCTGTGATGGAGGGTTTCGTCATTGGAGCAGCTCCGGTGAGTTGTACGACGCCGAGGCTGAAGCAGGACAAGAGAGACAATGAACAACGTTAACCTGAGTGGAATTCTAATAGCATCTCCAATACATGACATAAAAATACATAACCACAAAGTGCTAGATGTAAAATACATCAGCCGCTCATCTCTGAACTTAACCGTCGAAACTGAACTTAACTGTCGAAACTGAACTTAACTGTCGAAACTGAATTTTGCTGTCGAAACTGAATTTTGCTGTCAAAACTGAACGCACTAGCAAGGTGAGGCTACACGTCAGTCGGCTGACTTTTTCATTTCTGGTCAGTCAATTTTGCAGCAGTTGGATACGAAATCAAGGGCCTGCGGTTCATCTTCAACCTCCACCCCCCTGAGCTGCCAGCCACCACCGGCTAAACAGCAGCCCCCCGCCGCCCGCGGCCAGCGGTGCGCCGCCCCTCCCGCCCCGAGAACACTCCCCACCGCC
>NC_041381.1:374766299-374790590 GCF_002162155.2 Triticum dicoccoides | reverse complement strand
GCCCCACCAATGCCCCGCCAACGCCGACGACCACCGCCCCCATCCTGAACCCTAAGATAGATAGTGGGGTACCTCTCCGGCGAGCCCCCCTCCCCGCTGTGGCTGGTTCTTCCTTCACCCCGGCGAGCCCACCCCTTGAAAATCGACTGACCCAAAAGTCAATTCAGTCGACTGAAGTGTAGCCAAATCGGAGCAGCATCGCAAGCAAGAGCAAGAGCGAGAGCAGCAGCGCAAGCAAGAGCAATAGCAAGAGCAGACCAGGAAGGGGACCGAGAGCAAGAGCAGAGCAGCAGCGCAAGCGAGAGCTAAAGCAGCAGCAGGTCCTACTGATGTGGACGTCGCTGCCGAGGGAGCGACGCCGTGGAGGAAGTGGCCGGCGACGCCGCCGTGGATGGATCCACGCCCTGTCGGCTCGGGACCGAGCGCCGGCAGCACCGTGAGATCGAATCAAGAAGAAAATGCGGCAATTAGTGTACAACCTCTTTAGTGGCGCTGATTAGGCCGCAGCTTCATCCGAGGAAACGGTGATGATGATGATCTTCCGGTGGTGCAGGTGAAGATGGCGGTGTGGGAATGGAGGTGGCGCGAAAGACGAGTGGAACATCGGGGCAGCTCCTTGGAGGTGGAGGATGGGGTGGCTGAACCGGCGGGACGATGAGATCGACGACGGATCCTCATCCGGTACGGTGGATGAGAGACGTCGAGGTGTTGTTGTGGACGATGTCGTCGGGGAAGAGGCTCCGGCTGGGTGGCGGACGGAGCAGGGTGTGGGGTTTCGTTGCGGGTTTTCGCGGCCTTGGTGTACAAATGGGTGGGCGGATGGGATGGCAGTGGGGAACCATGGCTTAGAGACGCGCTTGTCCGAAATGTGGGGTAACTTACGAAAGTACCCCCCACCGATTTGAGGCGGTTCTTTTGGTTCAGGGGTACCACGGGCATTTCGCGTGTCGGGATTTCACAGGAGGTGGGAGTTTTCGCGCGCATTGTAATTTCGGAATAGCAAGGCGCGGGTTGAGATGGAGGGAGTTGTCAGAGCACAACGAGACAAAGATATATCTTAAATATTTCGGGCTAACAAGGTGCGGGTTGAAGAGGCGGTAGTTTCGCAGCACGATAGACGGAGACGCTAGCTTCAATTTTCGGCATAACAAGGTGCGGCTTGAAATTTCGGAAGAACAAGCTTAACGTGTACCCCAAAAAAGACAATTTGCACCTCAACACGCACAACACACACACAAACACCATTTAGACTAGAGTAAGGTACACGTGCATTGCACGCATGAGATTTGGCAACCAAATTATGAATAAATACCACATTATAGCATGCAAGCTTTGAGCCATATATGCATGATGTAGATGTTCGTTTAATTCTTATAGTTCATTTCATTCAAAATCATCTAGTTTTTATAAGAAAGCTAATCTATTTGAAGATTCATGGAATTGTGTGTTGTAAGACATAAAGTAAAAACTAATAATGGCAAATCATGTAGAAAAACATTTGGGCAATTCTGATACGGAAGATTCTAGAACAAATAAGAAGTGCTTGTGTTTTGATGTTTGTGCATTATGCTTAAGTTTAACCATGGAGTCTTCTAGATTATACATGTGGCGAAATCTGGTGGAATCTAGATGATATCCAACGGCCAATAGTGCTCAAATTTGCCATCTTTGGACCATCGGATTCGCCTCATCCAACGACCATCTTTGAAAGTTAAAGTTACCCGCACACAATATAAAAAAACATATAATATATATAGGGGTATAGATATAGATATGTGATGCGAAAGCCGCCCATCATCTCTAATTAGAATAGTGTGTCCATGCATGGATGCGACATGGCCAAATGATGTCTGCCATCGGTATCTCAAATTCAAATCAGACTAACCTTGTTCAATGTGTATACATTACAACATGCTCGTTTCCAAACCACACCGCGCAGATCTCCGTTATATTCATGCATGCATGGGTTTCAAACATCAGGATCTCTTATTCAAATATTTGAATTCAACTTTACATTGATTATGACCTCGCCTATTCTTTCACACCCACACAGTAGTCTTCTCTTTATAATTGTACCACTAACTTTCTGTCGTGCATGCATGCACACACACTACCAGTAGGCATTATCCATCGCACGCATGCAATCTTTTTCTTCAGGTCGGTCTCCCATGAAGGCACACACCCACACACATCCCCCTCTCCATCATAACGGGCATTCTTTATCTCTCACGTGTGCATGCGCAACAATCGATGTTCCTCTATGTATGTGTGTATATAGCTAGGTCTTTCATAGTTTTCCACACAAACCGATCAATCGATATATCCAGTGAGGTCTCACCCTCTTTCCCACGTCCACATCGATCAATCTATACCTCTCTATATAGGATTAGCATATATAGCTAATACACCCACATTAATTATATATCCAATGTCCCCCTCTCATCATCCATGCCTTCCGCTTCATCTCTCAGACGCGTGCACAATGGCAAAGACAGGGGGCAATAAGGGCCCTGCACCCCCCCTAACATCACTATATATCGAGGCTAATATGAATGCGATCATTAGACAATTGCTACTAAAAAAGGTTTAATTTCATGAATTGACCCTCCTCGTAAAGGATTAGCAATGCTTGGCCCCCTAGCTCATTTATTTTTCATGGCTCCGCCACTGCGTGCAACAGCGCATGTGTTCGCCCCCTCTCTCTAAATATCGATCTCGCACTTGTGCATTCCTTCATAGTCTCCCTCCACTCGGCCCCTCGCACCATCTTCTAGCCCCCCACAGGATTTTGCCACATGTACAATCTAGCAGACTCCATGGTTGAACTTAAGCATAATGCACAAACCTCAAAACAACAATGGTTCTCTTTTATTCTAGAATCTTCCGTATCATAACTGCCCAAACTTTTTTTTCTAGTTGAATTGCCATTATTTGTTTTTACTTTATTCTTTACAACACACAATTCCATGAATCATAAAATAGATTAAGGGCTTCTTTGATTCAAAGGATTCTCAAAGGAATTTTGGAGGATTCTAATCATTAGGAATTTTTCCTATCTTGGTTCTTTGATTCATAGGATTGTAAACCATAGGAATTTTTTCATATGATTCATTTGCACTAGATTTCATAGGAAACATCCCATCCACTCAAACCTATTTGAAAGAATTTTGCATTTTTTCCATGCACAATCAAACACTCGTACAATCCTGTAGGATTCAAGACGACATTCCACTATAATCCCATGTTTTTCCTATTCCCGCGTTCTTAGCTTTTTTATAAATTGATTTTGAATGAGATGGACTATAAGAATTAAACGAAGGGCTACATCAGGCATATATGACTCAGAGCTTACATGCTATAGTGTGGTATTTATTCATAATTTGGTTGCAAAATCTGATGCGTGCAATGCACGTGTACCTTACTAGTACTTCGAGTATGTGCAAAACACGTAAATTAGAATACCAATGGCACGCTACACAGTGTCTTTCTTATAGTTCATGAAGCCACGTGCCACATGTGGAGGCGTTGTCGCGACCTCCTTGCGTGGATTGATCATAGTGACGTGCTGCCGGTTCCAAAAGAATGTACTCGTCCTCCCTGAGCCATACTGGAGGTACATGCACGAAGCGAAGATGTGCACGCACACCACGCACGCACTCATTCCCTCGCACGCACACGCGGGTACACGGGCGGATGCAATTTTGTACCAAGATCCACCCCATGTGATAATTTGACGTGTGTAAAGTCGTTCACTTCATTGATGGTCAATTAATACAGCGCATGCAAATTGAGTGGACGCGAGGGCGGAAGAAAGACATTATTACTCCACTGCGCGCATGCGAGTAGTTAAATCGTGGGTTGCTAGTAGTACTTCCATTGGTCTCCTTCGTATTTTGTGCCAATTTTTGACAGTGACATAATATTTATGCATTTGAGCAGTGTAGTACTTGAAATTTATGTTCCACTAAACTCATCGAGAGCCGTTTCAGGCCTCGAAATCAAAACCATCAATTAATCTTTACCTTGTTCCCATCACATTCGAAAGCCTGCTCACACCTACTAGTACGTACCAAACCTGAACGTGTTCCCACTATGCAGGTATTAGTACTAGTGCTAGTACTTAGGTTATAAAAAGGGAACTACCTAACCAAAAATTAATCTACCTTTCCTCCTCATAAGTGCTTCTTCTTCGTCCGTCGTTGCCATGGCCGGTGAGCAAAGCTCTAGGTCAAGAACTACTCGTAACAAGGGAGCGGCAACCATGGCTGCGGAAAAAAAGAGAGGGCTCGCCGCCACGCAGAGACCACGAAAGATCTCTCATAGGCAGACGTTGGCTCCCAGGAGCGCCCTAGCCACGGAGGCGAACATGCCGAGCAAGCGGAGCTGGACTCGTTATCCCTCGACGGCATGCCCGATCAGCTCAATAAGCACCTGAATAAGCAGACGGAGTTCATCCAAGGCTTGATGGAGTTGCTGAAGGAGAGCCTCGACGACATGCCCGCTGAGCTCAATCAGCAGGGGGAGTTGACCACCGGCTTGGTGATGCTGCTGAAGAAGAGCATTGCCTCGGAGAAGAAGGCGATCGGTGAAATCCTGCGACTTCAGGAGGACAAGGCGAAGCTCTGCCACGAGATCGACCTGTTGAAGGAGAAGAACGCCGGTTGGAAGAAGCTGCATGAGAATAGTAGTTCCTCGATGAAGATGTTGCAGGCCCTCGTCATGGAACAGAAGGAGGAGTTGGCGAAGCTCCGCATCGAGCACCTGGCTGCTGTCAAGGTACGTAATGCGACCGTGGAACAGATGATGAAGGCTCGCGTCGAGAAATCCCGCGTCATGGACAGAATGAAGAAGATGGCGGAGGAGACGCGCAAGGAGATGGAGGTCGTGGAGGCGATGAAGAAGCAGTTACGACTCTGTGGCGAATTATATCATTTGGGGTGATAATCTTCCTTCTTCTTTTGCTGTTGTGTTTCATCTTTTGCTTCGGGTGTTTCGTCGCACGTGTCATGTTCTCTGCGAGGCATGAATAGAACAATGTTTTTTTTGAGGGAATGAATAGAACAATTCTAACAATGAGATGACTAGCAAATTAGATCATATTTTATCGCCATATGGCACTGGGCTGCTGTGTTTCGTGCTCCTCCGTCGCAGTACTACTCCAGTGGAAAACTTGAGTATACCGCACGGTTCTTTGCTCCTCCTCGATCAGGTCGTCGGTGCATTTATAGGAGTAGTCAAATCACAAGGCCCCACCTTCCAGCAGTAATGAGCCATCAAATCACAAGGCCCTCGCCTCTCGTGAAACCGACCAAGCTAGACTGCCCCGCCCTCTAGCCTTTTAAAAAATGTATACTTTTGTACATCAGTAGTATCGATGGATTGCGCCATGGAGCAAAACTTGAAATTAAAAAAAGATGGTACATATAGAGAGCGCTCGTCGCCAAATTTTGCACATAGTACTATTAAAAAGGCTAGTCACAATAATGGTGTCCAGCACAACCCACCCCTCAAATAAAACTAAGCACCCTGGAATTCTTTGACAAAACTAAGCACCCTGAAATTCTTTGACAACTAAACTGTTGGCTATATGATGTTGCCCATATATATTGTACGTATATAATGTGAAGAAACGAGTGGTAGTACTATACCAACTAAAAGATGAAATGTAAGAAATACTAGTATGTACGTACTGAAGAGTTAAAGTAACAAGAAGAAACATAACATAGTTCTGCTGGGGGCTCAGCACAACACACCCCTCAAATTAAATTAAGCACACCTGAAATTAAACTTTGCAACTAATCTGGTAGACACTGCATTAGAAGTTTAGAACCATCATGAGCAACAACACTGCCACCTTACTCGGAGTCCTCGTCCACGTCCTCGACTTCGTCCTTGTCCCTCTTCCTCTTGGCCGATACTTCTTTGCTTGAACCGCCAACTTGGATGTTGCCCTTCATCCAACCCTTGTAGATATTGAAACAAAGGTAGCCATCCATTGCAGCGTAGTGGATGTGGTCTATATCTAGTACATTCCGCTGCCATGCATGATGATGAAATGTGTATGGAGGTTTCTCCAGTTTACCGTATGAAGGATGAACCATGGCTCCTGCAGGGTCAGTATTGAAGGCTGACGAGAGGACACCAGCCGATTCTTTTGGTGGTCGAAGGTGTTGCCTATAATGAGGCCTATCCGACACAGGACTTCTTTGTTGTTACCAAACTCTAAAGTAACGAATTTGACTAGGTTGCTCTCGAGGAAGTCCTTAAAATCCTGGCACTCAACGTCGGCATGGCATATGTGGTAGACCAATCATAAGTCATGCACGCAAACCTGGATCACGGCGGGCTTCTTCCTCTCTTCGTACTTTAGATCCTTCTCTCGTCCCACGACTGTGGTGTACTCAACATCTAGCCCAGTGACCTACTCATCATCTGAGTCTTCGAACATGCGTCTGAAGTGAGGAAGGCATCCTTTCACCATCGCGGAAGAACGGTGTAGATGACGTCGAACTCATCGCCGGTGATGGTTCTAACCTTGTACTCACTGCCGATCGGGGAGATTTGGTACGCCATGGATTTGGGAGGAGGGTTAGGATTAGTGGAACTGTTGTCATGTTAATGGACGGGACGACTAGGAGCGAACCGCCGTAGTATTAAAGGACGTGCGGGACGAGTAGGAGCGAACTGCCAGCGAGCGAACGGCAGGGTAGTGGCTTTCCATTCTCCCATGATACGGGCTTCCGAGAGCCCTTGGGTCTGAGATCAAACGGTTGCATGGCATGATTCTAGACCTATGGGTGAATATCATATCCTGGAGGGTTATTCTGCAAATTTTCAGCAACTTAGCATGCAACCGTTTGATCTTAGATCCAAGGGGCTGCTAGCAGCCCATATCATGGTCGCGCCTACCACGACCGTCGCGTCGCTCGTGCGGTCGCGCCCTTGGAGATTTAACACGGTGCGTTAGGCTATCTAATGTTGGCATGTCATACATAGTCATCACTTAGTCACTCACACTACAACAAGTTTGGCTATAAGTGTATTTTTTTTACTCCTCTCTATCTATTTCTTCGTACTCCCTCCGTCCCATAATATAAGAACGTTTTTGACACTAGTGTAGTGCGAAAAACATTCTTATATTATGGGACACAGCGAGCACTAGTATTTATTGCGTTTGCCAAGGAGTGACCTCTTCCAATGAAATGGTGTTGCTAAGTTTGCTTCATTTAATTAGCTATAGACTCAAAATTGTCTTTTCACCTAGGTACACGCGCTTAGCACCATTTCTTCCTTGGGTCACCTAACTAGTCTCTCTCTTCTTGATTAACTTGCCACGTCAGACTTTATGCCTATGTGGCAAGCTTAAGCACCTGTAGGAGCAAGTAAGTACAATAGTGCGCTTTACATGGCATTTTTGCATATGTGGAGGAAAGAGAGGCAAGGAAAATGTGGAGAAGTGGGCTCTCATGCAAGAGCCAGCCTCTACTACATGGTGGAGCATTGGGAGAGGCACCTGTATGGAGGTGGTCAGGAATCGGGAGACTCACGCCGATCATAGCGCCGCAATTAAAATGATAATGGCAAGTCAAATCACGGGGCCCCATCCCGTCCAGCAGTAACTCGCTGTCAAATCACACAGCCCTACGTTTGCAGCAGCCTACTCCCTCGTCTTCTCGCGTCTCTGTCGAACCAACTAGGCGGAACTGCCCCGCCCTCGACTTTTAAATAGTATAAAGTATACTAATTTTGTATCCATGGATTGCGCCCGCGCCATGGAGCAAAGCGTCTAGAAAATGGCGGTACACATGTACGGAGTATACAGCACGCCCTTCGCGTTCGCGTCGCACCCAAGACGGTCGGTCGGTCTGGCACGCTGCTCTCCGAATGGAACGCGCGTCATATTGCGTTCGCACACACATGTGGGACGGAAATTGAGAACCGACCATAGGCACACTCCCCGGCCCCGCAAGTCGGGTAACTTAATAGAAGAGGGAGACGAGCGATAGTACTAGAGAAGTGTTGTACTACGTTGGTGCCTGGACGATCCCTGCAAGACACGGAAGATCAGTTCGTCCATGCATGTGACCAGACTCCAGCAGACACACCTGGATTGGCTATTGTCTACATATCATGCAAGCTGTGTTGTACATGGCTGTAGTTGTGGTGAGAAATCTAAAAAAAGGTTTCTTGTCATCTCGCAAAATTAGGTGTCATGTGCTTCGGATCACTGCGAGGGTTAAATAGCGACAACTGAGTTGGGCTAGTCATTGGGGGCACATTCACGAATAGTGACTACTCGGCTGGCATCTAGGTCAAGCCGGCTATGTTAATTAGGACATCTATCGACGGACCCCTTTTCTATGAGTTTATCTTTAATTTGAGCTTTGTTCCTCGTCTAGTTTGTCCATCGGGATTCATGTTGTCTCCTTTGGGCAGTGAGGTTATGATTTCTTATCATGTTGCATTTTTTCGTGTTATATGTTATAATCCGGCGCTTCAGATCAAAATGACGACAACTGTGCCTCCGGGCCACGTGCATGAAGACTTCTCGACAGTCATTGACGAGGTCAAGCCGGCTCCGGTGGACAAAACAAAACTAAGTACTACTCCACTATATAGGTAGGAGCCTCTGCGCTTGCTTGCTAGGGTTGCTCTCTTCACACTGTCTTGGCCTCTCCAGATCTAAACACGACAGCGGTGGCCACACACACTCTCTCTGCTCACCGCTGGTCACAGATCCAGCCGGATCCTCTCCGCCGGGGAAGGTGAGAAGGTGCAACGTTCACGCGGTCGTCCTCGGCAACGGCTCTTACCCACTGCTGGGTGCGTCCCAATCAGCCTGCCTTGCCGTTCTATCCTAAGCACCACTGGCGAGGGAGGGCCTCCACCCCCCTTCTTCCTTGTTACCATAGTGTGGGCAGATCCGGCCTCCCGCCGCCCACTTAGCGACATCCCAGCGACCATCAGGTATAACTTCCTTCGAAATGGGCCTTGCTCTACTTCCCGAGCTCCTGACGTCGCTGCATTTGTATCTTTTACTATTTCTCAGGCCCCCTCATAGATAGGATCGATCGGCTGTTCGAAAACCACCTGATTTTTTTACGTTTAAGAGCTAAAACTAGTTCATGCACTCGAATCTAGTACTACTTGGTTCAAACAAGGAAGAAAGGGTGTGGGGGTGGGGGGAGGATTTGTTACCTGAATCTAGGACTTGGTCGAAAGAGGAAATAATGGGGGCGAAAAGTAGCAGAGACTGGCTATCCAACTGGTCTCTAGGTCTAATAGGGAAATAACGGGAAACACAGTACAAACTCAATATAAACCCGATCTATCGGTTGAAAAAGGAAAGAAAGTGGGGACTGGGGGACAAGTCAACAGAGTAAGTCCAGCACTAGATTTTCTAGCCTCACACAGTATAAGGTGGCTATACCGAACAAAAATGGGACCAACCCAGATATCTTGTTCTGATGTTTGTTGCCCCGAGCCACTCTTATGTAATGCCACTGGTAAAATGTAGTAGTCATACTGTTAAAAGTAAGGACACGTTCAACCAATGTTGTTTTCAATTTAATGCCTCCAGTAATATGAATCAATGGCACTTCTTTACATGTCCTGCTAAAATTTCCCATTAAGATAAGTTGGTTCTTTTCGTTAGAAATGCAACTGTCCTGGTCCACCTACTCTCCCGTGCCCAAAGTAATGTCGTATTTAACGGTTGTCATAGTTAATCCTAATGCCCACACTAATATCTAGCAATGCCACTACTTTAGAAATTGCTACTGTCCTTGTAGGATTGCCATTCAGATAAGGAACGTGCTTCTTTTCATTTGATGCATGTTTCATCACTTGTTAGTCACCCTCCTTTCCACCTTTTTTGTGCAAACAGAGACATACATTTCACGCTCGACCTTAGTTGAACTGCACAAATGATATCCTAATTATAGTTGAGCATTCCAGGAGCTTCACAACCAACCTTGATGTTGCTCAATTTTATTGCAACTCATGAAGAAGAAGCTCTATGGGTTTCGTTTTCTGATGGAAATGGAACCGGGGTTGGAGCCCTTTTCTTAAAAAAAATTGAAGAAGAAGCTGCTAGCTCACGGGACATTGCTTCATTTTAGGTGAACTGCACCAAAATGTCCCATGAATTGAATCATCCATGTTGCTGACTGAAAGAGCCAGCTTCAGCATCCCAGTCTAAGCACCCCGGCCTCCATCCTTGCGATGCACGGTACACCTTGTTTGCCACCTGCTCGACCCTAGTGTCACTGATAAAATGAAGTAATAATACAGTTAAAATAGAGCGAGTGTCATCTCTATCATTTCATTTTGAATGTAGATAAAGAAAGTGCTTCTCTTTGTTAAAGTATGTTTCATCAACTAGTCCCATTGTTAATGTTTAAGCGTTTCTGCAAACTGGGGTGCTTAATATTAGTTGATACGTACAAAAATAGAGATTTGAATTTCTCAAGGAGCCTCCTTGTACTACCGCTGTATACTGATGTTCATCACTGGGAGAAGGTGTATCTGGGAGACTTGGGATGATGTCCAGTATGAGGCGTACCGTATGAGGCGTCGCAGGACCCATCTCGCTCTCGCAGCATGGCATACTATGATACTATCGCAATATTTTCTTCTATTTATTTTGTGTGTTTCATCAACTAGTGCCACTATAATGTAATCACGCTTTTTCATTATCTGTGCAAACAGGGTTATTCAGCTGCATTTTGGTGGAATTACACAAATGTACGTATGGAACCGGCATATGTGCAGAGTGCGAGGTGTGCCAAGTAAAAATTACCGACACCAACCATGCTGCATGCACGCATTGGCATCCACCACCACCAGTGGGATGTGTGGCGCTCACTGTGGTCGGATCTTTCTCGGCAGCAAATCCTCTAACCAAATACTAGTAGCTTATATTGGCAGTTTTCTAAGGAGTACTTGTCGGCGTTCTGGGAACGGGGGTCCCCAGACTTGCCTGCCTGCGGCCTGCGGCGTGGCTCAAGTGGGGGCCCAATGCAGCCCAACTTCATCAGCTCGAGATCAAGACCCTCGCGAGGGGCCAAGCCTCATGGGGCAGACGACAGGAAGCTTCCTCAGGAGCGGCCTACTCAGGCAGGCTCGCGAGGAGGCGGAGAGATCAAGGCACGGTACCTCCTGATGGGCCCGTGACGCAAGCCATGACGATCGAAGGCCAGGCGGGCGCCAGCCTGTGCAGTGTCCTTGTTTCCCTTTCGGTGCAAAGGGGGCAAGCACAGGCCAAGGTATCAGGCAAAGGTTACTGTTTCGGTGCAACAAGACCAAGACTAGCAGAACGGCAGGATGGAGGTCATCATGGAGCCCAGGGCAGCGTCATCGTCAGGGTCTTTGGCAGCCGAAGACCAACTTTAGTCAGGATAAGTGTACCAGATGTTCCCCTTCAAAATGGCCAATTGTTGGCGCCCTTCCTGCTCATTATTTGGGAAGAGGCCCAGGGCCTCGCTCTATAAATAGGTCTAGCCACCACAGGGTAGAGGCATCTAAAAACAGATCGCCAGAGAGAGAGAGAAGCGACTGAACTCACCCAAGCAGTTCATCGCACCAATTCAAGAACAGCCCCTCGTGAGGCTGTTCTCCCTTTGTACTATTCACCATCAGCCCCTGAGGCAATCCACCACACCACACACTGGAGTAGGGTATTACACCACAATGGTGGCCTGAACCATTATAAATCTCGTGTCCCTTGTGTGTTCATCTTTCTTGCTTAGATTCTTGCGAGACTTCGAGACGTGAGCTGGTAGGGGGAGATCTCCGTGCGCACCCCAGTGTTCGAACCTCAAGGGTCTGCCGGAACCCGAAATCCAACATTCGGCACGCCAGGTAGGGGTGCGCCGGAATCTTTCTTCTGCTGGTCGCGTCTAATCTTCCGCCGTGCCCATGGCTGACGCTCGCCGAGCTCGCGCCGAGTATCGGGCTGCTCTCGCCACCCGCGTCGCCCAGACGGCGCCCGTCGACGGACGCCCCCGTCATTCCCCGTCGCCTGCCGCCAACACCGCCACCGGCCCAGCGGGGAACGAGCAGCAGGCCTCGTCCCTGCATCTTTCGGTGCGGCGCGATGGCCGCACCGCCACCCCTTCGCCAACTCCAGCCGGTTCATTGTCCCACGCCCCTCGCGCCCACACGGACATGCACGCTGCGATGCTCCTGGCGCGTGAGCTCCTGCACTACCGTCCCATCGATGACCTCTACGAGGATTGGCTCGCCCGCATCATCGAGCTCGTCAGCGCCGTAGGGGGCTCTCCCATGCCATCCCTCTCACTGCCTCGCCCTCCATCCTGCGCAGGAGGCGAGGAGCAGGAGGTGCCTCCACCGCCTCCTCCCCAAGAAGGCGCCCTGGCTCCAAGGCGCGCGGCCCCAGGACGAGATCCTCCGCGTCTGGCGCCTGCGCGACAAGAAAGGAGCTTCCAAGAGATCCCACGCCCCCAAGAAGGCGCTCGCATGCTCCCAGCACTGGAGCGCCACGACCGCATCCCTGCACCGCCACATCAAGACCCTGTGCTGCTCCAGGCAGCGGTGCGCGGGAACCTCCAGGAGCAAGCCCCGCATCAGCAGAGAGCTCCGGTGGCCACTGCAGGCTGCCGCGCTTTCACCTCCGAGCTGTGTAGTGTCGCGTGGCCCGGGAAGTTCAAGCCGGACCTGCCTCCTCGCTACGACAGCACCGCAGACCCCGTGGAGTTCCTCCAGCTCTACGAGCTGGGCATCAAAGCCGCCAATGGGGACGAGAAGGTCATGGTGAATTGGTTCCCCATGGCGCTCAAGGACGGTGCCCGCACCTGGCTCCTGAACCTAGCTCCTGGCACGATCTCCTCCTAGGATGAGATGCCCACCCGCTTCATCGCCAACTTCCAAGGTACTCGCGACCGGCCCCCGGCCATGAGTGACCTGCGCCGCATCAAGCAATAGCTAGGAGAGACCCTTGAGAAGTACATCCAACGCTTCAACAACGCCCGCCTCAAGATCCCCAGGGTGACTAAGGAGGCCATCATCTCAGCCTTCTCCGATGGCGTGCGTGACATCAAGATGAAGGAGGAGCTAGCAATCCATGAAGACCTGTGCACATCACTGGAGCTGTTCAACTTGGCGACCAAGTGCGCCAGGGCTGAGGAAGGGTGCCTCTCCCTCCTCGAGCTCCCGACTGCCAACCCAGAAGAGAAGAAGCCCAAGGTCAAGGACGTGAAGCGCAAGGGGGCTGCTGTGCTCGTAGTAGAACCAGACACCAAGCGAGGCAGGGACCAGCCTGAGTCATCCAAGGGCAGCCGGTACTGCGTGTACCACGACCTCCACACCCACAACACCAACGAATGTCAAGAGCTCAGGGCCGTGCGAGATGGGCGTATCGGCCGACATCCCGACCACAACGATCGAGGCTATGGCTGAGGAGGAGGAAGAGGTGGAGGATGATGGGAAGACCGTGGCCCTTGCCAAGGGTGGCATGACCGACCTCGCGAGGATCGTTGGCAGGATCGGCCTCGCGAGGGAGGTTGGAGGGATCAGCCTCGTGAGGACAGCCCTCAAGGCAACGCATGCCTCCCTCCTCTGCCACCACCGCCAAGGAGGAATGAAGACCATCACCAGGACGAGGGGGCTGGGGGCTTGCAGGAGCCGCGCGCAATCGCTTGCATCCTGGGCGGCGCTCAGGCCCTAGCCTCTCAGCGCATCTTCAAGCAGTTTGCTCGTGAGGTGAATGCAGTCCTCCCCAAACTTGGGGCCACGCACCCTCTCAGGTGGTCTGCGTGCGCTATCACATTCAGCTCAACAGATCAGCTCAAGTGCGCAGCAACGGCCGGAGTCCTCCCGATGCTTTGTTCCCCAGTCATCAGCAATGTGCAAGTCACCAGGACCCTCATTGATGGCGGGGCCGGACTCAACGTCCTGTCCGTCGAGACATTCAACAATCTCCAAGTGCCATACGATCAGCTTCAGCCGACCAAGCCTTTCTCAGGAGTCACTGATGGTTCCACTGTTCCGATAGGGCAAGTTCACCTTCCTGTCACCTTTGGGCAGCGCAACAATTACCGCACCGAGCTCATTGACTTCGGCGTCGCCCACATCCGCCTGTCATACAATGCCATCCTCGGGTACCCAGCTCTGGTCAAGTTCATGGCAGTGACTCACCATGGCTACAATGTCCTCAAGATGCCAGGAAGCGGTGGAATCATCACAGTGCCTTGCGAGGAGAGGGATGCAGTGTGTTCTCTTGAGCATGCCTTCCAAGCCGCGGCAGTCAAAGACCCAGATCACAGGAGCGTGAGACTTCCAGAGGCGGTCCCTAAGAAGAAGAAGGCTTCACCTGGCGCGAACACTCGCGAGGCAGGCACCTCCGGAGGCGTTGCGTCAGGACCCGCGCCCGTTCAGGGGGCGCCACCCTCTATCGCATAGGAAGGCGTGCCCAGTGCCCTCCTCGAGCAGGGCTCGGGGGCTCTCTCTTGGGGAGCCACCGACTTTGCCAAGCTCACGAGGGAGGCGCTCGGGCACCACATGGAGGTGTTCTTCAAGGCGCGCTTCCCTCAGGAAGGAATGAGGCAAGGAGGGCCAAACCCTCAGGAGTTCATCGCGAGAAACATTCAAGAGCTATAGGAGTCAAGAGCCATGCATGGCAGTCGCCGCCTGCCCGCCGTAGCCCCGCATCCCGGCGAGGATGGTGCGCTACGTGTCTGCATCGACGTACCAGGGCTCAACCGAGCCGCGTCCCAGGAGCGCCTCTGGCCTTCACGCGTGGGGCATTGTGAGGGTCCACCTCACAGCTACGTTCGCATGCCCTTCGGCCTACCGAACACGACTGCTGCCCACCAGCGCCTGATAAGGAGCATCCTGGAAGCTCAGGTGGCCAGGCACCACGCGTTCCTGGAGGATATGGAGATGGACCTTGAGGAGCCGCCCGGACCCCCAGAGCCTCCCAAGGCTCAAGGCTCCGGAGGCTCGTGAGGGTTGGCTTCTTCACCACGCGTCGTCAGCTACTCCGATGCTCGCTCTGCGATGGTATCAGGTGACATATTTTCAAGTTCTATCTTCAGCTGGGAGTGCCCGCAGGGCTGCATCATTCCTAGGTCGCGTGGGTCCGTCCCTGCAGCATGTATCCGTTTTGCTTAATGTTTTTTACCTACCTTGTTGGGGGCGCCCCTCGGACTGCATTATCCCCAAGCTGCTCGGGCCGGACCCGGTGGCATTTACTTTTCCCGCATCTATCTAAATGGATTTGCTCCTTCATGCTTAACCTTCTCGACTTGATCTCCTGCTCGATTGACACCTACCTTCAGATCCGCTCGCTCTGGCACGGCACTTGCGCACGGGTCCATCCCTGCAACGCTGAAAAATTTGAGTGGCTGAGCTCTGGCCGCGGCAGCCCCGCAAGGCGCCACCTCACCAGGCCCTCAGTGCCCCAATCACTCCCTCGGAGCGACCAATGGTTAGCTGGCAACCGTGATGACGAACCTTGTTTCCCCTCGTGATTGATATGCAGGACCCGCTCCAGGAGTAACGCTGGTGGCATCGCGAGCCTTCTCTCCTTCTCTCCGGCACGACCCGCTTGCACGTTAAAAGGGGGGTGCCTGAGCATCGCGACTCATGGGCCCTTACTGGCTCTCCAGCCCTCACCCCCTGGCCTTGACCCACGGCATCACGACCTGTCATACCAGCGGCGGCTGAGCTCGCTCGAGGGCTGGGACCTGAGGACGTAGAGCATTAAGGGAAGCACGGGGGAAAGGGAAGAAGCTCGCGAGGGCCTAACCCAGCAGCACCTCAGCTGCCGCCGCGCGGGCCTGGCGCCTCAACGAGAACTACTCCAAGCCTACGAGATAAGTCACGCAAAAACTGATTCGACTCAGTGCTTAACCCTCGCCTACTGCAGCTCTTTCACGGCAACGTTGCTTGCCTTTCTCACCCAGCGGAGGCTGCTTGAGCACTAAAGGGGACCTCCTGAGCATCGCGACTCAGGGGCTCTTACTGGACCTTGGGCTGCTCACCTCCTGGCCTTGACCATGGCATCGCGACCTGGCATACCAGCGACGGCTGAAGCTTGCCTGGGGACCGGACCTGTCAGCGTAGAGCACCAAGCCCTCGTGAGGAAAGAAAGGGGGAGCCAAGCCAGGACAGGACAAGCATCTCACATTAATTCGTCATGAGGAAATAATATTCATAAAAGACATGGCCAGCGCCTTACATCCCCCCGCGGGGTGGTACCTCGATTCCTCGCAGGGAACAAAAGGTGCTAATCCTAAGGAGAGCTAACTACGCACGCCTCCGCAGGAGATGCCATAATCAACAGTGGGTCGTCAGGCACCGGTGCCAACCCCATCCAGATCAGTGGCGTCGGCGACCTAACGAGCCCGCCCTGCTCCGAGCGTGACGCAAGCTCGGGGGCTCGTAGCTGTCGTCGCTCGTCTCCGGAGTCACGTGAAGCTCGGCGGAGTTGCTGGACCCTCCAGCACCTCCGCTGCCGACTGGAGCTGCTGGGAAAGCGGCTGGCGGGCCTGGTCCTTGCCACGGCGATGCCCTGGCCGCTTTTCTAAGGGCAGCATTCCAGCCGGCGTCCTTCCGTGTCGAAGACCTTGAAGAACATCAGGGAGGCGCCATCGTAGACGAGGTGGATTACGAGGGCGCCCCCTGTCCGGCAGACCCGGGCGATCTCGCCCCAGCCATGGGTCATGTAGACCTTGCCCAGAGCGACGACCTCGACCTCCGCTCTGGTCGCAGGAGTGCTGCAGTCAGCGTGCTGCAGCCAGAGCTCAAGAGGTCCCCTCAGCGGGATCTCAAAGGCGAAGGAGGGAGGAAGGTGAATCCAAGACCGAGGAGCCATGGCGGCATGGAGCACAAGCTCGCGAGAGCAGCCCTCAGCGTGGACTCTAGGAGGAACGACGCGCACCGCCGTAACCCGCCGGCGTCGACGGCGGCACCGACGGTGTCGCTCGGTGTTTTCTTCTCCAGGGCCCTCGATCCGAGCGTACAAGGGCAGCGTGAACCCCGGCGGCGGCCACTCGTACCAGGGCCTCAATGCCTCCTGCCGCGCGCCCTCGTCTCGGTAGCAGAGGACTAACCGCTTCTTCGGTGGAAGCGGGTCAGGACCCTCTCGGGGGGCCTTTCCCTTCTCTTCTGCAGAGAACCGGCGGATTGGTGCCATCGGCGTGGGATGGAGCAATGGCGAAGATGAAGAAGAAGAGGAGTAGCAGGGGGAGATGAACTGGAATGGCTCGTGCCGTTCCGTACTTACCATCGGCCTCCACGATCGCATGTAATCATGACCGGTTTTTGCATGCAAGGACTTGTCAAGTCGTGCGGTTGCTGAGGCGTCGTGGGGAAGCGGACACACCCACATCCAATCAATCACCACGTGGCACCCAAGGCCGCAGGCTGTTGGGGCCCGCGGTGCTTCACACTTGCCCCTTTGCTTCTCTGCTAAGTCAAGTCCGGGCGCGCCTTGGGCCCAGGAGTTACTGTCGGCGTTCTGGGAATGGGGGTCCCCAGACTTGCCTGCTTGCGGCCTACAGCATGGCTCAAGTGGGGGCCCAATGCAGCCCAGCTTCATCAGCTCGAGATCAAGACCCTCACGAGGGGCCAAGCCTCGTGGGGCGGACGACAGGAAGCTTCCTCAAGAGCAGCCTCCTCAGGCAGGCTCGCGAGGAGGTGGAGAGATCAAGGCAGGGTACCTCCCGTGGGCCCCGTGATGCAAGCCATGACGATCAAAGGCCAGGCGGGCGCCAGGCGGGCACCGGCCTGCGCAGTGTCCTTGTTTCCCTTTCGGTGCAAAGGGGGCAAGCACAGGCCAAGGCATCAGGCAAAGGTTACCAT
Organism: Triticum dicoccoides; assembly: GCF_002162155.2. Lineage (NCBI taxonomy): Eukaryota > Viridiplantae > Streptophyta > Magnoliopsida > Poales > Poaceae > Triticum > Triticum dicoccoides. The sequence goes on along the minus strand of NC_041381.1, from coordinate 374,772,764 downwards.
TTCGGTGCAACAAGACCAAGACCAGCAGAACGCAGGATGGAGGTCATAGTGGAGCCCAGGGCGGCGTCATCGTCAGGGCCTTTGGCAGCCGAAGACCAACTTTAGTCAGGATAAGTGTACCAGATGTTCCCCTTCAAAATGGCCAATTGTTGGCGCCCTTCCCGCTCATTATTTGGGAAGAGGCCCACGGCCTCGCTCTATAAATAGGTCTAGCCACCACAGGGTAGAGGCATCTAAAAACAGATCGCCAGAGAGAGAGAGAGAGAAGCGACTGAACTCACCCAAGCAGTTCACCGCACCAGCTCAAGAACAACCCCTCGTGAGGCTGTTCTCCCTTTGTACTATTCACCATCAGCCCCTGAGGCAATCCACCACACCACACACTGGAGTAGGGTATTACACCACAATGGTGGCCTAAACCAGTATAAATCTCATGTCCCTTGTGTGTTCATCTTTCTTGCTTAGATCCTTGCGAGACTTCGAGACGTGAGCTGGTAGGGGGGAGATCTCCATGTGCACCCCAGTGTTCGAACCTCAAGGGTCTGCCGGAACCCAAAATCCGACAATACTCTTTTCTGAAAGAAGCACCAATCTATTTTTCTTTATTTGTACACTGTGTCACAACTTTGACCCAAAGGTCCAGAGCTATTTTAGGGTGATTGGCATAGTACTCGGAGACTGATTGTAAGCATGATTTTCATTAGCTGTCACACTGATTGTAAGCATGAGCAGGTGGAAGATTAGGTTAGTGCGAAGCTTACCTTAAACCCTACAGCCGTCGTTGAAACAAGGTGAGCGTCGAGGGAACCGTGGAGAACAGCGGGGAAGCGACGTTGCGCCATCCGGCCTGCTCTTATGGTGGGAGAACGAATACTCTTGTGGCTCCGGCTGGTTCTGCACCCTCACGAACGGCACACCATACTCAGTCGTTTCATTATCTTATGGGTGCTCGACCTTCGACCTGTACGCCCACCACCTCCGCCTGACTGTCGCCTCGGGCGAATCTGTCTGCTCCATCGCCCATAGGAGATACTCGATGAACTCGGAGGACTGCGGCGGCCGCCGAGGAGTACATGTACATCACCGCCCTCATCACCGCCGTCTCTCTCTTTCGCATACATTGCCACATGGCCCGCACCGTCCTCGAAATCTCCCACTCATTGTCAAACCAACTAAGGATCTCCTTCAACCTGGCTAACTTTTCCTGGTCGCCGCCGGCGATCTGCCTGATTCGCTGCTGCATCCTCTCCATAGATGTCCTTCTAAGTGGTCCGGTGCTAGCTTTGGAAGATGGGAGGAGAGATGGTGGTCTTGCAATAGAGAAGAGGGAGAGGCGAGATGGTGGTTTTGGAACGGAGATGATGGAGAGGAGAGGAGGTGGTTTTGCAACTGAGAAGATCGGAGGAGGGAGAGGCGAGATGGTGGTTTTGGAATGGAGATGATGGAGAGGAGAGGAGGTGGTTTTGCAACGGAGAAGATCGGAAGAGGGAGAGGCGAGATGGTGGTTTTGGAATGGAGATGATGGAGAGGAGAGGAGGTGGTTTTGGAATGGAGATGATGGAGAGGAGAGGAGGTGGTTTTGCAATGGAGAAGATCAGAAGAGGGAGAGGCGAGACGGTGGTTTTGGAATGGAGATGATGGAGAGGAGAGGAGGTAGTTTTGCAATGGAGAAGAGGGAGAGGAGCGTGCGACAGCGATTTAGGATTGGGCGAGAGGGTCGGCGCGCTGTGACTGGATCAAAATCAAAATCAATTAACCCTTCAATTAAGAAAGCGACCCCACATTAACTAGTCTCCCTTTTATTCTGGGTCATAATTGACCATGATTTTCGCACATAAAATATATGTTATATGTTGTAAAAATAATATAATTTGAAAGTACATTCAGATACGAACCAAACAATACAATTTTTGGTGACATGCATTCACATTTTGCTTGTCAAATACAGTACGTGGTCAAACTTTGACCCAAAATACGCAAAACAACAAAAAGATACTTCCAAGACTAGCGCCGCTCTTCCGCTCTTCTCCTCTTAAACCACCGCCGCTCCTCTCCTGTTCCAATCTAAATCCAGCGCCGCTCCTCTCCTCTTCCATTTCAAAACCACTGCCCCTCCTCTCCTGTTCCAGTCCAAAACCAGCGTCGCTCCTCTCCTGTTCTAATCCAAAACCAGCGCTGCTCCTCTCCTCTTCCATTCAAAAACCACCGCCAGTGAGTGAAGGTGCTGTGGAGAAGTAGATCGATGGAGGAGTATAACCGATACATGAGGATCGCAGACGGCGACCCTGTGAAGCTAGCTAGGATGTTGGAGATACAGTCTTGGTTTGACAACAAGGACCAACTAGCGGCAATGGCGACATCCATGGCCAAATATTTGCAACAGAGCGAAAAGGCGGCGATACTCCCGGAGGGAGTTGTGTCGGAGTACATAGAGCTGCTCCTCTGGGCCATGGAGCAAATAGATTCACCGAATCCGATCGTGAGGGAGCGGTGGTGGGAGTATCGATCCCAGATGGAGCATCCACCAGATATTGAAGGATCGAGCATCTACAGGGTGCCGTTTGTGAGGGTGTCCTGCCAGAGCGAGCCGGTGGAGTCTTCGTCGACCGAACCCAACTGCAAGAGGAGAAAAGAAGTTGGCCCGACGACGCTTCCCCGCCATCGTCTCCCTCGCCGTTCACATCGTCTCACGAGGCGGCTGTCTGCCGCCGAGGAATAGGAGGGGGCTGCCCCCCGGCCCAATAGTCGGGCAGGTTTTGAATTGTCAGGAGGAGCTTAGGGTTGTCAGTATTTGCAGGTTGTGAATTGTGTTTTGTGTTGTGTATTTTGAGAGTACTTTCAGATATGAATGTCTTTTGAATTTCAGATTTGCAGTATTGAGCATATGAAGAATTTTATGAATTCTAGAGATCTATTTTTAGCACTTAAAAAATGTAGTTTCATAGGAGTATAAAAGTGCAGACGAGAAGAAACTGCAAGTTTCAGTTTCAGATAAGAAACTGCAAGTTTAGTTTCAGATAAGAAACTGCAACTTTCAGAGGCAGAGCATTTATATTAACACGGCCTTTTCAAACAGGGTTAACATCATGTTGGATGTTTTATTCATGGTCGAAAATGGAACTACCAGCCAGTTAACATCATGTTGATCAACATTCATGCATAGCACATCTTCATATGATGCATGGTCAAAATGCCCACACAATGTCGAGTGTGCGAAACACAGGGAACACGAGGGACGAAGTTTTGGCAAGTGTTGGACATGGTTTTGGCTGCCCCGTCTAGGCTTTCATTTTTAACATGCGCAGCCCACGACCTCGAAAGGGAGGGCCTGTTTGTATTTTCTTAGGGACGTCATGTATCGACCGGTCTATGGACCTCCCATCCGAGGTTTTACTTTTGGCAGCCCAATTTATGTATTTTTTTGAAGAAAACGCAGAGGTCTGTTCTATTTTTCTATATAAGAATAGGAACGCCAGGTCCAACTTATGTTTCCCTTCTAACTATATTATATATATTTAAATTATTTTATATGTTATTATATATATTTTTATTGTCATCATATATTTAACAGAAACTTACATATGTAACAAAACAATATCCCACATCTTATTAACTTATAAAAATAATTTCTTAACAAATAAAATCCTGGATTGTTTTGGCACGAAAATCCTAGTGATTGTGTACAAAAGCTTGGTAAGATTTAAGGACGAATGTAATAATATCACTTACTATTTAAATATATTTATAACAAAATGCTCAGCCCCTTTTTATTTTTTGATAACATCGCTGGCCCAACCCAACGTTATAATTAGAATCAGCCCAGCAAAATCGTGTATTTCGAGAAAGTGCAAATGGCCTATAATTTTTTAGGAAATAAAATAAATGGGCCGCATGGACGCTACATTATTTGTTCACCCAACCCAGCTAATGGCTGTAATTCAAAAAAAAAAGATCAAATTGACTGTAAATTCTACCGCGCAAAAAAGACTGTAAATTCTGAAAAAATGGGTTGAATATGTGCCACATTTTTGGAGGCTGAAATGTGGGCCAAAAGGTTGAAGCCAACGCAAGTCGTTGTCAATTTAGTCAACAAATGATTCTGACATGTTAGCCGTTGGATTTACATCCAACGACCGGCATCCATCTTCAATCTCTCGTCTTCTTCCTCCAACGCTGCCGGGACCACCTCCCGCCTCCTGCTGCTAGCAGCTCTGCTTAGCACGCTTCGCTATGAAGCGCTACTCCACCGTTGGCCAGGCCATCCCTCCACCCCTCCACACCTCCTGTTCTTCTCCACCGACTGTCGAACCACACCGCACTACAACACTAGAACCAGTTAACCCTCGTACACCTCTCCGTCTGCGACTCTACTCCCGCGTCTTCCCATCTCCGGCTCGTTGCTGTCTGGGGCCTCGCCGTCGTCCACCACCTTGGATGCGCTCGGCATGGCGTGGTCAACGTGGTCAATGAACGACACCATCGGAAGTAGACTGTGCGTGGAGAGGCTGACAGCTGGGTCCACGATCGCACACAAGGAAATGCCTCCTTATTACGTGCAAAATAATGATTCCTCCACCTGACATCTGGGACCTACCGGAAGGGCCTCTGTATTTCGCGAAAAAACGTGCCCCCCGCTGACATGTCGGACCCACCAGCTATCTTCGCACGCAAGGAAGTGCCTCCTTATTACGCACAAAAAAATGAATACTCCCCCTCCCAGCTGGAACCCAGCATACTGGGAGGCTGACTTGTGGGCCTACCAAGTTGACGGGGGGACGGAGGGCTTTGTCAACTTAGTCAATATGAACGATTCTAGCTCCTGCTATCGTACGATGTTCATCCAACGTATTCAACCTCTGGTCTTCATGCTCCAGCCGCCCAAACCAGCGCCGGCTGTGCCGCGTGCTCCTGCCTCCCGTGGCCGGCTGTGATGCTGCGAAGGCCTCACCGCCCCCTACTACTCCCACCGCTGGCCAGGCCATCCCTCTACTCACCCACACCCCCTATTATTCTGCGGTGACAGCAGCCTCACACCGCAGCCGAACCAGTGAACCCTCGTACTCCTCTTCGCGTGGGCATCCACTACTGCGTCTTCCCTGGCTCCGAGTCATCCCCTTCCTAGGCCTCGCCGTCGTCCACCATCGTGGTGCTCTCGGCGCGGCGTGGTCAACATGGTCAAGGAATGAGTTCCATCGAACATGGACTGTACATGGAGAGGCTGACAGCTGGGTCCACGGCCGCAGCAAGGAAGTGCCTCCTTATTACGCGCAAAATAATGATTCCTCCACCTGACAGCAGGGACCCACCGGACGGGCCACCATATTTCACGAAAAAAAACATTTCCCCCTGACTGCTGGGACCCACCAGCTACATCTTCACACGCAAGGAAGTGCGTCTGGGCAAAAAAACGATTCGCCCCCCTGACTGTTGGGACCCACCAGCTACATCTTCGCACGCAAAGGAAGTGCGTCCGTGCAAAAAACAACGATTCGCCCCTCTGACTGCTGGGACCCACCAGCTACATTTTCGCACGCAAGGAAGTGCCTGACAGTCGGGACCCACCTGGTCGAAGCGTACGTAGTGTTGTCATTCTGGTCGCGAACGTGTACGTACATATATACTGGTCGATGTAGAGGCGCGCACGTGTCGTAGTAGAGGCGCATACGTGTCGTAGTAGAGGCGCGCACATAGCATGTACACGTACGTACAGCGGCCAGGGTGCAAGAAAGAAAATATGGCCATGTACATACATACGGGCAGGGTCTCGAACGCCTACTCGCGCATACGTACGGCCAGGGCTCGTGTACATGGCTGGGTCGGAACAGAGAAACAATGTCGTCGTCGTGTTCATGGGGAGGCAGCGGAATGCGTCGTGTTCATGGGGAGGCAACGGAATGCGTCGTGTTCATCGGGAGGCAACGGAACACGTGGGAGCCAACCGGCTGGGTTGGAACGGAATGCGTGGTCGTGTTCATCGGGAGGGCTTGGACGGAACAGGCGATGGAAACGAGGCCTGGCGTAGCGCAGAACGGAGGAAACGGACCTCCTATGGTCGAAACGGGGGTCCTGTTGATCGGGAGGGGTGTGGCATACCGCAAAGCGAAGGAAATGGACCTCCTACGGTCAAAACGGGGGTCCTGTTGATCGGGAGGGGTGTGGCGTACCGCAAAACGGACGAACGGACCTCCTACGGTCGAAATGGGGGTCCTGTTTTTCAGGAGGGGTGTGGCGTACCACAAAACGGGACTCCACAGGATACTGTTCATCTCCACCGTCGACCTCCTCCAGCCTCCACGGGCTACCGTCGACCTCCTCCAGCCTCCACGGGCTCCTATTCATCCAGCCTCCATCACGCGCTACTCCACCGGCTACTGTTCAACCACCCCTCCACCATCTACTGTTCATCCAGCCCTCCACACCACGGGATCCTGTTCAACCACCCCTCCACGGCCACCCATCCACTGT
>NC_041381.1:374702069-374766048 GCF_002162155.2 Triticum dicoccoides | reverse complement strand
GCTCACTGTTCATCCAATCGATCGGCTTTAGTTAGCAGCAGTAGTGAAGGAATCGCTCGATCGGGTTTAGTTAACAGCCATCGATCGATCGCTCGGGTTCAATAACGCGTAGCCTGCAGTGCAATCGTTCGGGTTCAGTTAGAGCCCAACGCCTCGCTCGGGTTCAGTTAGAGCCAACGCCTCGCACACACACACGTACCTGTACGAGAGAAACGCACATCGCTCGGCCCCCGACCTCCCACCGTAACCGGCAACTCCCCGAAATTTTCCTCCCCCTCGCTTCTACCATGGTTTTTTCCGTCATGGATGGCCCAAAGAATGTCATGCAGCTGCGTCTCCGGCCCTCCCAGGACGAAAAGCCCATTTTCTGTCATGATTTTTTGTCATAGAAGTAGGAGCCCACCACATCTATGATGATACCGGTTTTGTCACAATTATCGTCATAGAAGTGTCATATGTATGACAGAAAAAAATTCGTTCGGCCCAAAATGTTACGGATGTGTCTTTTTTTGCAGTGATAGTATCATTACTGACAACGGTTCTAACTTTACGGCCGATGAGGTAAAAACCTGGTGCGCTAATTTGGGCATTAAGCTCGATTACGCCTCTGTATATCACCCTCAGACAAACGGTCAGGTCGAGCGGGCTAATGGCTTGATAATGAGCGGCATTAAACCTAGACTAGTACGATCCTTGCGTGAATCATACAGGCACTGGGTTAAAGCACTCGATTCCTTACTCCGGGGGCTGCGTACCACGCCCAATCGCATGACCGGATACACACCTTTTTTATGGTGTACGGCGCCGAGGCAGTACTGCCTTGTGACATTATTCATGACTCACCTAGAGTGCGCATGTATGAAGAGAGAGAGGCCAAGCTCGATCGGCAGGACGATCTGGATGGCTTGGAGGAGGAGCACGACGTCGCGAAGGCCCGTTCCGCATTTTACCAACAGCAAGCCCGGCGATATCAAAGCAGGGAAGTACGGGCAAAGACTTATAATGTTGGTGAACTCGTCCTGCACCTACCAGAGAAAGAAAGGACAAACTCAAGCCCAAATGGGAGGGTCCCTTCATCGTAGATGAAGTTCTCACTGGAGGATCCTATCGCCTTCTCAACGCTTCAGATAATCATTTGGAGCCAAACCCATGGAACGCTGCTCAGCTCCGCAGATTCTACGCCTAAATCCACACTGGTAACTTCTTTTCGTCTTTTCTCCTTTTCAACCCTCTTTTCTATTTTTCGGTTTTTACAACTTCTACCAGTGTTCGGATCAACCGCACACTCGAGGGATATACATCATTAAATGTACATACCCCTTATCACCTGGGGGCTTCTTTTTATAGAAGCTTATTCTGATCATTATTTTGGAGCGTCAAGCTCACCGTATATGTGTGTTGTCTACTCATATGTGTCCTGTCTTCGCCATTATATGCGCCTTTATGACTTAAGTTTTTGCCAAGCTGGGTTGTATGGCTCTTGTGCTTATGCCCTACGTTCCTGCTTATTCGGCTAGGGCATAAAGGGAGCACCTCTGCGATTGTTACATCCGGATTATCCAAACGTGTACCTCAGACGGGTGAAGCCGAAAGCTAGCATTCTTAAGGGAATAATCGGTCGGCGGACAAGAGACAAACTGCCTACATTGCAATATACGACCCCAAATTCTAAAGTGTACTGTGATTTCTCACATTGCAGTTTATGTATGCGCAAAAATGCATGCTGACCTAGGGAAAGGAACCCTTAACAGAACTATTCTCTCTAGAAGATGTTTCTTACAATCGAATGTAATATAACATAACTCCCCGAATACAACTTGTCTGTTCAAGCACCTATGACCGGACTGTCTAGTTTTCGAACATACCTTGGTGTTTACCAATGGTTTAAAATATCCGGAAACACTCCAAACCTCAGGTTCTGGAGGTCGAAGCAGAAAGTCTGCCATGACAACCGTTTTACAATCCGGCTAGAGAAAAGTTTGTTGGTAAAGTACATTATTACTTGGACTCAAAAACTTCTTCTTCCTCTAGACCCTCTAGTAGGTTGTCTAGTTTACAATCCTGTTGAGAAAACTTAGCTGTTGTTTTCACTTGGTCATACACTAAGCCAACAGGAATTTCTTGTCCATCTAGTCCCCGAGGTCCGACCCGGGCCATATGATTCGGATCAAGCTTGGTATACTGTCTTTTCACCATGGCCTAGGCCTGTCGAGCACCTTCCCAACACGATGATATCTTCCATAGGTCCAAACGGTGACGAGCTCCCTTGAATAAATTCGTAAGCTCATCCATACTTCCTGGAGGGGAATTGGATGGCCATAAAGCCTTAGCCATGTTCCTCATTGCTTTCCAAGCTCGCTCGTGCACTTTGGACAGCTCTTGTAGCAAGTCGCCTTGGAATCCGGACACTTCTCCTTTGGGACGTCCGGTTAGCACACCTATAGAAGCAAAATTGTAAAATTTTCCAATGGGAAACCATTTGACAGATAGGTTAAAAAGCATACTAAATATGCCGCCTTTCAACTTCTTGTTCTCCTTCAAAGCATCCGATAATTGGGCTCTTAAATCCTTCAGTTCCTTGGCCTGCTTGATATTTGCGTCATGTAGTTTGTTCTTCTCCGTAATTGTCCGTGTCAATACACGTTGACCAGTGGCTTCTTGCCCTTCGGCATGTTTCTTATCTGCTTGAGCAGCTCATAGCCTCTCCTCCAGCTGATCTATCGAGCCTACCAATGAGACAAAAGCATAATTAAGAAATCTCGTTGTATTCACGGAGCCTTATCTCCGAGCTGCTGCTGCACTTACCATCAGGCGCCTTCTTGGATTTCTTCAAATCTTCGAGTTCGGCGGTGGCAGCAGACAACTTTGTTCGGCATTCTTCAAGCTCCTTCGATAACTTGTTACTCCTCTATGTGAGTACCTAGCAATAACGACTCTTAAATCAGTTGGGCCAACTGCTTCAAGACTCAGGGGCTACTAGCAAATGATTATTGAATCTACACAAAAATTCTTACCTGCATATCCTTTGAAAGCTGGTGAGTGACTCCAGTAACTCCATCACGAGCAGCTCGGATATAAGCATCCGCTGAGCTGGGAGCATTAAAAGCCTCCTCGATAAAATGTGGGTCACGCATAGCCGCTCTCCGCCGTCGGTGACCCATCACACTCTCCACTTCGGAATTTGTGATGGATACATTATCTGAATCCTCCGGGAGATGACAATCCGGCATTGCTCCCGCATCCCCTCCAGTCCTAGTGGCAGGGTCCGGGGCTGGATCAGTCTGTGCATGGCCGGCCAGGTCTCCGGAAGCAGTCCGGCGTACACTCCTCCTGCAATATGGCACCGCAGGGAATGTCATTGTCCGATCTATCCGTTGAGTGCACACTAAAGGATTATACCTCTTCGATCCAGAGGAGGGCACGGCTGTATCATTATTCGCCTTTCTTTTCTGAGAGGCACCATGTGCAAACATCGTCTTCTTGGAGGACGCCTTTGCTGTAGCACGCTGGTGCGAGTGTTGCCCCTTGGGAGCATAATATAGTGCGGTGGGAGAGTTACGGTGGGAAAATTATTTTTGAAGAGATGTCTCCTGGGTACTTACATGGGAGGAAGGAAGAAGGCCGGGGTAGTCGGCTATAATGGCCACCTCCGTGCCGTCATAGTTCGTCTGATAAAAGACTCCATCCTCGAAATCCACGAATATGTTCGGATCTTCTTCGTATCCAGGATCAAGGTCTCGATTATGGTCCTCCGGCTGGGGGCGGGGTTGTAGATCCCCTCAGCGACCTTTCTCCATTCCTGTTAAAGGCAGTCGGATTAAATTTGGCTATTGTTAAGGGAAAAAGATCGATTAAAGCCTATAATTGAAGACTCACCCAGTCAATGAGGGTATACATGGAGAAACCTTCTCGACACTTCAGGCGAGCAAAATCTTCCTTTTCCCCTTTGAAAAGGTCAGCTAATGTGGTGGCCACCGCGGCAAAATTAGCCAGACCCTTGCGCCCGCAACATGAGGCTTCATCCTCACCATTGTAATGCCACATGGGAAACCCCCTGGATTGAAGCGGTTGAACGCATCGCATTATTGAAATCACCATTACCTCAACTACGGATAGTCCGGAATGGGCAAGCATTTGAACCTTGTTCGCTAACCGCTTAACCTCCGCACTATGTTCTTCTTCGTAGCTTCGGGGACGCCAGCTGGTGCGCTTCTTTAAAGGAGCGGAGGTGAATTCGGGAAGACCTTGCCGGATAGGGTCCGGAAGGACAACGTCTTTGATACGTCTCAACCGTATCTGATGTTTATGGGCTTTACTATACACTTTTATATCATTTTTGGGACTAACCTATTAACCGGAGGCCCAGCCCAAATTGCTATTTTTTTTGCCTATTTCAGTGTTTCGCAGAAAAGCAATATCAAATGGAGTCCAAACGGAATGAAACCTTCGGGAGAGATATTTTTGGAACAAACGCAATCCAGAAGACTTTGAGTGGACGTCAAGAAGCAGACGAGGAAGCCACGAGGCAGGAGGGTGCGCCCCAGGGGGGTGGGCGCGCCCCCCACCCTCGTGGGTCCCTCATGGCTCCCCTAACCGACTTCCTTCGCCTATATATACTTGCATACCCTAAAAAGATCAAGGAGCACCATGAAACCCTATTTCCACCGCCGCAACCTTCTGTACCCGTGAGATCCCATCTTGGAGCCTTTTCCGGCGCTCCGCCGGAGGGGGAATCGATCATGGAGGGCTTCTACATCAACGCCAAAGCCTCTCCGATGAAGTGTGAGTAGTTTACCACAGACCTTAAGGTCCATAGTTATTAGCTAGATGGCTTCTTCTCTCTCTTTGAATCTCAATACAATATTCTCCTCGATCTTCTTGGAGATCTATTCGATGTAGCTCTTTTTGCGGTGTGTTTCTCGAGATCCGATGAATTGTGGGTTTATGATCAAGTTTATCTACGAGAAATATTTGAATCTACTTTGAATTCTTTTATGTATGATTGGTTATCTTTGCAAGTCTCTTTGAATTATCAGTTTGGTTTGGCCTACTAGATTGATCTTTCTTGCAATGGGAGAAGTGCTTAGTTTTGGGTTCAATCTTGCGGTGTCCTTTCCTACTGACAGCAGGGGCAGCAAGGCACGTATTGTATTGTTGCCATCAAGGATAAAAAGATGGGGTTTATATAATATTGCTTGAGTTTATCCCTCTACATCATGTCATCTTGCCTAATGCGTTACTCTGTTCTTATGAACTTAATACTCTAGATGCATGCTGCATAGCGGTCGATGTGTGGAGTAATAGTAGTAGATGCAGAATCGTTTCGATCTACTTGTCGCGGACGTGATGCCTATATACATGATCATGCCTAGATATTCTCATAACTATGCACTTTTCTATCAATTGCTTGATGGTAATTTGTTCACCCATTGTAATACTTATGTTATCTTGAGAGAAGCCACTAGTGAAACATATGGCCCCCGGGTCTATTTTCCATCATATAAGTTTCCGATCTACTTTATTTTGCAATCTTTAATTTCGAATCTATATCATAAAAATACCAAAAATATTTATATTATTATTATCTCTATCAGATCTCACTTTTGCAAGTGGTCGTGAAGGGATTGACAACCCCTTTATCGTGCTGGTTGCGAGGTTCTTATTTGTTTGTGTAGGTACGAGGGACTTGCGTGTAGCCTCCTACTGGATTGATACATTGGTTCTCAAAAACTGAGGGAAATACTTATGCTACTTTGCTGCATCACCCTTTCCTTTTCAAGGGAAAACCAACGCAGTGCTCAGGAGGTAGCAAGAAGGATTTCTAGCGCCGTTGTCGGGGAGGTCTTCGCACAAGTCAAGACATACCAAGTACCCATCACAAACTCTTCTCCCTCGCATTACATTATTTGCCATTTGCCTCTCGTTTTCCTCTTCCCCACTTCACCCTTGCCGTTTTATTCGCCCTCTTTTTCCCGTTTGCCTCTTTTTCGTTTGCTTCTTGTGTGCCTGTTTACCCTGATGGCCTTGCCTAAAAAAGTTGATCTTCACCTTAGAAGGTTGGAAGAGATCGAAAACAATGTTAGAATCTTTATGACTTTACAATTTGAGCAAAATAATTTCTTTAGAAATGAGCATAAAGAACAAAAAAGCTTTATGGAATACATGAATAAAGAGCTTGATGATATGTCTAAGGAATTTTATGGTTTGAGATCTTAGTTGCTTGTCTTGAAAAATCAATAGCCTTCGGATAAGCAAGCCACCTTAGTCAATAAGATGGCTGCCAAACCAGAAAGGTTAGAAGGAAATAATGATGAAGATCTAAAAGTGATTGATGTGTCCCCTATTAAATCTTTGTTTTGCAATATGAATCTTGATAATGATGGGACTGGAGATGAGTCAACTTTAGTTCAAAGGCGTCCCAATGATTCGGAGTTTTTAGATCTTGATGCAAAATTTGGTAAAAGTGGGATTGGAGAGGTCAAAACTTTACATAGCAATGAACCCACTATTTTGGATTTCAAGGAATTTAATTATGATAATTGTTCTTTAATAGATTGTATTTCCTTGTTGCAATCCGTGCTAAATTTTCCTCGTGCTTATAGTCAAAATAAAGCTTTTACTAAACATATCGTTGATGCTTTGATGCAATCTTATGAAGAAAAACTTGAATTAGAAGTTTCTATCCCTAGAAAACTTTATGATGAGTGGGAACCTACTATTAAAATTAAGATTAAAGATCATGAATGCTATGCTTTGTGTGATTTGGGTGCTAGTGTTTCCACGATTCCAAAAACTTTGTGTGATGTGTTAGGTTCCGTGAGTTTGATGATTGCTCTTTAAACTTGCACCTTGCGGATTACACCATTAAGAAACCTATGGGAAGGATTAATGATGTTCTTATTGTTGCAAATAGGAATTATGTGCCCGTAGATTTTATTGTTCTTGATATAGATTGCAATCTTTCATGTCCTATTATTCTTGGTAGACCTTTCCTTAGAACGATTGGTGCAATTATTGATATGAAGGAAGGAAATATTAGATTCCAATTTCCATTAAGGAAAGGCATGGAACACTTTTCCTAGGAAGAAAATCAAATTACCTTATGAATCTATTATGAGAGCCACTTATGAATTGAATACCAAAGATGGCAATACGTAGATCTATTCTCGCTTTTATGCCTAGCTAGGGGCATTAAACGATAACGCTTGTCGGGAGGCAACCCAATTTTATTTTTGTTCGTTACTTTTTGCTCCTGTTTAGTAATAAATAATTCATCTAGCTTCTGTTTAGATGTGGTTTTATGTTTTAATTAGTGTTTGTGCCAAGTAGAACCTATAGGATCATCTTGGGTGATAGTTAATTTGATCTTGCTGAAAAACAGAAACATTTGCACGCACGAGAATAATTTTAATAAATCGCAGAAACGTGTTTTTTAATTGACTATTTTTCAGTAGATTAATAGAAAAATTGCCTAGGACTTACTATTTTTGTAGGATTTTTAGAGTTCCGGAAGTATTTGAAAGTTACAGATTACTATAGACTGTTCTGTTTTTGACAGATTCTGTTTTTCGTGTGTTGTTTGCTTATTTTGATGAATCTATGGCTAGTATCGCGGGGTATGAACCATAGAGAAGTTGGAATACAGCTGGTTTAGCACCAATATAAATAAATAATGAGTTCATTACAGTACCTTAAAGTGGTGGTTTTCTTTCTTGCACTAACAAAGCTTATGAGATTTTCTGTTGAGTTTTGTGTTGTGAAGTTTTCAAGTTTTGGGTAAAGATTTCATGGACTATGGAATAAGGAGTGGCAAGAGCCTAAGCTTGGGGATGCCCAAGGCACCCCAAGGTAAAATTCAAGGACAACCAAAAGCCTAAGCTTGGGGATGCCTCGGAAGGCATCCCCTCTTTCGTCTTCGTCTATCGGTAACTTTACTTGGAGCTATATTTTTATTCACCACATGATATGTGTTTTGCTTGGAGCGTCTTGTATGATATGAGTCTTTGCTTTTTAGTTTTACCACAATCATCCTTGTTGTACACACCTTTTGGGAGAGACACACATGAATTGGAATTTATTAGAATACTCTATGTGCTTCACTTATATCTTTTGAGCTAGATAATTTTGCTCTAGTGCTTCACTTATATCATTTTAGAGCACGGCGGTGGTTTTATTTTGTAGAAATTATTGATCTCTCATGCTTCACTTATATTATTTTGAGTGTCTTTTAGAACAGCATGGTATTTGCTATGGTTATAAAATTGGTCCTAATATGATGGGCATCCAAGTTGGGTATAATAAAAACTATCATAGAAAGTGCATTGAATACTATGATAAATTTGATACTTGATAATTGTTTTGAGATATAAAGGTGGTAATGTTAAAGTCATGCTAGTTGGGTAATTATGAAATTGAGAAATACTTGTGTTAAAGTTGGCAAGTCCCATAGCATACACGTATGGGAAAAGGTGTGTGTGACAAATTTGTAGCATGGGGTGCTCTTTTGATTGCCTTCCTTATGAGTGGAGGTCGGGATCGCGCGATGGTTAACTCCAACCAACCCTTCCCCTAGGAGCATGCGTAGTAGTACTTTGCTTCGAGGGCTAATAAAATTTTGCAATAAGTATATGATTTCTTTATGACTAATGTGAGTCCATGGATTATACGCACTCTTACCCTTCCATCATTGCTAGCCTCTACGGTACCGTGCATTGCCCTTTCTCACCTTGAGAGTTGGTGCAAACTTCGCCGGTGCATCCAAACCCCATGAGATGATACGCTCTATCACACATAAACCTCCTTATATCTTCCTCAAAACAGCCACAATACCTACCTATTATGGCATTTCCATAGCCATTCGGAGATATATTGCCATGCAACTTTCCATCGTTCCGTTTATTATGACATGCTCCATCATTGTCATATTGCTTTTGCATGATCATGTAGTTGACATCGTATTTGTGGCAAATCCACCTTCATAATTCTTTCATACATGTCGCTCTTGATTCATTCCATATCCCGGTACACCACCGGAGGCATTCACATAGAGTCATATTTTGTTCTAAGCATTGAGTTGTAATTCTTGAGTTGTAAATCAATAAAAGTGTGATGATCTTCATTATTAGAGCATTGTCCCAAGTGAGGAAAGGATGATGGAGACTATGATTCCCCCACAAGTCGGGATGAGACTTAGGACTTTATGAAAAATAAAAGAGGCTAAAGAAGCCCAAATAAAAAAAGGCCAAAGAAGCCCACCAAAATTAAAGAAATGAGAGAAAAAGAGAGAAGGGACAATGTTACTATCCTCTTTCCACACTTGTGCTTCAAAGTAGCACCATGATCTTCATGATAGAGAGTCTCCTATGTTGTCACTTTCATATACTAGTGGGAATTTTTCATTATAGAACTTGGCTTGTATATTCCAATGATGGGCTTCCTAAAAATGCCCTAGGTCTTCGTGAGCAAGCAAGTTGGATGCACACCCACTTAGTTTCTTTTGTTGAGCTTTCATACATTTATAGCTCTAGTGCATCCGTTGCATGGCAATCCCTACTCCTCGCATTGACATCAATTGATGGGCATCAACATAGCCCGTTGATTAGCCTAGTCGATGTGAGACTTTCTCCTTTTTTGTCTTCTCCACACAATCTCCATCATCATTTTTTATTCCACCTATAGTGCTATATCCATGGCTTACGCTCATGTATTGCGTGAGAGTTAAAAAAGTTGAAGCGCGTTAAAAAGTACGAACCAATTGCTTGGCTGAAATCGGGGTTGTGCATGATGGGAGTATTTTGTGTGACGAAAATGAAGCATAGCCTAACTATATGATTTTGTAGGGATAAGCTTTCTTTGGCTATGTTGTTTTGATAAGACATGATTACTTGTTAGTATGCTTGAAGTATTACTATTTTTATGTCAATATGAACTTTTACCTTGAATCATTTGGATCTGAACATTCATGCCACAATAAAGAAAATTACATTGAGAAATATGCTAGGTAGCATTCCACATCAAAAAATTTGTTTTTATCATTTACCTACTCGAGTACGAGCAGGAATTAAGCTTGGGGATGTTTGATACGTCTCCAACATATCTATAATTTTTTATTGTTCCATGCTATTATATTACTTGTTTTGGATGTTTATGGGCTTTACTATACACTTTTCTATCATTTTTGGGACTAACCTATTAACTAGAGGCCCAGCCCAAATTGCTGTTTTTTTGCCTATTTCAGTGTTTCGTAGAAAAGGAACATCAAACGAAGTCCAAACGGAACGAAACCTTCGGGAGAGATATTTTTTGGAACAAACGCAATCCAGGAGACTTGGAGTGGACATCAAGAAGCAGACGAGGAAGCCACGAGGCAGGAGGGCGCGCCCCCCACCCTCGTCGGCCCCTTGTGGCTCCCCTGACCGACTTCCTTCGCCTATATATACTTGCATACCCTGAAAACATCGAGGAGCACCACGAAACCCTATTTCCACCGCCACAACCTTCTGTACCCATGAGATCCCATCTTGGAGCCTTTTCCGACGCTCCGCCAGAGGGGGAATCGATCATGGAGGGCTTCTACATCAATGCCAAAGCCTCTCTGATGAAGTGTGAGTAGTTTACCACAAACCTTCAGGTCCATAGTTATTACCTAGATGACTTCTTCTCTCTCTTTGAATCTCAATACAATGTTCTCCTCGATCTTCTTGGAGATCTATTCGATGTAACTCTTTTTGTGGTGTGTTTGTCGAGATCCGATGAATTGTGGGTTTATGATCAAGTTTATCTACGAGAAATATTTGAATCTCCTCTGAATTCTTTTATGTATGATTGGTTATCTTTGCAAGTCTCTTCAAATTATCAGTTTGGTTTGGTGTACTAGATTGATCTTTCTTGCAATGGGAGAAGTGCTTAGCTTTGGGTTCAATCTTTTGGTGTCCTTTCCTAGTGATAGCAGGGGCAGCAAGGCACGTATTTTATTGTTGCCATCGAGGATAAAAAGATGGGGTTTATATCATATTGCTTGAGTTTATCCCTCTACATCATGTCATCTTGCCTAATATGTTACTCTGTTCTTATGAACTTAATACTCTAGATGCATGCTGGATAGCGGTCGATGTGTGGAGTAATAGTAGTAGATGCGGAATTGTTTCGATCTACTTGTCACGGACGTGATGCCTACATACATGATCATGCCTAGATATTCTCATAACTATGCACTTTTCTATCAATTGCTCGACAGTAATTTGTTCACCCACCGTAATACTTATGCTATCTTGAGAGAAGCCACTAGTGAAACCTATGGCCCCCGGGTCTATTTTCCATCATATAAGTTTCCGATCTACTTTATTTTGCAATCTTTACTTTCCAATCTATATCATAAAAATACCAAAAATATTTATCTTGTTATTATCTCTATCAGATCTCACTTTTGCAAGTGGTCGTGAGGGATTGACAACCCCTTTATCGCATTGGTTGCAAGGTTCTTATTTGTTTGTGTAGGTACGAGGGACTTGTGTGTAGCCTCCTACTGGATTGATACCTTGGTTCTCAAAATCTAAGGTAAATACTTACGCTACTTTTCTACATCACCCTTTCCTCTTCAAGAGAAAACCAACGCAGTGCTCAAGAGGTAGTAGTCTTCAATGTAGAACCACTCCGAGGGCCACTCTTCGGATGCCTTCTTCGGAGCACTGGGCAGGTATCCTGTTCCACCTATACGCCATACTTCGGTGCCGCCCACCTTGAAAATAGATCCCTTCTAGGAGCGGGGGATGAGGCAGAAATATTTCCTCCATAAATCGAAATGTGCCTTGCAGCCTAGGAACAACTCGCAAAGAGCAACAAAGCCCGCGATGTGTAGAATAGAGCCCGACATGAGGTTTTGCAGTTGGAGACCGTAGTACTCCAGAAGACCTCTGAGGAAAGGGTGAATTGGAAATCCCACGCCCCTTAGCAAGAAGGAAACGACGCACACCCGCTCCCCTTGCTTGGGATTGGGGAATTTCTCTGCCAGGGCTTCGCCATTGTAGGTGGTTAATCCCGCCCGAACGGAGACCAGAATCGATGGAGGGAGGCATCCCTGCACCTGTAGCTTGGCTAATTGAGAATGGGACACCGAGCAGCTCTCCCAGTCGCCTTCTTGAGGGCCTTGGGGACGCGAGGAAGAGCAAGGAGCATTGGCCATCTTTGGCTGGTTTCTTGTGGCAAGCCCTAAGGATTTCCGTCTGGTGAGGAATGGAATCTGAGATTCGATCTCTCTTTTATAAGAACCTTATCTACATGGTCAAGGGGTTATTTGTAAAAATACTTAGACCCTTCGTATTCATCTACCACGTGGAAACCGAGGCGACGGCGGCGCAGAAGCTGGAGAGTACAATATTTAATGCAAAAGCTGAACTATATGAAACACAATGGGGAACTTACCTTGCAAAAGCCGGAGACATGAAGCCAGATACAACGTCGTCATTGAAGGCAAGTTCGGGGGCTATTGAGAGAGTCTTGGATTATGGGGTCCTCAGGGAGCCGGCCTATGTGACATGGGTCGGACTAATGGGTCGTGAAGATACAAGAACAGAAGGCCTCCTCCCGTGTCCGGATGGGACTCTCCTTTGCGTGGATGGCAAGCTTGGCGTCTGGATGTATAGTTTCCTTCCTTTGTAAACCGACTTTGTACACCCCTAGTCCCCTCCGGTGCCTATATAAACCGGAGGGTTTAGTCCATAGAGGCAATCATAATCACAATCATACAGGCTAGACATCCAGGGTTTAGCCATTACGATCTCGAGCTAGATCAACTCTTGTAACCTCTATATTCATCAAAGTCAATCAAGCAGGAAGTAGGGTATTACCTCCATTAAGAGGGCCCGAACCTGGGTAAACATCGTGTCCCCTGCCTCCTTGTTACCTTCAATCCTTAGATGCATAGTTTGGGACCCCTACCCGAGATCTGCCAGTTTTGACACCGACAGCGCCCCCACCCTTGTGGACAGGTGGTGGGTCCCCTCTGGTTGATTCTTTCGCTAATATTTTTTATTTATTCCAAAAATAATCTCCGTGAAGTTTCAGGTCATTCCGAGAACTTTTATTTCTACACAAAAATAACACCATGGCAATTCTGCTGAAAACAGCGTCATTCCGGGTTAGTTCCATTCAAATCATGCAAATTAGAGTCCAAAACAAGGGAAAAAGAGTTTGGAAAAGTAGATACGATGGAGACGTATCAACCAACACCCCAAGAGTTTACTAGTAAATAATCTAGTTCACATCGCCATGTGATTAACACCCACAGAGTACTAAGGTGTGATCATGTTTTGCTTGTGAGAGAAGTTTAGTCAACGGGTTTGCCACATTCAGGTCTGTATGTAGTTTGCAAATTTCTATGTCTATAATGCTCTACATGGAGCTACTCTAGCTAATTGCTCCCACTTTCAATATGTATCCAGATTGAGACTCAGAGTCATCCAAATCGGGTCAAAGTTTGCATCGACGTAACCCTTTACAATGAACTCTTTATCACCTCCATAACCGAGAAATATCTCCTTAGTCCCCTTAGGTAACTAAGGATAATTTTGACCATTGTCCAGTGATCTACTCCAGGATCACTATTGTGCCCCTTGCCAAACTCATGGCAAGGTACACAATAGGTCTGGTACACAGCATTGCATACTTTATATAACCTATGGCTAAGGCATAGGGAATCACTTTCATTCTCTCTCTATCTTTAGCCATGGTCGGTCTTTCAGTCTTACTCAACTTCATACCTTGCAACACAGGTAAGAACCCTTTCTTTGACCGATCTATTTTGAACTTCTTCAAAACTTTGCCAAGGTATGTGCTTTGTGAAAGTCCTATTAAGTGTCTCGGTCTATCCCTATAGATCTTGATGCCCAATATGTAAGTAGCTTCGCTGAGGTCTTCCATTAAAAAATTCATATTCAAGTATCCTTGTATGCTATCCAGAAATTCTATATCATTTCCAATCAACAATATTCCATCCACATATAATATTAGAAATGCTACAGAGCTACCACTCACTTTCTTGTAAATACAAGCTTCACCGTAAGTCTGTATAAAACCATATGCTTTGATCACCTCATCAAAGCATATATTCTAACTCTGAGATGCTTGCACCAGTCCATAGATGGATTGCTGGAGCTTGCATAGTTTGTTAGAACCTTTAGGACCGACAAAATCTTCCGGTTGCATCATATACAACTCTTCCTTAAGAAACTTGTTAAGGAATGCAGTTTTGACGTCCATTTTCCAGATTTCATAATCATAAAATGTGGCAATTGCTAACATGAGCCGGATAGATTTAAGAATCGCTACGGGTGAGAAAGTCTTATCTTAGTCAACCCCTTGAACTTGTCTAAAACCTTTCCCGACAAGTTGAGCTTTGTAGACAGTGATATTACCATCATCGGTTGTCTTCCTCTTGAAGATCCATTTATTTTCAATGGCATGCCGATCATCGGACAAGTCCACCGAAGTTCACACTTTGTTCTCATACATGGATCCTATCTCAGATTTCATCGCCTCAAGCCATTTGTCGGAATTTGGGCTCATCATAGCTTCTTCATAGTTTGTAGGTTCGCCGTGGTCTAATAACATGACTTCCAGGATAGGATTACCGTAACACTTTGGTGCAGAACGTGTTTTGGTTGACCTACAAAGTTCAGTACTAACTTGATCTAAAGTTTCATGATCATCATCAATAGCTTCCTCTCCAGTTGTTGTAGGCATCACGGAAACGTTTTTCCTTGGTGTACTAGTTTCCTATTCGAGAGAAGGTACAACTACCTCATAAAGTTCTACTTTCCTCCCACACACTTCTTTCGAGAGAAACTCCCTCTCTAGAAAGGACCCATTCTTAGCAACAAAGATTTTGCCTTCAGATCTATGGTAGAAGGTATACCCAATAGTTTCTTTCGGGTATCCTATGAAGATGCACTTCTCCGCTTTGGGTTCGAGCTTATCAGGCTGAAGCCTTTTGACATAAGTGTCGCATCCCCAAACTTTAAGAAACGATAGCTTAG
The DNA here is from genome assembly GCF_002162155.2 of Triticum dicoccoides. Classification (NCBI taxonomy): domain Eukaryota; kingdom Viridiplantae; phylum Streptophyta; class Magnoliopsida; order Poales; family Poaceae; genus Triticum; species Triticum dicoccoides. Next base: position 374,751,016 of record NC_041381.1, on the reverse strand, counting down.
GTTTCTTGCCAAACCATAGTTCATACGGTGTCCTCTAAATCGATTTAGACGGTGCCCTATTTAACATGAATGCGGCTATCAACCCCAAAATGATAAAGGCAAATTGGTAGGAGACATCATAGAACGCACCATACCAAATAAAGTACGGTTACGATGATCGGACACACCATTATGGCGTGGTGTTCCACAATGCGTGAGTTGTGAAACAATTCCATATTATCTTAAATGAAGGCCAAACTCGTAACTCAAATATTCGCCTCCACAATCAGGTCATAGAAAGTTTATTTTCTTATTATGATGATTCTCCACTTCACTCTGAAATTCTTTGAACTTTTCAAATGTTTTAGACTTGTGTTTCATCAAGTAGATATACTCATACCTACTCAAATCATCTGTGAATGTTAGAAAATAACGATACCCGCCGCGTGCTTTAACACTCATCAGACCGCATACATCGGTATGTATTATTTTCAATAAGTCATTAGCTCGCTCCATTGTTCTGGAGAATGGAGTTTTAGTCATCTTGCCCATGAGACATGGTTCACAAGTATCAGATGATTCATAATCAAGTGATTCCAAAAGTCCATCTGCATGGAGTTTCTTGCGCTTTACACCAATATGACCTAAATGACAGTGCCACAAGTATGTTGCACTATCATTATCAACTTTGTATCTTTTGGCATCAATATTATGAATATGTGTATCACTATGATCTAGATTCAATAAACCATTCACATTGGGTGTATGACCATTGAAGGTTTTATTCATGTAAACAGAACAACAATTATTCTCTGACTTAGATAAGTAACTGTATTGCAATAAACACGATCTAATCGTGTTCATGCTCAACGCAAACACAAAATAACATTTATTTAGGCTCAACACTAATCCCGAAGGTAGAGGGAATGTGGGATGGTGATCATATCAATCTTGGAAACACTTCCAACAGACATCGTCACCTCGCCCTTAACTAGTCTTCGTTTATTCTGCAACTCCTGTTTCGAGTTACTAATCTTAGCAACTGAACCAGTATCAAATACCTAGGGGCTACTACGAGTACCAGTAAGGTACACATCAATAACATGTATATCAAATATACCTTTGTTTACTTTGCCATCCTTCTTATCTGCCAAGTATTTGAGGTAGTTCCGCTTCCAGTGACCTTTTCCTTTGCAGTAGAAGCACTCAGTCTCAGGCTTGGGTCTAGCTTTGGGCTTCTTTACGGGAGTGGCAACTTGCTTTCCATTCTTCTTGAAGTACCCTTTCTTTCCCTTGCCCTTTCTCTTGAAACTAGTGGACTTATTAACCATCGACACTTTATGCTTTTTCTTGATTTCTACCTCCGCCGATTTCAGTAGAGCGAAGAGCTCGGAAATCATTTTTAGTCATTACTTGCATATTATAGTTCATCACAAGCTCTAGTAGCTTGGTGATAGTGACTGGAGAATTTTGTCAATCACTATCTTATCTGGAAGATCAACTCCCACTTGATTCAAGCGATTGTAGTAACCAGACATTCTGAGCACATGCTCACCGGCTGAGATATTCTCCTCCATCTTGTAGGCAAAGTACTTGACAGAGGTCTCACACCTCTCAACACGGCATGAGCCTGAAATACCAATTTCAGCTCCTGGAACATCTCATATGTTCCATGGTGTCGGGGATATACCATGCGGTGTAGCCTGCCAGAAGTATGACCCGGCTGGAGCTTGGCAACTCACTGGCGACCCGCTCGGACCTGGCGGTTTACGGGCAACCTGCTTGGACATTGTGACTCACTGGTGACCAGGCGGGCGGGTTAGACGGACGACAAGGCCCAGAAGGCCGGCTCATGTGATGGTGGGCCGTCTTAATAGGAAAGGTGTGAGGAATATTACCCTTACAAGGAATCAAGACCCGGACTTGTATCCGGCTTGTATTAGAAGATGGACTAGTCCTAATCCTGGTGGGGCTCCACATGTAACCCGCCCCTTCAACTTATATAAGGAGAGGCAGGACACCCCAAGAGGATAGGAAAAATAATCTATAAGGCCAGATACAACAAAAGGGGAGCCAGCTTATACATCAGCTCCCTCATGAGCATAATGAGAGCTAGCCACAAACAGCAGGGAGGGCTATTACCGGATGATGTTTCCCGAGGCCCGACGCTGTCTAAACCCTTGTCTTGTGTGTTGACCCGCCTTGCGTCACTCGATTCCGATCAACCCCTCTCAAGCTACTACCTAGTTACGTTGGCCTCAAGACAAGTCCTCACACTAGGACATATGCCGTGACAAATCCACGACATTTGGCGCCCATCGTGGGGCCACACATGGTGGTGTTAAGTTCTTGGAGGGATCTCTCTCAGGGATCAAGATTCTGGCAATCGCCAGATGACGAAGAGACGGTGTGGAGGATCCACATGAAGATGCGCTAGCTCGTTCCCAAAATAGTGCTAGTACTACGAATCGACGTATGGGTCAAGACATCATACGCCTCTGAATATCAAAGAGTTAGCATATCAACATCGCTGTTGCACCAGATCATCGTCGCCGTGAAGCTACCTCTGCCTGACCCGCCGCTGCTCTCTGCCTGTGTCGTGGTCTGGAGCTTCTGAGTCGTCATGTATTGCTGCTGAGTTGTTGCTCTGGGTTACCTCCGTTGTTGCACCCCCATTGAGCCGCCTGGAGAAGCCACCTCCTCTATACTTGGACATGCTTCCTTCTCTGCCTTGTCAGGAGTTTCCTCAAGCCGCCTCGCTTCGCCACAGATGAGCCGCCTGCTTTGGAGCTACTCCATTGACCCGTCGGCGTGGCCCTGAGTCACCTCTGCCTGCTGCATTTTCTTCTTCGCCGGCTCACCGAGTCGCCACCTCCTAGTTGTCTCGTTTTCAAGGATAAGAGGGACCGTGTTGAAAAGTTCTCTACGGATGCCCCTTATGGATTGTCGGTCATCCGAACAAATCAGGTGATAACCATCTAAGCTTGTTTTATTAGCACAAAAGAACATTTATCTTTGCCGTGGTCTACAATATAGTTCGTGCAGGACAATTTTTCACTGCAACATTGATGGTCGTGTCATTGATGTATAGCTCGTGCCATCATTATCATGCGCTAGCATCTGACCGTGCCATGATGCTCGACGAATATATGTGCAAACCGTTGTTTTTATGGCACAATTTACATCAACATGGTGTGGTTGACTCGCCCGTCCGCGTGGCTTACCGCACCTGCGATTGACTCGCCCATCCGCGCTGGCTTACAACGCCGCGGTCGGTCCATCTGTCTGCTCCCGCAGCCGACTCAGGCGTGATTGATTTCAGTGTCACCATGGTGATCATCAACTCCGCGGTGGATAATTTCTGGACTATATCAGGTGAAATCCATCCAGTATATTTTTATTACATATTGCTTTCTTTAAAAGAGCAATTACTCTAGCTTGCAAGTTCTCTCATGTAGGACAAGTTGTCTACTGCCAAAGGGGCCATTATGTCACTGAGTTGTTGAATGACTCATACCAGGAGTATATAACAGTCAAATATGGAGAATCTTAAGCCAACTCCTCGAGTCGTCTTAAGACTCAGGGGCTACATGGACATGGCTCAATAAATGTTGCCAGTTTAAGCCGATTCAAGAACTCCGGGTCATTGGAGGAAAGATAACCCGGTCCCGGAGGCTACTGCCATATTGATGAAAATTTAAAGGCCGTCAGAAAATTTCCGGTTTAAAATCTGGCTCAAGGGAAATCTGTTTCTCATGAAGCTTTGAAGCTCTCAATATCTGGTTTAAAATTCCGGTTCAAAAAGAATACATCTCTCGCAAGTTCGAGTTCTTAGGAAAAATTAAAGGTTGCCAAAGAGAACTTGCTGCCATGATGCATGGTTCAAACATGGGTATCCTGCCTTATTGGCTTATCATATTATTGATCACTTGGGGGCTTCCTGCTCATTGAGCATAGCTATGACTACCCTCTTGATACGGCTTGCACGCCTTGTTACAAATTACATGGGGGCTTCCTGCTCACTGAGCACAGCCGTGACTACCCTTTGATCTGGCTTATACGCCTTGTTGCAAATGACTTGGGGGCTTTCCGCCTAAGGTGAATTATTACCAAAGAGAACTTGGTATAATGTGCAGTTCAAACATAGGTAACCAGCCTTGATGACATGTTAAAAATTACTTGGGGGCTTCCTGCTTATTGATGTCTACTACGCAACCTTCTTCTTGTAGACGTTGTTGGGCCTCCAAGTACAGAGGTTTGTAGGACAGTAGCATATTTCCCTCAAGTGGATGACCTAAGGTTTATCAATCCGTGGGAGGCATAGGATGAAGATGGTCTCTCTCAAACAACCCTGCAACCAAATAACAAAGAGTCTCTTGTGTCCCCAACACACCCAATACAATGGTAAATTGTATAGGTGCACTAGTTCAGCGAAGCGATGGTGATACAAGTGCAATATAGATGGTAGATATATGTTTTTGTAATATGAAAATATAAAAACAGCAAGGTAGCAAGTAACAAAAGTGAGCGGAAACGGTATTGCAATGCTTCGAAACAAGGCCTAGGGTTCATACTTTCACTAGTGCAAGTTCCCTCAGCAAGGATAACATAATTAGATCATATAACAACCCCTCAACATGCAACAAAGAGTCACTCCAAAGTCACTAATAGTGGAGAACAAACGAAGAGATTATTGTAGGGTATGAAACCACCTCAAAGTTATTCTTTCCGATCGATCCATTGGGCTATTCCTATAAGTGTCACAAACAGCCCTAGAGTTTGTAGTAAAATAACACCTTAAGACACACATCAACCAAAACCCTAATGTCACCTAGATACTCCAATGTCACCTCAAGTATCCGTGGGTATAATTATATGATATGCATCACACAATCTCAGATTCATCTATTCAAACCAACACCAAGAACTTCAAAGAGTGCCCCAAAGTTTCTACCAGAGAGTCAAGACGAAAACGTGTGCCAACCCCTATGCATAGATTCCCAAGGTCACGGAACCTGCAAGTTGGTCACCAAAACATACATCAAGTGGATCAATAGAATACCCGATTGTCACCATGGGTATCCCACGCAAGACATACATAAAGTGTTCTCAAATCCTTGAAGACTCAATCCAATAAGATAACTTCAAAGGGAAAACTCAATCCATTACAAGAGATAGAGGGGGAGAAACATCATAAGATCCAACTATAATAGCAAAGCTCGCGATACATCAAGATCATGCCATATCAAGAACAAGAGAGAGAGAGAGAGAGAGAGAGAGAGATCAAACACATAGCTACTGGTACATACCCTTAGCCCCAAGGGTGAACTACTCCCTCCTCGTCATGGAGAGTGTCGGGATGATGAAGATGGCCACCGGTGATGGATCCACTACAGGAATCATGAACTTTGCCGTCTGCCACGGCTGACGGCAACGACACACATGGCGGATGGCATTGCCGTTAGCTAGAAATCGGCAACAGGTCTGGCTAAATAGGCTACGGTAAAGGACTCTTTGCCGTCAGCTGGCGGACGACAAAGATGAAAAAGGCTTTCCCGTCCGCTCGCTGACGGCAAAGAGCTTGGATGGCACATGTGGTAGTTCAGGTCCGTTAAGTGGTTAACGGCATGCTTTGCCGTCAGCCAGCAGATGGCAAAGATGCAAAGGCCTTTGTCATCTGCTGGCTGACGACAAATCTGCCAAATAGGCCAGCCCCAGGTTGCACAGGTAGCTGCCATGTGGCAGCTTTGTCGTCTGCTGGTGGATGGTAATGCTCTTTGCCGTCCGCTAGCAGACGGCAAAGTGTCTATATGGCCCCTGTTTTTTCTGTTTTTTTCTTAAATTCGTTCAATTTTGACAGAATTTCACATATATATATATAGACACATTTCAAAATAATTTTGACAATAAGTTTCCAACAAGAGATATATACAAGTTTCCAACATTTCCATATATACAATAAGTGTGCAACAAGAGATATCAACAAGTTTCCAACCAACAACATATCCAACAAGTTTCCATAAATAAAAAGGAAGCACAAGCACAAGTAAAAGTTTCGACAATAAGTTTCCATCAATTCTAGCTTCCTCATCTCAAGCAAATCTGCAAATTAGGAAAGATAAAAGTTAGAAGAAGAAGAAGACTAGCTAGAAGAAAAGGAAGAAGTTCCTCTTCTCTTCTTCTTCTTCTTCTTCTTCCTCCTCCTCCTCCTCCTCCTCCTTATTCTTCTTCTTCTTCTAACTAAGGTAGGTAAATGAAGTAGCTAAGCTAATTATAGATAATTATTGAGCTATCCTAGGTTGTTATGCCATTTTGTACCTAAGTGAGCTAATTATGTCATAAATGAAGTAGCTAAGGTAATTATAGATAATTATTGAGCTATCCTAGGTTGTTATGCCATTTTGTACCTAAGTGAGCTAATTATGTCATAAATGAAGTAGCTAAGGTAATTATAGATAATTATTGAGCTATCCTAGGTTGTTATGCCATTTTGTACCTAAGTGAGCAAATTATGTCATAAATGAAGTAGCTAAGCTAATTATAGATCATTATTGAGCTATCCTAGGTTGTTATGCCATTTCGTACCTAAGTGAGCTAACTATGTCATAAATGAAGTAGCTAAGCTAATTATAGATCATTATTGAGCTATCCTAGGTTGTTATGCCATTTTGTACCTAAGTGAGCTAATTATGTCATAAATGAAGTAGCTAAGCTAATTTTAGATCATTATTGAGTTATCCTAGGTTGTTATACCATTTTGTACCTAAGTGAGTGATACGTCCATTTTGCACCATGCTTTTATATCAATATTTATTGCATTATGGGCTGTTATTTCACGTTATGTCACAATACTTATGCCTATTCTCTCTTATTTTACAAGGTTTACATGAAGAGGAAGAATGCTGGCAGTTGGGATTCTGGGCTGGAAAAGGAGCAAATATTAGAGACCTATTCTGCACAACTCCAAAAGTCCTGAAACTCCAGAAAGTCATTTTTGGATTTAATAAAAATATTGAGTGGAAGAAATACCAGAGGGGGCCCACACCCTGGCCACAAGGGTGGGGGCGTGCCCTACCCCCTGGGCGTGCCCCCCTGCCTCGTGGGCCCCCTGGCACTCCTCCGGTGGCCATCTTCTGCTATATGAAGTCTTTTACCCTAGAAAAAATCATAAGAAAGCTTTCGGGATGAAACTCCGCCGTCACGAGGCGGAACCTTGGCGGAACCAATCTCGGGCTCGGGCGGAGCTGTTCTGCCGGGGAACATCCCTCCGGGAGGGGGAAATCATCGCCATCCTCATCACTAACGATCCTCTCATCGGGAGGGGGTCAATATCTATCAATATCTTCACCAGCACCATCTCCTTTCAAACCCTAGTTCATCTCTTGTATCCAATCTTTGTCCCAAAACCTCAGATTGGTACCTGTGGGTTGCTAGTAGTGTTGATTACTCCTTGTAGTCGATGCTAGTTGGTTTATTCGATGGAAGATCATATGTTCAGATCCTTTATGCATATTAATACCCCTCTAATTATGAACATGAATATGATTTGTGAGTAGTTACGTTTGTTCCTGAGGACATGGGAGAAGTCTTGCTATAAGTAGTCATGTGAATTTGTATTCGTTCTATATTTTGATGAGATGTATGTTGTCTCTCCTCTAGTGGTGTTATGTGAACGTCGACTACATGACACTTCACCATTGTTTGGGCCTAGAGGAAGGCATTGGGAAGTAATAAGTAGATGATGGGTTGCTAGAATGACAGAAGCTTAAACCCTAGTTTATGTGTTGCTTCGTAAGGGGCTGATTTGGATCCATATGTTTCATGCTATGGTTAGGTTTACCTTAATACTTCTTTTGTAGTTGCAGATGCTTGCAATAGGGGTTAATCATAAGTGGGATGCTTGTACAAGAAAGGGTAGTACCCAAGCACCAATCCACCCACATATCAAATTATCAATGTAACGAACGCGAATCATATGAGCGTGATGAAAACTAGCTTGACGATAATTCATATGTGTCCTCGGGAGCACTTTTCTCTATATAAGAACTTGTCCAGGCTTGTCCTTTACTACAAAAAGGATTGGGCCACCTTGCTGCACCGTATTTAGCCGCATTGCTTGTTACCCGTTACAAATTACCTTATCAGTGCTTGTAGAGAATACCTTGTTGGGCTCTACGGTAGGGTGCATCGACTACAAATAAAATTTTCCTACGCGCAAAACAACCTGGAACGTGCTACGGGAGATGGATCACAGTTTGTTACCACTAGACGCGCAGTGTCGTGCAGCGGAAGAAGAGTTAGGGCAGCGCGTCCGCGTGGATCGTCTCCTCCTTGTCCGATCTCCCTCGAACAGCTGGTCGTTTGATCCCACATACAAGTTCACCAGAGCGGCGCAAGTGCACCGCCTCGAACGGTATCTGAGCGTGCAGGAGGAGCACCATGTGGTGGACCGCTAGGTCCAATCACGCAGTCGGCGGCGAGTGGAGGTGGCTATTCGCAACACATGCAAACCCTAGTGACAACGCCGAAGCGATCAACCTCATGAGTGTGCTGCACCTCCACTTTATATAGGCATCCGTCACGGGCTCAACACTTGGGCCTCGCACGGACCCTAAAGCCCACAAGTATACTCGGCCACAATCCGAATACAGCTCAGATCACATCCGACTAGTGTCCTCGGATTCGACCTTGTAGGTTGCTTCCCTTAAGCGTGCGACCCCTTAGGTTCAAGTCGGCTTGGTCACAGTTCGGATCACCTCCGACCTGCACGGTTGGTAGCGGCCTCTAGCAAGGCGTGTCGACCACCAAACAGACTATGAAGCTGGTTAGGCGAACCTGTACAACGTGTCACACTTCTGTTCCCTTTGCCGCACGATATGTTGTCTAGCTCAAGGCGAGACTGTCATCCTTGTGCTAGCCCGACCTCTTTCTCGTTCCAGTGATACCGACCAAAAACCAGATTATCTGATAATCCATGTTGCATGGCCATGCTTATCATGGTTGGATCACACGAGGGGCCCAGAGTATATCTCTCCTGATCGGAGGGGAAAATCCCATCTTGCTTGACCATGTCTCGCAGCATGGGACTGGACAAACCCGAAACCTACCTTTGTAACTACCCAGTCACGAAGTAGCATTTGGTCAGCCCAAAGCAAGTCTATCACCATCCCGAGTACATGCGTCAGCTCAAGTTTTAGGACATAGAACGTATGTTGTACTAGAGACTCACAAATGACATGTCGCTGTGTCTCATAGTTGGGTCTGTCCGACTCGGACCTTATCTCGACTCGGATCCGACTACGTCGAATCCGACCAGACCTTTCCAAGTCCATATTATCCAGTTAGCATCCAATGCTCCATGGCTAGTGAGACCAAGCCTTCGACCGTGTCATATGCTAGTCTAGTCGGCTGCACGTCCACACAGCCCTTTCGACTAGGGACCTTTTAGGACAGTCATCATACAATGCATAGTCCCACAAACAAGTCACATACTTGCTGATACACAGGATTGATAATGTCCAAGGACTATCTTTATTCATAAACACATAGGAAATATCATCATACATGATTGCCTCTATGGCATATCTCCAACATACCTTACTGAAAACTGCTTGTCATTTCCTTCTGCTCCTCGTTGGGTTCGACACTCTTACTTATTGAAAGGACTATGATAGATCCCCTACACTTGTGGGTCATCAAGACTCTTTTCTGGCGCCATTGCCGGGGAGTGAAGCGCCTTTGGTAAGTGGAACTTGGTAAGGAAAAATTTATATAGTGTGCTGAAATTTACTGTTACTTGTTACTATGGAACATAATCCTTTGAGGGGCTTGTTCGGGGTATCTTCACCCCGACCAGAAGAGCAGAGAGTTGCTTCTCAATCTACTGAACCTATTGAAAATGTTTACTTTAAAATTCCTTCGGGTATGATAGAGAAACTGCTAGATAATCCCTTTACAGGAGATGGAACATTGCATCCCGATTTACACCTAATCTATGTGGATGAAGTTTGTGGATTATTTAAGCTTGCAGGTATGCCTGATGATGTTGTCAAGAAGAAGGTCTTCCCTTTATCTTGAAGGGAGAGGCATTGACATGGTATAGGCTATGTGATGATATGGGATCATGGAACTACAAACGATTGAAATTGGAATTTCATCAGAAGTTTTATCCTATGCATCTTGTTCATCGCGATCGTAATTATATATATAATTTTTGGCCTCGCGAAGGAGAAAGCATCGCTCAAGCTTGGGGGAGGCTTAAGTCAATGTTATATTCATGCCCCAATCATGAGCTCTCAAGAGAAATGATTATTCAAAAAATTTATGCTCGGCTTTCTCTCAACTGTCGCTCCATGCTCGATACTTCTTGTACTGGATCTTTTATGATGAAGACTATTGAATTCAAATGGGATTTATTGGAAAGAATTAAATGCAACTCTAAAGATTGGGATCTCGATGAAGGTAAGGAGTCGGGTATGACACCTAAGTTTGATTGTGTTCATTATGGATACCGATGCTTTTCGTGAATTTAGCACTAAATATGGACTTGACTCTGAGATAGTAGCTTCTTTCTGTGAATCATTTGCTACTCATGTTGACCTCCCTAAGGAGAAGTGGTTTAAATATAATCCTCCCACTTAAGTAAAAGTAGTTGCACCTATTAAAGTTGAAGAAAAGACTATCACTTATAATGATCCTATTGTTCCTACTACTTATATTGAGAAACCACCTTTCCCTGTTAGGATAAAGGATCATGCTAAAGCTTCAACTGTGGTTCGTAAGAGTAATACTAGAACATATACACCACCTGAGCAAATTAAAGTTGAACCTAGTATTGCTATGGTTAAAGATCTCTTGGCTGATAATATTGATGGGCATGTTATTTACTTCTATGATGAAGCTGCTAGAATTGCTAGACCCGATGCTAAGAAACATAGACTTGTTGTAGGCATGCCTGTTATTTCTGTTAAAATATGAGATCATTGTTTATCATGGCTTATGTGATATGGGTGCTAGTGATAGTGCAATGCCTCATTCCTTATACAAAGAAATTATGCATGATATAGCACCTGCTGAGATAGAAGAAATTGATGTTACAATTAAGCTTGCCAATAGAGATAATATTTCACCAATTGGGATTGTTAGAGATGTTGAAGTCTTGTGTGCACTACAAAAATAATACACTTCTGTGATGATACGTGTTTGTCACAGTAGGTCGCATTTTTTGTCATGCATGTACATCCATGACAAATTTATGACAGAATCAAGATAGTCATACATGTGTTGTCGTAGAAGTGTTCCATGACATTACCAAAATTATCATCACGGAAGTGTCTGCTTCCATGATGATAAATCGCGCATCATAGAAGTGCTTTCGTCAAGGGTGACCGACACGTGGCATCCACCGTAACGGAACGCCATTAAGCTATCGGGTCGGGTTTTGGATCCGATAACCTGTTAACAGCCCCGACCAATGGGGATTTTCCACATGTAAAATCATCATTGGCTGGAGGAAACACGTGTCGGCTCACCGTTGGGACAGATGTCATCCATTCATTGGACCGAAGTCGCCTATGATACGGCGACACGTGGCACGGCCCAACAGAGGCTCATTCCTGTGAAAAGGCCGGCCCGTTTGACTTGGTCAAAAGGTGGCGGCCCGGCCCACGGAAAGCATGTTAACGGCCTGTTCGCATATAGCCCATTTACAGCCCGCTAACCCAGGGCCCATTACGCCATATCTGAATTAGGCCTAGTAGCATCATCTGGGCCGTCCAACATGATTCAACCCGTTTTAACTTTTGGCCCATGTGTGGCCCATGACTTCTTTCGGCCCATATGAGGACCTTTGTAACTCTTGGCCCATTAACGGCCCGTGGTGAAACTGGCCCGTAATGAACAGTGTATCACTTTATACCCATTAACGTCCGATTATTGCATTGGGCCGTTTCCAGCCCAAGTTATCTTTCGGCCTTCTTAGGGACCATTGATTCTTGGGCTCATTTGCAGCATTCGGTTACATACGGCCCGTTACTGTCATTTTCTGCTTGTGGGACAAATTCAGCCCGTCGTTACAGTCGGCCTGTTTGTGGACCGTTAATACTTTGGGCCGTTTTCATGTCAAAAAATCCGTTGGGCTGTTTTCTTAGAGTTATCAAATACGCCCTATTAACGGCCCGTTATGGTCCACGAATAGTATGGCCCATGATTGCCGAAATGATGATACGCCCCGTAGAAGGCCCATGGATCCTACGGCCCGTATGAGGCCCATGGATCATACGGCCTGTAGAAGGCCCATGGACCCTAAGGACCGTATAGAAGGCCGATGGATGCTACGGCCCGTATAGAAGGCCAATGGATCCTACGGCCGGACGAAGGCCCATGGATCATACGGCCTGCAGGAGGCCCATGGTTACAACAGTCCGTGTGTTGCCATGATTATTTTGGCCTAGTTACCAAAAATAGGCTATTGTGGCCACTAGAAAAACACAGAAAAAGAACTGCAGTGACTACAAGCAAACAACTAAACAAGACAATAAGGAAATAAATAAGCAAGCAATTAACGCTAGCCTATTGCCGCTATTACACATATTACATCCACTGGGCATCAAAGTTTGCCACCAGTGCAAATATAGGGAACAAAGTAGCATATTACATACACTGGCCGTCAGAATTGGCCACCAGTGCAAATAAACGCGGCAGCAAAACAAGAGCATAACTGAAACAACTTCAGAAGAGCTCAAGAAACGTTATCCTGGGTATCCACCATGCTAGCAATAAGCTTAGCAAGCAGATTAGCTTTGTCCTGTTTGGCGCTAAAATCCTCCAACGCTTGCTATTGCACCAGAAAGTATGCATCTGAATGCTCCAGGGGCTTCCGCAGTCCTTCCGCTTCTTGTCGCAGCACAGCTGATCGATGTCTTTCAGCTTGTAGTTGAGACTCAAGAAACCGAACTGATTCAGACAGTGAGTTTGAATAGCTTGTGCAAGCGGTAGTGGCTAGTAACTCGAACACTAAACCAAGACAGGACTTTGGGGTTGTCTCGCTGTCTTCAAGATAGTCTTCCTTAGCTATTTTATCAGCTTTGTTGGAGACCAACAAGGATGTGTCACTATCCTGAACCTTATCTGCATTACTTCCTTTACCATTGCTTAATAAGGCACTCTTCCCCAATATTCTGTCAGCATTCTAAAAGAAGAAACAAGCAGACACATAACAAGTTTAGCATGTACTAGTATATGAAACTCATTTCGGTGAACCAGTTCATTAGTAAGATGGACAGGATTAAACTACCAAGTCTTCTATTGCCAAGTACTAGTACATAATAAAAGCATCAAACAAACATATATCTATGTCCTATGGTCACTGCATTGTCTTGCCAATCAAAATAGAGACACGGTTCAAATCATATCAGTTCAAGACAAAGCATCAGTGAAAGAATACAAAGCGTGGGAAACTACACGGCACAACAAGATTTTAGATGGGTACCACGGGTCTACATGTACAACAACACTATTGGCTCTGTTGTGATGTTAGTAATGTGCATGATATGAAAGTCAACTGTATGCACAATTGAAATTGAAATCAACAAAGCTATTGATAAGAGCAAACATGTTAAAGAAACATGCGTGAACATACCTGCTGTGCCATTGGAGTTTCAATTGGATCCTTCAATTTAAAAATAAGTTTGTATGAGTAAATACAGTGATACAAGAGCAAAGCAATCATAGTTAAAAAAGGCGCACCTAAGCGAGCGCTTAAGCGCGCCTAGGCTCTAGGCATTGGCAAAATGCATTGCGCATAACTACGCATAATCTGTGCATAACTGCGCATAAGCATGCGCTTTGGTCAGTAAAGAGCAAGGTGGTGGCAAAACGCACAATTAACGCCTAGCGCTTTTTTGAACTATGATAGCAATGGAATCTTAAATTAGAGCAGTTGTTCTTTAGGTTTAGGCACTTGTTCTACATGAACAGAGTACAGTAAGACGTAAGAATAAAATACTTAAAAATAGAAAATGAGCTCATAGACCTTACCACATTCTTGGTTCGGAACCAGTACAGAACAAGGCATTCCCAGTCATCGTCCAGTAAATGTGTCTCAGGAGAATGTAAGGGAATTTGATGAGTTTCTTTGCCGGTGAAGTACGTTTTCTTCAGGTAATTCCGATACTGCCACCAACCATTCTTGAAGATAGCAGAGGTATTAGCACAAGTTACCTCATCCTGAGTTTCCAAATCGGTCCTTCTCTATAGAGAAAAATGGGAAAATTTGATGTATTATAACCATCATGGAGGTAGGATGTATGGGACAAAGCAAAGTAATTGCCATGAATAACATTACTTACACATAACTCCTGGACAAACACCTGCAACTGGCATTTTCCTTCATCTTTAGTATAATATTTCCAAGATGGGAAGATACGCACATATGATTTAACAACATCAAATGCGATAGATGCTAAACTACGACTGGCTGGTTATGCTTCCTCCATAGGAATAGGTGTACTAACTGGTGGAGTTGGGATTCACCGTGATAGTACTGGCCCTTTAGGCACTGGAGATGCCTTACTAACTGCTCTTGTTTGGGAGCTCTGTGGTGGAGATGGTGTTGTGTCAACAGGAACTGGGTTACTATCGGCTGGGGTTGGGGTTAGATTGGGTGAAGCTGGTTCTCTGTCCATCGCAGTAGGGGTGCAATCTGCGAGAGTTTGGGTTATGTGTGGTATGGCTGGTTCTTGTGCATGTATAACCGGGGTGCTATCTCTACCAAGAGGTAGCACTATTTTATTTGAAGATCGTGTTTTTATTCTGCTAGATACTGGCATCACCCGCTCCAATTCAAATGACTGATAAACAGGAAACATAGTTGAATGTACATACATTGTATGAGAGACAGATGCAATAGATAGTGTGGAAAAAAGAGGGCATGAAATAGTTGACATGTATATTGTTTAACTAAAACGGATAGCATGACATAATTTCACATATATGATGTCTATCTAAACTGGATAGCATAGCATAACATAATTCAAAGATATGATGAATAACTAAACAGGATCGCATGACATAATTCACCTACATGTTATCTAAGTAATCAGGATCGCATCATTTAATTCACATATGTGATTTATATGCTAAACAGAGGGCATTCGATATGATGTCTGAACTAAGAACATGGTGTTGAATATTGTGTATATGATGTCTAAACTATGCAATGCAAGACACCGTATGCATGATATGAGCAGTATAACCGTGCCAAGTTAGAGCATACACCTCAGTGGGGGAATAGGACTGGTCATCTGTCTCTGAATCCATCTCTGAGGAGCTATCGGGACCCAACAAGAGATCTGCTTCGACAGGTAGCACTGTCTGCTCTGAAGGCCTTGTTTTCACTCCAGATTTTCCCATCTCCCACCCAAATGGCTGATTCACAGGAAGAGTAGTTTAATGTACAAACATTGTCGACAAATGGAAATGTAATGAAGAAAAAGGATGGGCAAGATATCATTCAAATATATGATGCCTGGTTAAACAGGATGGCATTGCACATTTCACATATATTATGGCTGGCTAAAATACATGAGACTGCATAATTCCCATATATGATATAGAAACTAAACAGGTGGCATTACAGAACATGTCTAAACTAAGCAAATGACATGTATGATGTCAAAAGTAGGCACTGCAAGGCAACATATGCATGATATGACTAACATCATCATGCCAAGGTAGAGCAAACACCTTGGGGGTAAATAGGAGTGGTCAGCGACGTCTGAATCTGCCTCAGAATAGATATCTTCCTCAGGATTACAATCTGGAGAGGGGTGGGGAGGGTTTGCCATTGAACCCACCATGGAGCGATGTCTGCATGACATCGCAAAACTCTTCTCTTTTTCTCTACATGTTCAGCATGACTGTGTACAATATCTAACATGCATCCGAAAAAAATATGGTGAGATTATGTAAGGAGAGCATGCAGAAATTTAGAGTGATGGTAACAACCAGTGGATCGACGTTTTTCCATTAAACCAAAATAGCCCTAATGGATCGACGTGAATGTATAGTAATAAGTGATGCAACAAGTGTACAACCTCTTTGCCGTAGCCGTGTCGACCTCAGCATCATTGGGTTGGTCGCTGAAGCAGTTGAGGCGGAGGTGGTTGTCGGAGGTGTGGAGGAAGATCTAAGGAATCTGTAGACGGCGTCCAGGGCACTATCCTGTTGTGATGGACCGTTCTGTCGTTGGAGCAGCTCCGGTGAGCCATAAGACGTCAAGGCTGAAGCAGCACAAGACAGACATCGTCAATCTCAAGTGGGATTCTAATAGCATCTCCAATAGATGATGTAAAATGGATGTAAAATTAACATCACCAAAAACCACCTGACTACAACAAATGAGGTAAAAATTGTTGACTCTGAACTTAACTGTCGAAACTGAAATTTACTGTGGAATCTGAATGCTACTGTCGAAACTGAACGCAGTGGTAGCAGAGAGGCACTTGACATGTAGTTTAGGGAGGGCCTGCAGTTCATCTTCAACCTGGACCCCCCTAAGCCGCCTGCCACCACCGGCCGAACCGCCGGCCCCAGCGCCGCCTCGCCGCCCCGAAACAACTCGCCACCGCCGCCCCGGCTAGCCCTCTAGGCCCCCCCACCCTGAACCCTAAGATAGATAGTGGGGTACCTCTCCGGCGAGCCCCCGTCCCTACTGCGGGTGGTTCTTCCTTAACTCCGGCGAGCCCCCTAACCCCTGAAAATCGACTGACCCAAAAGTCAATTCAATCGACTGAAGTGTGGCTTAATCGGAGCAGAGCAGCAGCACGAGCGAGGGGGAGAGCAGCAGCAGCAGCTGGGCAAGCGAGCGATCAAGCGGGTGATGAATGCCGTTGCGGCCTGGTCGGGCTCTGCCATCTTAATTTGGTGGTAGTCGGAGTATGCGTCGAGGAAACATAATGAATCGTGTCCTGCGGTAGCATCGGTAATTTGATCGATCCGGGGGAGGGGGAAGGGATCCTTTGGGCAAGCCTTGTTGAGGTCTTTAAAATTGATGCATAGGCGCCAGGATTTGTCCTTCTTTGGTACCATCACCAGGTTTGCTAGCCAGTCCGGATGTTTTATATCTCTGATGAATCCGGCCTCCGATAATTTGGCTAGCTCCTCTCCCATGGCTTGTCTCTTGGGTTCGAAGAAATGCCGAAGAGCCTGTTTGACTGGCTTGAATCCTTTTATGATGTTTAGGCTATGCTCGGCCAGCCGGCGTGGGATTCCTGGCATGTCTGAAGGGTGCCAGGAAAAGATGTCCCAATTTTTGCGTAGGAATTCTTGTAGTGCGGCGTCTACATCAGGGTTTAATTGTGCCCCAATGGAGGCCGTTTTTGTAGGGTCCGTGGAATTTGACTATTTCGTCTGCTGGTTTAAAGGAGGTGGACTTGGATCTCTTATCGAGTATCACATCGTGCCTATTCACCATGGAGCGCAGCGTAGTGAGTTCTTCGGCCGCTAGGGCTTTGGATAGTGCCTCCAGGGCCAGTGCGGCTGTCTTATTTTAGGCGCGGAGTGCTATGTCTGGGTCACTAGCAAGAGTGATGATTCTGTTGGGCCCGGGCATTTTGAGCTTCATGTACCCGTAATGGGGTATAGCTTGAAAAATTGTGAATGCCTCTTGCCCTAATAGAGCGTGATATTCGCTGCTGAACGGGGCCACTTGGAACATGACCTTCTCGGACCTGTAATTATCCGGCGTGCCGAACACCACATCCAGTGTGATTTTTCCTGTACAGCATGCTTCCCTACTGGGGATTATTCCTCTAAAGGTTGTGCTGCTCCGCTCAATGCGCCTCCAGTCTATTTCCATTTTTCTGAGGGTTTCCTCGTAAATGAGGTTCAATCCACTGCCACCTTCCATGAGTACCTTGGTAAGGCAAAAGTCGTCCACTATTGAACTGAGGACCAATGCGGCTGGTGCTCGGGCTGTTCGGAATTTAGGTTCGTCACTGGCATTAAAGGTAATGGCCGTGTCACTCCATGGGTTTATTGTTGCTACTTGGTAGACTTCGGCAAGGCTGCGGAGTGTTCATTTCCGCATATTATTTGATGCGAAAGTCTCGAAGACTATTAATACCATACTGGTATCCTTGGGCTGGTGCTCTGGAGTTAGAAGATCTTCGCCACTTTTGGCCACCTGCCATAGTATCCAACATGCTCTAAGGCTATGAGTTGGAGTGGCGCCCTCTGTACTATGAATTTTGCAGGGTCCATTGAGCCATCCTTCCAATACGGTTCCGTGCCCTATAGAGGTTTTTTTTTTCTTTTTGGTATTTAACCCAGGTGCTGGCGATGATGCACCCTTTTATTTCGGACTGGGATTGTATTCAGGGCCAGATTGTCCCAAAAATTGATTTCGGTTTTCCAGGCGCTTTCCATCGCACAGTACTTTCGTACTATGGACGCTAAGTCAGCGAAGCGTGTGATTTCATGACGACTTACGGCATTTAGGATTCCCTTGTCCATGCAATTATTGCAGAAGAATGAAATTGCCTCCTCCTCGCGGCAGTCCTTTATCATGTTCATAACCAGGAGGAATCTGGCCCAGTAATGGTGTACTGTTTCTGCGGGCTCTTGCCGGATTTGGGATAGATCGCTTATGTTTGGGTGGGCGGGTGGAATTAAATTCGGAACCCCGTCCACTTTAAAACTCAGGGGACAAGTAGTTTACGAACTTGGAAGCTTGGGTTCTTGGATGTTGTCCAATGAATCTAGCTCGCTGCCTGACTTTAGGTTTAGGGCTTGAGTAACATCCTCCCCTCCGCGGGAATCCGGCATGGAGGGATCGGGAATCCGGACATAGCTAGTCCTTAAGATAGAAGAAGGGTCGTCGTATTGTTCCTCTACCACAGCAATGTGGTGGGTAACCTGGGAAGAGTTAATCTCTCTCAGATCGGGTTTAGGCCCAATCTGATCATAGTCTGTAGCGACTCCCAGGGCGGCGATGCAATCCAAGAGCTCGTTTAAGTAAGAGAGCTCCATCGGATCTAACTGCTCGACGAGTTCTGAGCTAACGTGAAGATTGCTTTTGATGACCCAAGAAGTCATCGTCGGCGCGGCGGCTGGACAGGCGGTCATAAGGAAACCGCCTAGCCGGAGAGTTTGGCCGATAGCCAAAGCTCCTTTAGCAACAGTGCCGCTTTTAAAGACGGGATGAGGCATCCTTCCTGATAGCGACGGCACAGAGGAACTCTCAATGAAAGCACCAATGTTGGTGTCAAAACCGGCGGATCTCGGGTAGGGGGTCCCGAACTGTGCGTCTAGGCGGATGGTAACAGGAGATAAGGGACACGGTGTTTTTACCCAGGTTCGGGCCCTCTTGATGGAGGTAAAACCCTACTCCTGCTTGATTGATATTGATGATATGGGTAGTACAAGAGTAGATCTACCACGAGATCAGAGAGGCTAAACCCTAGAAGCTAGCCTATGGTATGATTGTTGTTCATCCTACGGACTAAAACCCTCCGGTTTATATAGGCACCAAAAAGGGTTAGGGTTACACAGAGTCGGTTATAATGGTAGGAGATCTACATATCCGTATCACCAAGCTTGCCTTCCACGCCAAGGAAAGTCCCATCCGGACACGGGACAAAGTCTTCAATCTTGTATCTTCATAGTCCAGGAGTCCGGCCGAAGATGATAGTTCGGCTATCCAGACACCCCCTAGTCCGGGACTCCCTCAGACGCCGCCGCCGAAGGGGCCTCGCACTGGGGGAGAGCCGCCGTGGAGATGTTGCCCGCGGTGCCGGCTTCATGGTAGCCGCTCCATGGGGGTGTGGGATGGAGCACCATCGGTGCCGGGAGGTCGAGTTAAGGAGAAGTTGTGATGCGATGAGTGTACAACCTCTTTGGTGGCGCCGAGTAGGCCTCGGCTTTGTCTGAGGAGTCGGTGAGGATGTTGCGGTTCCGGTGGAGCAGGTTAAGGCGGCACTGTGGGGATGGAGCAGCCGCGATAGACGAGGCGATCATCGGAGCAGCTCCTTGGAGGTGGAGGACGGGGCGGCTGAACCGCCGGGATGGCGAGATGGACGACGGATCCTCATCTGGGGAGGTGGACAAGGGACGTCGAGCTGTTGCGGTGGACGACGTCGTCGGGGAAGAGGCTCCGGTTGGGCAGTGGTGACGTGGTGGACGGAGGAGGGTGGGGTTCCGCGGCTGGAGCGGAGAGGTTATGGCGGCCTATGATTTTGAATGGCGAAAAGGGGGCGATGGGAGGGGGTGAAGCATGACTTAGGGACGCGCTTGTCCAAAATGTAGGGTGTGTTACAAAAGAACCCCCCACCAATTTGAGCTAGCAGCCCTTTCGGCTCAGGGTTAGAAGGGGGATTTCGTGTGTCGAGATTTGGCAGCTGGAGGGAGTTTTCGCGCGCGTTGTAATTTTGGGATAGCAAGGCGCGGGTTGTGAAGGCGCCAGTTTTGGGAGCACGATATCTGAATTTTCGGGATATAACAAGATGCGGGTTGAATTTTAGGCACAAGCCTAACATGTAGTAATATTGTACTTGTACGTACCAAATCAATTCGCACTTCCCTCAACCAAAAAGAAAACAAAAAAATAAAACTATTCACACCACACAAAGAGAGAGTCTTGCCCCGTTTTACTATACAAATGCTATTCAAAGCTACTCCCTCCTTCCATCTATATAGGGCCTAATGCGTTTTTCGATGCTAACTTTGACCAAATATTAGAGCAATGATATATGACATGCAACTTACACAAAGCACACCATTAACTTTGTCTGTGAAAGGTTCTTTCAATGATATAATTTTCACATTGTGCATGTCATGTACTATTAATCTTGTCAATAGTCAAAGGCGGTCTTAAAAATCTCATTACGCCCTATATAGATGGAAGGAGGGAGTATGAATCCATGTTATGTCCAATTAAATTTTTTCGCTTGCTGTATAATGCATGTAACCTACTCATACCAACATTTTAGTGCATTCCAAATGTCTATACTACCGCTGCAATTCGAACTAAATTTGAATTCGTTTCTCTATTTCAATAAGAATCTACAATCATGATTGTTGCCAACTTCAACCATCATAGTTTCCTTGCTATTCGCCAGATATAAATCGGATGGCATATAATGCAGGATGGCAGGCACACCATCATCAACAACTCCATTTTTTATAAGAGTAGAGATAAAATATATTAGATGTAGTATAACATGTTCATAAACACACCATGTGTATCACCGTTATATATATTCACACATGCGTCGGTTTAAAACACTATGATAAATTCTTCAAATATCCGAATTCGCTTTTTATAATGAAGTATATATGATCTCTATTCTTCTTTTACACCCACACTACCCTCTTATCTTTGTAGCTAGCGCTAACTTTCTCTTGTGCATGCACACACCCGCATCCCTCTCACCCTCCCTCAGCATTCTCTAGCTCCATCGCGCAAATTCGTCTTTTCACTTTAGGTCGTTCACCCATGGTGTGTGTAGGCCCCCCAGCTCCTTCTTTACGGCACACATCGATCGATATGCCTCTCTAGCCAGGTGTGCCTAGCACAAACGCAAGCTTCCCCTCTTCTCTTGTCACCGTCCATGCCTCACTCCCACCACTCTTTTCATCGTTCTCGTACTCGCACACTCCTCCCCGCTCGATATAGTATGCCTCTCGTACCACCTCCTACATGCATCCCTCTCTCTCTATCCTTCTCCTCGTGCCTCATTTGCTTCTAACACACACATGCATGTATACCGATTGATCTCCCAACATATACCTAGATCGACTTTAACTACCCCCCCATCGATCGACGTACCTCACAAGTTATGTCTCTCCTTTCTCTAACAAAGGGTGATTGATCTTCCTATGTAGTTATGTCTGCTTACCACAGCCACATCGTCCCCCCTCATCATTCATGCATGCCTCCTGACCCGTCTCTCACACGCACGTGCATAGACAACAAGCAGCCGTCTCCTCTCTTATTGATATTGCGGGCGTGCCCTCCGTTTGTCTAGGAAACCTATATCCCACCATTTGTTAGAAGCAACTCCACTACCACCCCCTCCAACACTCTAGCTCTGTCTCTCTCCCAACCTTATTCCTCTCCTGCACATATGCATGGATGCCGATCGATCTCCTTAATACATGAGGTAGATCGATCTCCTTAATACATGAGGTATGCCTCTCTCCTCCTCCACACATATACCAGCCATTGTACCTCTATAGTTAATTGGGCCTCCCTTTTCCCCCACCACACACCGATAGTCGAGCGCTGCAGGTAGGTATCCATGCCACAGAGACAAATTGCACATGTCCCCTCTCACGTTCCAGTAGGCCAGCCACCCTATATCTTTGACGTGGTCACACACAAATTCGATGGCACTCTTTATCGATCGCGCGCGCGCACACACACACATCATCCCTCTTTTCGATTCTATGGACACCTCAAGCCGATGATACCTCCACTCTCATCTCGTGGATCACCCCCTCTATATATATGTTATATCCAGGACTCTATTTCACACACATTACATATGTTACATTTTTTGATTGACCCCCCCCCCAAAACTCTCAAGAACCCACACACTATATCTCTCTAGGTTTGTATCTTTCTCACACAACCCCACGTAGGTGGTGTACGTATACAAGAAGAGAATAGGTGCACCGTGCACGTACTCACGCTTCGTGCCCAGCCACACCCACGCGGGTACACAGTGGAGCTCATTTCTTTGCGAAATGGCAGCCCACATGCTAATTTGAATGCCTGTAGTGGTTGTTTACCTAGGGAGGTCGTGTACCACGCCTGCACGAAACAAAGTTCGACTTGACGCGTTGCCGCATTATTTTTAAATAAAGTTATAGCGCTCAATGGCACATACACAGAATATAAAACGATTTTTGTGGAGAAAAAGGTAGTCCGCTCACTATATACAATGGAGCCTTGCATGCCTGATTTGTTGCTCTTCAGAGTATCTCACACAAGGTTGCGGTGGCCTCTCTCTCTCTCACTGTTGGTCACTGATCCGGCCGCATCCCGTCCGCCGGGGGAAAGGGAGTGCGGTGGCCTCTTTCTCTCTCTCACCGTTGGTCACTGATCCGGCCGCATCCCGTCCACCGGGGGAAAGGGAGGAAGTGCATCGTTTCTCTGTTCGACGATGCCGAGGCAGCACGTCCCGATCTACGGTACACGCCGTTCTCTCTGACCAAGCTCCAGCGCGGCAGGGCCTACGCCACCTGCTCGTAGATTCCGCCCGCCGCCGCTCACCTAGTTACATCCCGACGACCTCCAGGTATCCCCTCCGGCATTGCTCCACTGCCCGTCTTCCCACGTTGCTGCATGTGGATCTTCCATAGTTCTTTGCCCAAAACGTAGCTCGTCCAGCATACTTTCCATATTGTATTCTTGTCCTCACACCATTTTACACAAACACAACCGTGTTATTATCTTCCCTTAGGGCAAGGAATATGCTTCTTTTTTGTCGTCGCATGTGTCATCAACTGTTATTGGCCAGTAATTGTTTCCTTTCTACCTCTTTTTTGCAAACAAGGCTATCCATTTCACCTCATTGCTATTGCGACCTTTTGGTGAACTGCACAAATCACTTTTTTCTTAAGAGTGTTTTGTGCAGTTGTACTAAAATGTCACACGGGCAACATCTCTACATTTCAGTGCGACTGCACCAAGGGAGATTGGTTTTGCTCTATCCTCCTCATCCAACTTCGAGCCTAATCTTCTCCAACTAGTTAGTCTTAAGAGAGACTGCAAAGGTGACTGACTTCTATTTGTGTGTTTATTGTTTCATCAGCAGTCCTCTATTATCGTAATCACACTTAATATCTTGGGAACAGGGACGCTCAGCTCTATTTTAATGGAACTGCACAAAATGATCGGAATGTTGCATGCTCCAGACAGCTACTTTTTTTTTCCAACATGCCTTGTTGATTTAGACAGAGCTGGGGGGACGTTGCTACCAATGAAAGCATGGATCAATTTTAATTTAACACCTTCTCACAACTCTGTCTTCAGTTGTGATGTAATTATTAGCTCTGATCTGCTAATAATTGACATGCATTAGCAAGGAAGTTAGTTTTTTATTGTTTCTGAAAGAGCATCGATGGCAAGACACACGAAACAAAAGCTGAAAGCTCACACCATTGTACAATTTCATGTCACTGGAAAATTATTTGTATAGTACGTCAATTATGTAAGCAAATGATGGAAGCTTGATAGCATTGCCAGAAGCCTCTTCATCATCTGGGTCCATGTGCCATGCACAAAATTATACTCCTTCGTTCCTAAATATTTATCTTTTTACAAATTTCAAACGAGCATATTTTAGAGTGTAGATTCACTTATTTTGCTTCGTATGTGTACTCCCTTCGTTCCTAAATGTTCTATTCGTCTTTCTAGAGATTTCAACAAGTGACTACATACGGAGCAAAATGAGTGAATCTACACTCTAAAATATGTGCTCTATATATACATCTGTATGTGCCAGTCCATTTGAAATCTCTAAAAAGACAAATGTTTGAGTAGTCACTTGTTGATATCTCTAGAAAGACAAATATACTCCGGAGTATATTTAAGAACCGAGGGGGTAGTGCACAACCGCATGGGAGACTCAGCCCGGTCGTTGCACCGTATTAATAGTGAGTAATGAGCAGTCAAATTGTAAGCCCCACCTTTCCCACTGTAAGTTGCTCTGAAGAAGCAACCACCAATACGCTCTTCTTTGAATCCGCTCATACTACTCCATCCGTCACTGTTTATACAACGCGCTTCAGAAAAAAGAAAAAAATCTGTGCGACCAAGGCGACTAGCGATCGACCTGAAAACTAGCATTGGTAGTTATAACACGGAGTCTATTACTAGAGGGAATAATGCATACACACATGCATGCAGTGCTTCCACCCCGGGTACACACATGCATGCACTTACTCCACTCCGTAGTAGTACAGAGTACATGGAGAGAAAATTGTGGACTTGATTGTGGTTACCACGCCCTAATTAATTGAGCATTAAACCAAACGCGTCTAAAGTCTCTCTAGTGGTGGAAATGCATTGAGAGAAATGCATCATAATGAAGCGCGCCCTGTAAACTATGACGGAGGGAGGAGTAGTATGAAGGTGCAAAACCAAGTACGCGTATGGCCAGTCGGTCAACGCACCTCCTCTTGGCATATCACTGACATGTGGGACAGGAGTGTGAGCAAACCGATCTCAATTGACGACAAAGAGCCAACCCGCCGTTCCTTGAGAGAGACGAGGAGCGAGAACACATAGACGGGCTCGCATGGAGGCCAAGATATATTCAAGCATGGTTGGTTGATCGATATCATTCATTACATGTTGGGCTGCCGTTTTCCGCCCTTCTCCGGAATAAACGTGTACTTTATCAGAGATAAAAAAAAGAGTACAGACACTCCACCATGCGGTTCTAGTAGTAGTAGTACTCGTACTACTGCGCTTGGCTCTTCGCCTCTTCGTGAAGTCGAACAATGATGGTACTCCGCATGTTGGGTACTACAGTGTATGCCTCTGACAATCTGACACCGAATGGACTGATGCATGTCCACCGAGGGTAGGTTGCATTAGTCAAAAGGCGTAAACGAGCTTCACCTTGTCCTGCAAGCTTCTCCTCGTTCTGCGAGTTGACGGGACACACCAAAAAGTAGTGCTAGTCGATACTCCCTCCTTTCCGGTTAATATGGCTTAATCTTTTTTGCGGGTAAATGAGAGAGCTTTATTCATATATAAGCATTCTTAGGACGATCAGCCAAGACACTGGTCACTAGGAAGCGAGGTACCCCACAAAAAAAGAAGTAAGAAGCGAGGTGTTTCATCAAGCCAGCTCTCAGCCACATTCAAAGTGCAGCAAGCACGGTTCGCACGAAGATGCGCCGCAAGGTTTGCTGGCCTGTTTACATGCTGAATAACAAAAAAGAGGAAATATTACCGAGCGCTATTATTTGTAACAGGATATGAGCCAGAATTAAGCGAGAATTGTGGCGAGTGTTCCATGCAATCAACTTCCATTATCACATGCGAGAACCCTCGAAGAGAACCAAATGTGTTGAAGATTGCTTTATCAAATTTTAAAATTATAATAAGAGTGCAGACGCTCCTCCATCCGGTTCCTAGTACTAGTATAGTACGTACCTTTATAGACTATAGTAGTAGTACTAGTACTAGTAAACTTTGCACTTGGTTGTTCGCCTATTCAGGAAGTCGAACAATAGTAGCACTAGTAGTATAGTGTATGCTTCTGGCAATCTGACACCGAATTAACTGTTGCACGTCCACCGCCTGAGCGAGGGAGAGCTTGCATTAGTCAAAAGTTTCTCCTTGTCCTGCGAGCCACCGCTGGCAAGCTTCTCCCGTCCTGCAACCTTCTCCTCATTCAGAAAGTTGACGGGACATAGCAAAGGCCCTGTTTGGATCCATGGGTTAGAGTTAGTTTGAGTTAGTTTGTACTCAACTAACCCAAAAGTATCCAAACAGGAGGGTTAGTTTGGGTTAGAAGCATCTAACCCGTCCAAAAAATCTAACCCACCCAAGAGGTGCTTATTTGGGTTAGTTCTTCTCTGGAGCACTAAAAAAACACATTTTTCTCTCGCTCTCGCCGCAGTAAATCCCTCGCCACTTCCTCGAAGCTTATCGTCCTCTTCCTCCCTCCCTCTCGCAACACCCGTGAAGGCGCCTCGCCGTATCCGCGCTCCATCTAACCCTGTCATCTAAACACCTCTTTGGCTAGAGTTAGTTCATGGTTAGTTTAGGGTTAGAATCTAACTCTAACCTCTAACTGAGTTAGAGTATCCAAACAAGGCCAAAGTAATGCTAGTCCATACTGCCTCCTCTCTGGTTAATATGGCTTAATTTCAAACGAGATAAATACACTGTCTGTCACTGTATATTTATAAAAATACGGTCAGTGGACTTCATAATACGCTCATTGCGCTCAATATATATATATTCCGGTGTTTATACGGTCACTAGCTCACCCTGACTGAGTATGTGTGTGCATGCACGTGTAGGTTGAGCACTTAGCGTGACCGTGTGTGTTCCGTCGTGTGCTCGGACATGCATGCATTAGGGCATCGTGTGTGTTTTTGCGTCCATGTGTACGTGTGACTGTTGCATACACGTAGGGGGAGTACGTGTAGGGGCCACTAAGGAGCAGTCAAATCACACAGTAAGTTAGTCGGAAGAAGCAACCATCATTTCACTCTTGAATGACACGTACGCAATATAAAATGGTTGATATGGAGAGAAAAATAAAACCACTATATATACACTAGCAGGAGCCTAAGCTACAAGCTTGCTTGCTAAGGTTTCTCTCTTCACAAGCATAGAACGACGGGTCTGATCCCGCAGCTGGGGGAAGGGAACAATGTCATGCGTAGACGTGGTCGACATCGGCGAGGGAGAAAACCCACAGTCGATGCGTCCCAATCGGGGGTCACTGTGGTATGGGCCGATGCCGCATCCCAACCGCCCTTCTAGCTACAGCCCGACGTCCCAGGTAGTCCGTCTTCCTTTTGGAGCCGGCTTGCTCCATTGTCGTAGCTCCATCTCCATGTCGATCTTTCTCTACTTCTACCGGCTTCTACTTGTGATGAGTTTATGTCTCATGAACTAGTGCCAGTACTATTATTCTAATCACACTTCTTCAATATCTTTGCCATCAGGGATGCTCAGGTCGATTTTAGTGGAACTGCACAAAAGCATCATATGATCCGAGGGTGCCAGACGTCTTTCCTTCGACAGGTTCTACCTGGCCAGGGAATTAAATCAAGTTTAGGGTTTAGGGTTTAAGTCGTAGTGACCCCATCAGTAGTTTTTCTTTCGTACACTTTTTTCTTTAGTTGTCAAGTAAATATTAGCTATGATCTGTGAATCATTGAGATGCATCAGCATGCATGTTAGTTTTCCTTTGTATTTGATGGAATGTTGTAACGGGGCAACCTTGGAATAGGAATGAAAATGGAGTGGAAAGTTTCCGTTATTCCAGAGAAAAAATGGAAACGGAGAGAAACCAACGTTTCGATTCATTGGATCGCGCCATCGAGCAAAACCAACATTTAAATCACGTCTGTCGTGTTCGTGTCTCACCCTCCTCCACGGCTCGACCCTACACGGTCGCTCGGCATACCACTCACCGCAAACCGAGTATACGATAACTTTCCCGCCTGCTTGTCGATGGATCGCGCCATGGATTACTAGCACTACTCGAAGAGATTGACAAGTTGGGGGAGGACAGCTAGCTGTAGCACGGACTCCCAAGAACTTTTTACATGCATGTTGTAGCTGGCTATTGCGACCTTTGAACATGGAGCAGCCGCGTGCACCCGGAAGCGGTGCGGGCGACGCTCTCTCGGTCGGTGTGCCACTTCAATGCCGGCGCCAGTGAGAGGTCGCGTCCACTCTGGCCGGGCATGAATGCGGCACTGACCATTTCGGGCGGGAAGCACGCGCGGGTGATGAAGAGGGTTCGGGTTGGTCAGGACCGGCCGTGGCAGCGGTCCGGATGTGCGCAAACAAGAGATGTTGTACGTTAATATTGCTGCGTATATAATTAACAACGTAAATAATGTGTCAGTTGGACAAATATGATTGGAGATGGAGATGAAAATGGAATTTTACGTAAACACGGATATGCATGTCTATGTCTATGTGTGTGTGCGCGATGACTCTCGCGGCCTGGAAGCGGGGGCGTGTTTTTGATCGAGTTTTCCTTCTTGGTACGTTAGAAAATCAGTTTGCCTAATTCACATCTAGATGTTATTTAAGGATATCACATCTAAGCTCCCACAAGTATATAATGTAGCAACAACAAACAAAAAAAACTAGGACAAAAAAAATAGACCACAAACAGAGTGGACATCAACTTAGATGTGACATAACTATGTCACATCTAGATGCATCCTAGACAAACCCTTAAAAAATTGTCCGCCAGTTTTCGTTTCTTTTTTCCGGCACGCGTATTCTATTTAAAACCACTGCTATGGAGAGATTTTTTTACTCCATTATAGCCTCTTCTCTGATAGAGTTTCTCGCGTCTTGCTCTCTCACCCTCTTCATATCAAAACAAGATGACAGTGTCCACTCTATCTCTCTCCTCACCGGTGGTCACAGATCCGGCCGAATCCCGTCCGCTGCAGGAGGTGAGGAGGTGCAGCATTGACGTTGTCGCCATCGGCGACGGAGGGAGCCGATGCGCACCGTCCTCTCGGAGCTGGCGCTGGTGCGGACGAAGATCCTCCGCGCCCTTGTTCACTGCCGTCATGTGGGCAGATCCCGCCCGCCCGCCTAAACGACATCTCGCCCACCTGAGGTATAACTTCTTATACTGGTCCAGCTCCCCAGGTTGTTGCGTGCGGGTTTTCTTCTATGCGACAACTCCCCGGCTCCCCATGCATAGTAGCTAGGGTTCGTCGGCTGGTCCAACATCACCTACTAGTACTATTATAGAGGAAATGCCACTCGAAAAGTTGTCCTGATTTATGCCTCGGTGGAGGTATACATGTTGTTTCGACAAAAAGTACATGGTGGTTGTGCGATCATTGTCCATATGGTGGTAGTACTATCACTGGTTAAATGAAGAAATGCTTTTTTTCTCGGGTATCCTGGTTTAGTTCCCATCAAGATATAATTATGATGATTCTGTTTGTTGGTGTACTTTTCATTAATTCTTATTGACAATTGAGATGTCGTTGCTAACCCTTTTTTACATTTTTGGAAACAGTGATGCGTGTCTCCATACCCGGGCATGTCTTCCTCAATTTTAGTGGAACTGCACAAAATTGGATGGCCATTGTTGTTCCGCCTCACTGTCCTCTGCCACGTGGTTCTTCCTTCCTCGAGCTTGATTACTGAGAAGAAACAGACCACAGTGAGGATTTGTCGAACTTCATAGGTGCCTCGCCCAAACTTGATGCCAAATGGATGATGCATCACCACGATGACCTATCGATGCTCATGGTTGCGTCTCATGGTTGCGTCGGCTGGTGAAGCTGATCAATTTTCAATGAAAAACAAGTTGTCTTCCATCAGTGCTCTTTGCTTGTTATGCACAAAGATGATATCCTTCATCAGTTCACCTTGGTTGCGTTATAGATGCAGTCGTCTTTCACGTTGGTGCAATTTTATCACACAATTGGCTATGAACCAAATGTTTCCTCGAAGAAGGATCGACATTGGTACTAAGAGCGTAAGTTTTGTATTGATTTCTAAGCCTTCTCACAACTTTGTCTCCAGCTCCCCTGTTATTTTTATTTGTCCAACTATTAACTTTGATTTAAAAAATGGTGTGGACTAAAAACCCGGATGGACATAGTAGCCCTCCATTTTTATTTACTCCGCATATTAGATTTGACTGAAGTCAAACTTTGTAATACTCTCAAACCTTTCCAATAATTGAAATTAAAATTCTTTATTTGTACACACTCTCACACGTTTCCGATAATTTGGCGCATGTGTGGTTGTTCACTTAAGGGAGGGTAGTGTACCACACATGAAGGACAGGAAGTGCGACCAGGACGCGTGGGCGTGGATCGTTAGTTCATCGGAAGTAGTACTAGTTTTCTTCACTGTACATTAAATAAAGAGTTTCGTTTCGTACTTACACAATTTAAAATGATTGTTATGGAGAGAATAAGAAAACCACTGCACTATATATTAGTCATATACACACGAGAGTACTATATGGACGCAGCTTCATTGACTTAGTGCACCTGCCTTTGGGTTTATGATAGGTGGGCCCAAAATGTGGTTGGCTCACCTGTCATACAGCCAAAAGCAGATGCAGTGAAGGCACCGGAGCTCAGTCTGTACTACATTAGTATATATATAAGCGGGAGCCTCAATGCTTGTTCGCTAGGGTTTGCACTCTCCACACGCTCGCCGCAATACATATATGTTACACGCTGGAGGCTCAGTGTTCATTTGCTAGGGTTTGCTATATTCACAGTCTCTCACCCTCTCTTCACCAGATCTAAACAAGACTGTGCTGGCCTCTTGTCTCTCTCTCCCCTCACAGCTGGTGAAGGAGGCGTCCGTATCCCGTCGCGCCGGGAAGGGGAGGAGGTGCAGCGTTAACTCTATCGCCTTCGGCGAGGGAGGCAATCCACTGCTGGCTGCACTGTTCTCTTTCACCCAGTGCCTGTGCGGGAGGGCCACCGACTCCTTCTTCCTCGCTATCGTACGTAGTGTGGGCAGATCCGGCCTCTCACCGCACACCTTGCCACATCCCGACGGCCCTAAGGTATAAGTTTCTTTGAAACCGTCGTTGCTCTAGCTGCATGTGGATCTTTTTCGATCTGTAGTCGAATCTAGGTCTTGGTTCAAAGAGGAAAGGAAGGTGCGGTGGGGTGGAGCATGAATCTAGGACGTGGTTCAATGAGGAAAGGAGGGAGGAAAAGTAGTATAGACTGGCTATCCAGCCGCTTTTTTGGTCCAAAAGGGAAAAGGGGGGTAACCCAGTACACACATCTGTAAGGAACCGATCTCTTTGTTGAAAAGGGAAAGAAACTGGGGGGTCGGGTAGTTTGTGCAGGACTAGATTTGCTGCCCTCACATAGGAAAAAAGTTCAAAGAGAACAAATATTGGACCAACACAGATATGCTACTTGGCTACATACTCTGCATCACCCATTTATACGTGTGGACGCACATGGTGCTAGCATGTCCCATACAACTATTTTTCTGTTGTTAATCTAAGAATGCCGCTGGAAAATTGAAGCAATGCCACTGTTAAAAGTAAATTACATTTTTTAACGAATGTTGTTTCAAGAGAATGTCTCTGTTAATATGAATCAATGCAACCATTTTAGAAATGCTACTATCCTACTTTGTTTTCCAACCAAGATAAGTTAGATGCATCTTCCTGTCACCGTTTGTTTCATCCTCCTTTATCGGCAAGTAATTGTTTCCTTTTTTGCCTCTATTAAAATAGGGGTATCGATTCAACTTGTTGCTATTGCGACATTTTGCTTCGCTACTCGAAACACTTATGTTTTAAGAGTGTTTTGTGCAGTTCAACTTGAATGTCACACCGGTGACTTTGCTTAATTTTGGTGGAACTGCAGAAAAGGAGATCAAGATTTGTTTCCAGTCTTCGTGGCGAGTTGTTTCAAATCTTGGTCTCAACCACATGATGTGCAGTGTGCTTTGAGATGTTGTGCTACTTGTTTTGGTACTGTTTTAAATAAATGTTGAATTGAAGCTATTGTATTGCTGTCTTTTCCCATTAAGTAGTGAACAAAAATGGGACCAACCTAGACATGATGCTTGTTGCTTTGTTACAACAAATTCAGCATCACCCCCTTTATAAGCCAGTATTTGATGCCACTCTCAGAATTAACTACTGAATCTTATTTCAAAACTGCAACACTTGTTAGGGATTGGCGGAATTACCATTTTTTTGGCCGCATGTTTCATCCTCCTTTATTAGCCAGTAATTGATTCCTTTTTTGCCTCTGTTTAAACAGGGATATCTATTCAACTTGTTGCTATTGCGACATTTTTCTTTGCTACGCGAAACACTTTGCTTGATTTCAGTGCAACTGCACAAAACGAGATTGGATTTCCTATTTGTGTTGGCAGATTCATATTTTATCCTGGTGTTCTCATGAAAGGTCAGTACATGCCTTCATCCACATGATTGTGCAGTGTGCTTTGAGATGTTGTGCTACTTGTATTGGTACTGTTTTAAATAAATGTTTAATTGAAGCTATTGTATTGTTGTCTTTTCCCCTTAAATAGTGAACAAAAATGGGACCAACCCAGACATGATGCTTGTTGCTTTGTTACAACAAACTCTGCATCACCCCCTTTATAAGTAGATGGAAGCACATATTATTGTTGCTCCCACTCTCCCTTAGAACTGTTTATGCTTTTCGTTAATCTAATGCCACTGGTAAAATTAAGCAATGCCACTCTCAGAATTAATTAACTACTGAATCTTAGTTCAAAACTGCAACACTTGTTAGGAATGGTACTATCCTGCTTTGTAATTCTTTCTACATGTTTAACCAAGGTATTGTTAAGATAATGTCTCTGTTAAAATGAATCAGTTGCATTATTTTAGGAATGGTACTTTTCTGCTTTGTCGTTCTTTATACATGTTGAAACAAGGCATTGTTAAGATAATGTCTCAGTCAATATGAATGAATCACGCTGATGGAGAATTGCTACTCTCCTGCTTTGTTTCCCATTAAAACAAGTCATCAACCGTTATTTCTCAGTAACTGTTTTCCTTATACCTATTGTTGCTTACAGGGATATCAAAATTAAAGCTCGGTTTTATTCCGACTTCAATTTTAGTTGAACTGCACAAAAGGAGCCAATGTGTCCAAGGCAAACTGCTGCGTTACTGGGTCCAGCTGGTCATTCCACTTTGCAGAAAGAAGCAGTCACTATTTGCGGTACATTACAGAAGGAATGACCGAGAAGCTTTACAGAGTATTATTAGACACCGGTGACATGACTAGTCTGCAGAGACCATTGGCAATTTAACAACACGTGGAGTGCCCTGGGCAAAAAGTGCTCGAACAAGTACAAGAAGCTACGACATGACTCCACGATCATAGGCATTACATATTTTGAATGGGAAAAACTTGTCAAAGTTTAATCATTGATGTTAGCAAGAAGACGTTAGTTTAATATATTGGAATTGGAAAACCTTGTCAAAATTTGCTCATTGATGTTAGCCAGAAGACATGCATTTGATATTTTTGAGTGGGACGCCCTTGCTGTGAGCAGCGTCGAGTGTTTTTTCCTATTCCTGTGTTCAGTTTAGAAGTAAATAGTTACTCTACTGAGATATTCTTATGTTAAGAGGTTGTTCTGAATATTGTCTATGTAATGCCAGGCCTTGTGTTTGATTGCAAAGTTGAGCTTGGAATGTTGTGGCATGCGGCATCACGAGCTGTTCACCGTGCCTCCTGAGAATAATGCTTCGTATTGTTTTGCATGTCGATCTAATGCCGGTGATTTGCTTGTTAAGAAGATCATCCTCTTTTGTTGTTTCCGTGCGTAAGAAGTTCATCGTCTGATGTTTCATTCATAGCCTATACGACATGTCGGGTAGGTTAGATGTGAAACCATATGATCTTTCGACCAACTCATGATATTAGGCCGTGATTGGATCGTCGTTTTCCAACCAAAACCACTTGTAAAACTGACGCTTGTAAATTAAAGCAGATGGTCTCGGGCGAAGGTGCTTGGTTGGTCGATTTTGACTAGTAAAATATCGGAAGTACTTCACACACGATAAAAACGCTGAACGACACTCGAACAATTTCTAATCCAGCCGTTAGCTGTTGTTTCAGCCTTGCCCATGGATGGCATGATACGCATGTCATGCATGTATCGTCTAGTAATGTCGTCCATATAGCAATGCTCGTAAAATATACAATGGTCTCTCAAATTACGCGCGTAACCCGCCGGTTTTACTTACAGACCTCGGGCCCTCAGTTTCATTACGCCTGTATTTTATGCGTTGTTTCCGATGACGAGTAAATTACACTTGTATGTCAATACAGGTTTGAAATAAACCAGAGCTCCCAAGCGTGGCCTTACCGTTTCATGCCGTCTCAGTTTCTCGAAGGTGCTCATAGGTGTCCGATGATCCTGGCTTCCTGAATGAGCAGCGGGCGTTGTATCAGACCTCCGTAGGGCCCGCGAGGCCCTCTCCATTGTCCTTCAAGTTGTTGCGCTCGCCGTGGTGCCGAGCATTGTTAACATGGTCAACGAACATGAGGATTCAGGAGATGACTTTATTTTGACTAGATGACACTAGGGACCCACTAGGGCCATAGCCGTACGTACGCAAGTGCCTCCTTATAATGTACAACTATTTTTTTTTGCTTTCTCCTGGTTTCCTGACATCACGGTCCCACACCATTGTAAACCTATGTAGTCAATATAAACGAGAGAATTGCACAAGGTGCGGCCGACAGCTGGGACCAAGCAGCTCGAGCAGTATTTGTGTTTTTGAGGCGTGAGCACTGCAGAGTTTTTCTTGGCGATGATTTCGTTGTTGTTCAGAGGAGAGCAGGGTATTAACTGGGCGGGCTATGGCCCGTCTAGCCCAGGCCAGGTATCCAGCCCAGATACTAATTTTTTCAAGATGAAAATGGCTAGCCCAGCTATACGTCTTTTTGAGGAATACCCAGGCAAGGTCAACTTGTTATTCTCCGCCCTGCTGGGCTGTAAATCTTTCCCAGGAGGGATGCATTAGGCTTAAGAGGAAAATGGGCTTTAAAAATAATAAATGGGATGTAATTATAAAAACTGGGCAGTAACTATAAAAAATGCACCAAAGAGGAAATTAGTTTATAAAATATTATTTATGGATTTTGAAAATCTTAAAAACTGGGCAATGTTTCGTTGGATTTTTACGTAATACAAATTTATATTTAATCTGACTAGAAATTTCGGGATAAAAATATTTTGGATCCCATCAAAATGTGAGAAATTTTATTGAATTCTGTCTTCAACGGTTGGTTGAAATTATTAATCGTTGTCCTAGCTAGAAAATGGGTTGTACTTTTAACAAACTGTAAATGGGCTGTTGTAAATTCCATTAGAATTCAAAAATGGGCTATACATTCTTACAAAACGCAAATGGGCTATAAGTTCTCTGCCACACACTTGTGGGCCTACTAAGTGACGCGTCCCCTAAAAAAATAAGTTGATGCGCATGCAAGGCTTTGTCAACTTATTATAGTCAACACACGGTTCTAGCAGAAGTGGCCATTGGATGTCTATCCAACGGATGTCGTGCTTCTTCTTCAATCTCGGATATTCTTAGCTTCGGCCGCCCAAAATATGATTCCTCCCCCTGACATCTAGGGCGCACCGTTTCGGAGGCTGACCTGTGGGCCTACTAAGTTGGGGCGTACCAAGGGCTTTGTCAACTTAGTCAATATAAACGGTTCTAGCTTCAGTGACCGTACGATGTCCATCCAATGGCTGTAGTGCTTCCTCAACCTCTGGTCTTCTTGGTCCAGCCGCCCAAAGCAGCGCCGGTCGTGCCGCCTGCTCCTGCCTCCCGTGGCCGGCTGTGCTGCCGCGGAGGCCTCACCGCCCCCATACTACTCCCACCGCTGGCCAGGCCATCCCTCCACTCACCCACACCCCCTGTTATTCTGCGGTGATGGCAGCCTCACACCGCAGCCGAACCAGTGAACCCTCATACTCCTCTCCGCGCGGACTTCCACTGCTGTGTCTTCCCCGACTCCGCGTCGTCCCCTTCCTAGGCCTCGCCGTCGTCCACCGCCCTAGTGCTCTCGGCGCGGCGTGGTCAACATGGTCAATGACCGACTTCCATCGGAAGAGTACTGTACGTGGAGAGGCTGACAGCTGGGTCCATGGCGGCCGCAAGGAAGTGCCTCCTTATTATGCACAAAATAACTATTCCTCCACCTGAAAGCAGGGACCCACCGGACGGGCCACCTTATTTCACGGAAAAACGTTTCCCCCCTGACTGTTGGGACCTACCGGATGGGCCACCGTATTTCGCGAAAAAACGTTCCCCCCGCTGTCAGCTCGGAACCACCGGAAGTGCCTCTTTATTACACACAAAAAATGAATACTCCCCCTGCTAGCTGGGACCCACCTTGGTGGGAGACTGACTTGTGGGCCTACTAAGTTGACGGGGATGGAGGGCTTTGTCAACTTAGTCAATATGAACGATTCTAGCTCCAGTGACCGTACGATGTCCATCCAACGGCCATAGTGCTTCTTCAACCTCTGGTCTTCTTGCTCCAGCCACACAAAGCAGCGCCGGTCATGCTGCCTGCTCCTGCCTCCCGTGGCCGGCTGTGCTTCCGCGGAGGCCTCACCGCCCCCTACTATTCCCACCGCTGGCCAGGCCCTGCGGTGATGGCAGCCTCACACCGCAGCCGAACGAGTGAACCCTCATACTCCTCTCCACGTGGGCATCCACTGCCGCGTCTTCACTGGCTCTGCGTCGTCCCCTTCCTAGGCCTCGCCGTCGTCAACCGCCCTGGTGCTCTCGGCGCGGCGTGGTCAACCTGGTCAAGGAATGACTTCCATCAGACATGGACTATACATGGAGAGGCTGATAGCTGGGTCCACGGCCGCAGCAAGGAAGTGCCTCCTTATTACGCAGAAAATAATGATTCCTCCACCTGACAACAGGGACCCACCGGACGGGCCACCGTATTCCGTGAAAAAAATGTTTCCCTCCTGACTGCTGGGACCCACTAGCTACACCTTCGCACGCAAGGAAGTGCGTCCGGGCAAAAAAAATGATTCACCACCCTGACTGCTGGGACCCACCAGCTACATCTTCGCACACAAGGAAGTGCGTTCGGGCAAAAAAAACGATTCGCCCCCTGACTGCTGGGACCCACCAGCTACATCTTTGCAGGCAAGGAAGTGCCTGACAGTCGGGACCCACCTGGTCGAAGCGTACGTCGCGTTGTTATTCTGGTCGCGAATGTGTACATACATATATACTGGTGGATGTAGAGGCACGCATGTCGTAGTAGAGGCGCACGTAGCATGTACACATACGTACAACGGCCAGGATGCAAGAAAGAAAATACGGCCATGTATGTGTACATACGGGCGAGGACTCGAACACCTACTCGCGCATATGTACGGCGAGGGCTCGTGTACATGGCTGGGTCGGAATGGAGAAACATCGTCATCGGCATGTTCATGGGGAGGCAACAGAATGCGTCGTGTTCATGGGGAGGCAACGGAATGCGTCGTGTTCATCGGGAGGCAACAGAACGCATGGGAGCCAACCGGCTGGGTCGGAACGGAATGCGTGGTCGTGTTCATCGGGAGGGCTTGAACGGAACAGGCAATGGAAACGAGGCCTGGAGTGCCACAAAACGAAGGAAACGGACCTCCTACGTTCGGAACGGGGTCCTGTTGATCGGGAGGGGTGTGGCATACCGCAAAACGGAGGAAACGGACCTCATACGGTCGAAACGGGGGTCCTGTTGATCGGGAGGGGTGTGGCGTACCACAAAACGGACGAAATGGACCTCCTACGGTCGAAACGGGGATCCTGTTGATCGGGAGGGGTGTGGCGTACCGCAAAACGGACGAAACGGACTTGTGTTGGAGCGCTACGGTCGAAACGGGGGTCCTGTTCATCGAGAGGGGTGTGGCGTACCGCAAAACGGGACTCCACGGGATACTGTTCATCTCCACCTTCGACCTCCTCTAGCCTCCACGGGCTACCGTCGACCCCCTCCAGCCTCCACGGGCTCCTGTTCATCCAGCCTCCACCGCGCGCTACTCCATCGGCTACTGTTCAACCACCCCTCCACGGGCACCCCTCCACCGTCTATTGTTCATCCAGCCCTCCACACCACGGGGTCCTATTCAACCACCCCTCCACGGCCACCCCTCCACCGTCTACTGTTCATCTAGCCCTCCACACCACGGGGTCCTGTTCATCCAGAGGCAACACCACCGCTCATTGTTCATCCAACCCCTCCCCCCTGCAATGCTCACTACTCATCCAATCGATCAGCTTCAGTTAGCAATAGTAGCAAAGGAATCGCTCGATCAGGTTCAGTTAACAGCCATCGATCGATCGCTCGGGTTCAGTAACGCGTAGCCTGCAATGCAATCGCTTGGGTTCAGTTAGAGCCCAACGCCTCGCTCGGGTTCAGTTAGAGCCAATGCCTCGCACACACGTGCGTACCTGTACGAGAGAAACGCGCATCGCTCGGCCCCGACCTCCCACCGTAACCGGCAACTCCCCGAAATTCCCCCCCCCCTTGCTTATACCATGGTTTTTTCCGTCATGGATGGCCCAAAGAATGTCATGCAGCTGCATCTCCGGCCCGCCCAGGACGAAAAGCCCATTTTCTGTCATGATTTTTTGTCATAGAAGTAGGATCCCACCGCATCTATGATGATACCGGGTTTTGTCACAATTATCGTCACAGAAGTGTCATATGTATGACAGAATTTTTTTTCGTTCAGCCCAAAATGTCACGGATGTGTCTTTTTTTGTAGTGGTGGGAAAGTTAAATATCGTGCTGATTTTCTTGTTCTTGGTTCCCCACAAGATGAATTTTGTCCCATTATATTTGGTAGACCCTTCTTGAATACTGTTAATGCTAGGATAGACTGCAAAAAGGATGTTGTTACTATTGGTTTGGGAGATATGTCTCATGAGTTCAATTTTGCTAAGTTTCGTAGACAACCACATGATAAAGAACTGCCTAGTAAGGATGAAATTATTAGTCTTGCTTCTATTGACGTGCCTCCTAATGATCCTTTAGAAAAATATTTGCTAGACCGTGAAAATGATATGTTTATGAATGAAAGAAGGGAGATAGATGAAGTATTCTTTAAACAAAGACCTATTTTGAAACACAACTTGTCTGTTGAAATCCTAGGGGATCCTCCACCACCCAAGGGTGATCCCGTGTTTGAGCTTAAACCACTCCCTGATACTCTTAAATATGCTTATCTTGATGAAAATAAGATATATCATGTTATTATTAGTGCTAACCTTTCAGAGCAGGAAGAGGAGAGATTATTGAAAACTCTGAAGAAGCACCGTGCTGCTATTGGATATACTCTTGATGATCTTAAGGGCATTAGTCCCACTCTATGTCAACACAAAATAAAATTGGAGAAAGACGCCAAACCTGTTATTGCTCACCAACGACGGTTAAATCCTAAGATGAAAGAAGTGGTAAGAAAGGAAATACTAAAGCTCCTAGAGGCAGGTATAATTTATCCCGTTGCTGATAGTCAGTGGGTAAGTCATGTCCATTGTGTCCCTAAGAAGGG
Organism: Triticum dicoccoides; assembly: GCF_002162155.2. Taxonomy (NCBI): domain Eukaryota; kingdom Viridiplantae; phylum Streptophyta; class Magnoliopsida; order Poales; family Poaceae; genus Triticum; species Triticum dicoccoides. The sequence goes on along the minus strand of NC_041381.1, from coordinate 374,711,229 downwards.
AGGTATTACTGTCGTTCCTAATGATAAAGATGAATTGATCCCGCAAAGAATTGTTACACGTTATAGGATGGTAATTGATTTCCGCAAATTAAATAAAGCTACTAAAAAGGATCATTACCCCTTACCTTTTATTGATCAAATGCTAGAAAGATTATCCAAACATACACATTTTTGCTTTCTAGATGGTTACTCTGGTTTCTCTCAAATACCCGTGTCAGCAGAGGATCAAGAAAAGACTACTTTTACTTGCCCTTTCGATACTTTTGCTTATAGAAGTTTGCCTTTTTGTTTATGTAATGCACCTGCTACCTTTCAAAGATGCATGATGGCTATATTCTCTGACTTTTGTAAAAAGATTTGTGAGGTTTTCATGGATGATTTCTCCGTTTATGGATCCTCTTTTGATGATTGTTTGAGCAACCTTGATCGAGCTTTGCAGAGATGCGAAGATACTAGTCTTGTCTTGAATTGGCAGAAGTGCCACTTTATAGTTAATGAAGGCATTGTCTTGGGGCATAAAATTTATGAAAGAGATATTGAAGTTGATAAAACTAAAGTTGATGTTATTGAAAAGATGTTGTGTCCCAAGGACATCAAAGGTATAAGAAGTTTCCTTGGTCATGCCGGTTTTTATAGGAGGTTTATTAAGGACTTCTCTAAAATTTCTAGGCCTCTGACTAATCTCTTACAAAAAGATATTCCTTTTGTCTTCAATGATGATTGTGTACAAGCATTTGAAATACTTAAGAAAGCTTTGATTTCTGCACCTATTGTTCAGCCACCTGATTGGAATTTACCTTTGAAACTATGTGTGATGCTAGTGATTATGCTGTAGGTGTTGTTCTAGGACAAAGAGTTGATAAGAAACTAAATGTTATTCAATATGCTAGTAAAACTCTAGACAGTGCCCAGAGAAATTATGCTACTACTAAAAAAGAATTCTTAGAAGTTGTATTTGCTTGTGATAAGTTCAGACCTTATATTGTTGATTCTAAAGTAACTGTTCACAGTGATCATGCTGTTGTTAAATATCTTATGGAAAATAAAGATGCTAAACCTAGACTCGTTAGATGGGTTCTCTTGCTACAAGAATTTGATTTGCATATTATTGATAGAAAGGGAGCTGAGAACCCCGTTGCAGACAACTTGTCTAGGTTAGAGAATGTTCTTGATGACCCACTACCTATTGATGATAGCTTTCCTGATGAACAATTAGCTGTCATAAATGCTTCTCGTACTTCTCCATGGTATGCTGATTATGCTAATTATATTGTTGCTAAATTCATACCATCGAGTTTCACATACCAGCAAAAGAAAAAGTTTTTCTATGATTTAAGACATTACTTCTGGGATGACCCACACCTTTATAAAGAAGGAGTAGATGGTGTTATTAGACATTGTGTACGTGAGCATGAACAGGAACAGATCCTACGCAAGTGTCACTCTGAGGCATATGGAGGACACCACGCTGGAAACAGAACTGCACACAAGGTATTGCAATCCGGTTTTTATTGGCCTACTCTCTTTAAAGATGCTCGTAAGTTTTTCTTGTCTTGTGATGAATATCAAAGAATTGGTAATATTAGTAGACGTCAAGAAATGCCCATGAATTATTCTCTTGTTATTGGACCATTTGATGTTTGGGGCTTTGATTATATGGGACTGCTTCCTTCCTCTAACGGGTACACACATATTTTAGTTGATGTTGATTACGTTACTAAGTGGGTAGAAGCTATTCCAACTAGTAGTGCTGATCATAACACCTCTATTAAGATGCTTAAAGAAGTTATTTTCCGAGGTTTGGAGTCCCTAGATACTTAATGATTGATGGTGGTTCACATTTTGTTCATGGTGCTTTTCATAAAATGCTTGCTAAGTATGATGTTAATCATAGAATTGCATCTCCATATCACCCACAATCTAGTGGCCAAGTAGAACTTAGCAATAGAGAGCTCAAGTTAATCTTGCAAAAGACTGTTAATAGGTCTACAAAGAATTGGTCCAAGAAACTTGATGATGCATTATGGGCTTATAGAACTGCATATAAAAATCCTATGGGTATGTCTCCATATAAAATGGTTTATGGAAAAGCATGTCACTTACCGCTCAAGCTAGAACATAAGGCATATTGGGCTATTAAAGAGCTCAACTATGATTTCAAACTTGCCGGTGAGAAGAGGATATTTGACATTAGCTCACTTGATGAATGGAGAACCCAAGCCTATGAGAATGCCAAGCTGTTTAAAGAAAAAGTTAAAAGATGGCATGACAAAGGGTACAAAAGCGTGAGTTTAATGTAGGTGATTGTGTGTTGCTTTTCAACTCTCGTTTAAGATTTTTTGCAGGAAAACTTCTCTCTAAATGGGAAGTCCCTTACGTTATCGAGGAGGTCTATCGTTCCGGTGCCATAAAACTCAACAACTTCGAAGGCACAAATCCGAAGGTGGTGAACGGTCAAAGAATCAAACATTATATCTCAGGTAACCCAATAAATGTTGAAACTAATGTTATTGAAATCGTAACCCCGAAGGAATACATAAGGGACACTTTCCAAAACGTCTCAGACTCCGAAAAGGAATGGGTATGTGGTACGGTAAGTAAACCGACTACAAAACAGTTCTAATAGCATTTTTTCTCCGTTTTGGAATATTTAAGAAACTACGAAAATAAGAAGTAGTCCGAGAAGGACACTAGGCATCCACGAGGGTGGAGGGCGCGCCCCCTGCCTCGTGGGCACCTCGTGTGCTCTCCGGACTCCGTTTTCTTGCACGATACTTCTTTTGGTCGGTAAAAATTCATTATATAATCTCCCGAAGGTTTTGACCACCGTATCACGCAAATATCCTCTGTCTTTGTTTCGAGCTGTTTTCTGTCAGAGTTGTCAGGACCAGGCATCATGATATCACCCTCCTCCAACAATGAAGACAAGGATTCTTGGCTTTTGAAGATAGATCTGAAGAGAAAAGAACTCGAGGAGATCAACCAGGAGGATGGGATCAAGAAGGTCATGGAGAATCAAGCTCCGGTGGGAGAAGAAGAAGACATCCAACCTCTTCCCGACCTCTTCCCGACCTCTTTACCCCAACTAAGATTGAAGCTTTCAAGATGATTGAGTTAGCTCGCATACAAAACAAGTATCTCACATGTGAAAATATTTTTTTGAAGGATCATATCGTCGCACTCAAGGGCATTATTCGCAAATTGGAAGAGCTCCTACGCTCGATGTGTGACTATCCATCATCATCACCACCTTCTTCACCAGCAAAGGAGACATAATTACATGGGTATGGGCACTCCCCTTGGCAACTGCCAAGCTTGGGGGAGGTGCCCCGATATTGTATCACCATCACACTCATATCTTTACCGTTTTACTTAGTTCGATCCTTTTGGTAATATCTTGATCTAGTAGAATAAAGTTTTGGTATGATTTAGTTTTGAGTTTTGCCTTATGATCCCTCTATGTAATCGACTCCGTGAGCTATATATAGTAAAGATTAGTGTTGAGTCAAGGGCTTTGCTATCTTGCTATGATCTTGAGGGAATTAAAGAAAGAATAAAAAGAATAAAAGAAATTATATTGACCTTATGGAGAGTAATGACTTCACACATAAAGAGTATGATGATTAAAAGTTGTTGAGAGTTGACAAGCATAGTTTTGGTCATCGTTGCAATTAATAGGAAGTAATAAAGAAAGAGAGGTTCTCACATATAAATATACTATCTTGGACATCTTTTATGATTGTGATCACTCATTAAAATATGACATGCTAAAGAGTTGATGTTGGACAAGGAAGACAACGTAATGGGTTATGTTTTCTCATATCCGAATTAAAGTATATTTTCATGGATCATCCAACATGTTGAGCTTGCCTTTCCCCCTCATGCTAGCCAAATTCCTTGCACCAACTAGAGATACTACTTGTTCTTCCAAATATCCTTAAACCCAGTTTTGCCATGAGAGTCCACCATATCTACATATGGATTGAGTAAGATCCTTCAAGTAAGTTGTCATGTTGCAAGCAATAAAAATTGCTCTCTCTAAATATGTATGACTTATTAGTGTGGAGAAAATAAACTTTATACGATCTTGTGATATGGAAGTAATAAAAGTGATGGACTGCATAATAAAGGTCCATATCACAAGTGGCAATATAAAGTGACGTTCTTTTGCATTAAGATTTCATGCATCCAACCATAAAAGCACATGACATTCTCTGCTTCCCTCTGCGAAGCGCCTATCTTTTACTTCTTGTCTTATACATATGCAAGAGTCATGGTGATCTTCACCTTTCCTTTTTATATTTTATCCTTTGGCAAGCACCTTGTGTTGGAAAGATCCTAATATATATATCCAATTGGATGTAAGTTAGCATGAACTATTATTGTTGACATTACCCTTGAGGTAAAAGGTTGGGAGGCAACACTATAAGCCCCTGTCTTTCTTTGTGTCCGATTAAAACTCCATAACCATAAGTATTGTGTGAGTGTTAGCAATTGTGAAAGATTAAATGATAGTTGAGTATGTGGACTTGCTAAAAAGCTCTTATATTGACTCTCTCTGATGTTATGATAAATTGCAATTCCTTCAATGACCGAGATTACAGTTTGTTAGTTTTCAATGAAGTTTTTGATTCATACTTGACATGGTGAATAGATTGTTATTTTAACATAAGAAATCATATGACAATATATATATATATATATATATATATATATATATATATATATATATGTTGCTGTTATAAGAATGATCATGATGCCCTCATGTCTGTATTTTATTTTATCGACACCTCTATCTCTAAACATGTGGACATATTTTTTGATATCGGCTTCCGATTGAGGACAAGCGAGGTCTAAGCTTGGGGGAGTTGATACGTCCATTTTGCATCATGTTTTTATATCAATATTTATTGCATTATGGGTTGTTATTTCACGTTATGCCACAATACTTATGTCTATTCTTTCTTATTTTACAAGGTTTACATGAAGAGGAAGAATGCCGGCAGTTGAGATTCTGGGATGGAAAAGGAGCAAATATTAGAGACCTATTCTGCACAACTCCAAAAGTCCTGAAACTCCACGAAACTCATTTTTGGATTTAATAAAAAATACTGAGCGAAAGAAATACCATAGGGGGCCCACACCCTGGCCATGAGGGTGGGGGCGCGCCCTACCCCCTAGGCGCGCCCCTGCCTCGTGGGGCCCCCTAGCACTCCTCCGGTGGCCATTTTCTGCTATATGAAGTCTTTTAACCTGGAAAAAATCATAAGCAAGCTTTCAGGACGAAACTCCGCCGCCACGAGGCGGAACCTTGGCAGAACCAATCTAGGGCTCCGGCGGAGCTATTCTGCCGGGGAAACATCCCTCCGGGAGGGGGAAATCATCGCCATCGTCATCACCAATGATCCTGTCATCGGGAGGGGGTCAATCTCCATCAACATCTTCACCAGCACCATCTCCTCTCAAACCCTAGTTCATCTCTTGTATCCAATCTTTGTCCCAAAACCTCAAATTGGTACATGTGGGTTGCTAGTAGTGTTCATTACTCCTTGTAGTCGATGCTAGTTGGTTTATTCGATGGAAGATCATATGTTCAGATCTTTTATGCATATTAATACCCCTCTGATTATGAACATGAATATGAATTGTTAGTAGTTATGTTTGTTCCTGAGGACATGGGAGAAGTCTTGCTATAAGTAGTCATGTGAATTTGGTATTCGTTCGATATTTTGATGAGATGTATGTTGTCTCTCCTCTAGTGGTGTTATGTGAACCTCGACTACATGACACTTCACCATTGTTTGGGCCTAGAGGAAGATATTGGGAAGTAATAAGTAGATGATGGGTTGCTAGAGTGACAGAAACTTAAACCCTAGTTTATGTGTTGCTTCGTAAGGGGCTGATTTGGATCCATATGTTTCATGCTATGGTTAGGTTTACCTTAATACTTATTTTGTAGTTGCCGATGCTTGCAATAGGGGTTAATCATAAGTGGGATGCTTGTCCAAGAAAGGGCAGTACCCAAGCACCGGTCCACCCATATATAAAATTATCAAAGTAATGAACGCGAATCATATGAGCGTGATGAAAACTAGCTTGACGATAATTCCCATGTGTCCTCGGGAGCACCTTTATCTATATAAGGACTTGTCCAGGCTTGTCCTTTGCTACAAAATGGATTGGGCCACCTTGCTGCACCTTATTTACCTTCATTGTTTGTTACCCATTACAAATTACCTTATCACAAAACTATTTGTTACCGATAATTTCAGTGCTTGCAGAGAATACCTTACTGAAAACCGCTTGTCATTTCCTTATGCTCCTCGTTGGGTTCGACACTCTTACTTATTGAAAGGACTACGATAGATCCCCTACACTTGTGGGTCATGAGTGAGATAATTATGTCATAAATGAAGTAGCTAAGCTATCTATAGGCCAATATTGAGCTATCCTAGGTTGTTATGCCATTTTGTGCCTAAGTGAGCTAATTATGTCATAAATGAACTAGCTAAGCTAGCTATAGGCCATTCTTGAGCTATCCTAGGTTGTTATGCCATTTTCTAGCTAACAAAGCATTTGTTAAGCAAAACACTTGGGAAAACTTACCATGATCCGGGAGGTGAAGGGCCGGTCGGGGTTGCGCCACCTTGAGATGGAGAAGGATCGGTCGATCGGGAGGCGTACTGCATGAAAGATCATTTGCAATGTTTAGTTAGCATGATGCAACTGAAATGTGAATAGTAGTAACTAATGACCGTTCAAATGAAACTCACCGTGTCTGCTATAGCAATCTGGGGCATCGGCGGAGGGGTCTGGCCGGTTTTCTCGCACACGGACTGCACATTTTGTTTTCACGAGTCAGTCATATGAGTTAGTAATGAAACGAACATTGTGTGTATGATTTTTCCAGCATGCAGGAGAAACTTACCACGAGGATCTCGTATAGGGCCCGGTGCTCGCGTCGTTCCGGTTCCTCTCCGCCTCCAACAGATTTGCCGTCCTCTCCTCCATGTCCCTCACCTTATCATACGTCTTCCTGGTTGCCTCCGCCACAAGCTCCTGGGCCCTAGCCTCGATAGCGAGATCCACTGGCCGTGGTCGATTCATCATCTCGGGAAGAGACTTCGTCTGCCGCTTCTTGATCTCCAGGAGACTTCTAGGACAACGTATGAGCCCATCCCCAATGGCTATGTGGCCATGTTTCCTCCCATCACCAGATAGCATCACGAGCTCAGGATCAAAAGGACTCTGGCTTGGGTTGAAGTCCTCGCCTTTCATCTCCTTCCCCCAGTCTCTGTACCTCACAAGCTTATTGTGGGAGGAGATGTTGGTGAAGCTCTCTGGATGATTGTGGTCATCCTCCGAGAATGCCTTGGCCTTCTTGTATGGGGCAGTATGGGCCATGACATAGAGGTCGTACAGCGGCGACACCTCCTTCTTATTGTGTCGCGCTTGAAAGAGAGGAACAGGGTAAATTAGTAATTAAAGCTAGCATGAAGAATGAAATTGCATGAATCGAACCACATACCCAGTGATCCGCGTACTCAAACAGGTTGGAGCTCCCTTGATGGTGCGGCACACCTCGCATCTGGGCACGCTTGTCCCTGGCCTTGTTGTGGGTGGCTAGCCATTGGGGAGAGCACCACTCATCCACCAACCTCTCCCAACAGTCCATCTTATCCGCACACCATCTCGGGGGCACCTAAGTTAGACAAAAAGAAATTTCAGCGCTACGCCTATGAATCAAATCAAGGAAACTGGTACAAGGCCTTAAGAATAGGTAATTACCATCATGTACTTTACTTTACTCAGATACTTGAGGCAGCACTTCTTCTTCTTCCCCCTGATGTTAGTCGAGGCGTAGTAGTCTCGGACAGCTTGGACCCAAGCCTCGTGTCGTGTGTTCTGAAGTAGGCGCTTGCACTCGGCTTCGAGAACCATAGTCGCGTCTGCCTCGTGTTCCTCAAGACACATGTAGAAGGTCTGCAATCAAACAAGACAACACCGATTATTAGTACAATCACTAGGTACTGTTGATTTTTAATGCTGCAAAGGAGAACTTGCCCAAAACCGCCGTCTCACAATGTCGGCCACCGTCTCGCACATGACACCATCGACCATCTCCCTCGGCGGGGCTGGGGCAGCCTGGTACAACTCCCAGGTGAGTGCTAGCTGTCAAATCTCACCCTTACCGGGCAACATGACCCACCCCGAGAAGTGGTGCCGAACTAGAGTACCAAGGACTTGGTTGGTCCTGCAGACCTTATCTGCGTGTACCCAACCCCTGTAGTATGACAAGGCCAACACATTAGATATTAATTTGAACAAACATGAAGGCAAAAGGATAAAAAGAGTAAATGAATGCACTTACTTCTCCCCGTTAGGCTGAATCAACCACCTCTGGTCGCGGGTCGCCGGCACGGACGGTAGCTTAGTACCACCATGCTGGTAGACCCTCTTGTCCTCCTCAACCCGCTCTCTCTCACTATATCTATCCTCAGATAAGGTCTCCTTGAGATCATCATCATGGTCGCTAGTCTCCGGAGTCACGTGTGACCCGAGTCTCCTGGGAGGAAGACACTGGGACCCGAGGCTCCGCGACCAAAGCCTCATCGACCCGTGGCTCGGCGACCAGAGGCTCGTCGTCCCAAGGCTGGTGGATCAAAGTCCGACAGGGTCCCAGTTCAGACGGGTCCACCTGAGATGGAGCACTCCGGTGGTCCGGAGACTCAGCGGGGGGTGGCGGCGAGGAAGGAAGAACAACCTTCCTACCTCTGCCAGCGCCCCGTCCACCTCTACCCCTCTTCTTCCCTTGACCTCCTCTCCCGGCCGAAGAAGAAGCGCCCGCCGAAGGTGCTGGGGGTGTGTGCATGCGGTCTACCAGCGCCCTCCTAAGGTTCTAGGGTGGAATAACAACACAACTCCCACGCGCCGAGGTAGGAGGCTCGGAGCGCTCTCGACCAAAGCCCACCATATGTCAACACCTGCAATGAGAAAGAGTAAACAAAATTAGTACAACATAAACATAATAAAAAAATTAGTGTGTATCATCATCATGAACATAAAAAATCGGGGTGTCGTGTCGGGGGTCGAGGTGTCAGGGTGTCATGTCGAGGGTCGAGGGGTCGCGGTGTCGCGGTGTCGTGGTCGAGGGTCGAGG